>NW_027307787.1:359333-718666 GCF_047496885.1 Scyliorhinus torazame
CTGAAGGAGGCGACACCGTTCTGTAACCAGCTCCTTGTTATATCAGATTTGACAGGACCATCCACAGCCTGGTGTCAGGCTCCAGGCCGTGCTGAAGGAGGTGACACCGTTCTGTAACCAGCTCCTTGTTGTACCAGATTTGACAGGACCATCCACAGCCTGGTGTCAGGCTCCAGGCCGTGCTGAAGGAGGTGACACCGTTCTGTAACCAGCTCCTTGTTGTACCAGATTTGACAGGACCATCCACAGCCTGGTGTCAGGCTCCAGGCCGTACTGAAGGAGGTGACACCGTTCTGTAACCAGCTCCATGTTATATCAGATTTGACGGGACCATCCACAGCCTGGTGTCAGGCTCCAGGCCGTGCTGAAGGAGACGATACCGTTCTGTAACCAGCACCTTGTTATATCAGATTGGACAGGACCATCCACAGCCTGGTGTCAGGCTCCAGGCCGTGCTGAAGGAGGCGATACCGTTCTGTAACCAGCTCCTTGATATATCAGATTTGACTGGCCCATCCACAGCCTGGTGTCAGGCTCCAGGCCGTGCTGAAGGAGGCGACACCTTTCTGTAACCAGCTCCTTGTTATATCAGATTTGACAGGACCATCCACAGCCTGGTGTCAGGGTCCAGGCCGTGCTGAAGGAGGTGACACCGTTTTATAACCAGCTCCTTGTTATATCAGATTTGACAGGACCATCCACAGCCTGGTGTCAGGCTCCAGGCCGTGCTGAAGGAGGTGACACTGTTCTGTAACCAGCTCCTTGTTGTACCAGATTTGACAGGACCATCCACAGCCTGGTGTCAGGCTCCAGGCCGTGCTGAAGGAGGCGACACCGTTCTGTAACCAGCCCCTTCTTATATCAGATTTGACGGTACCATCCACAGCCTGGTGTCAGGCTCCAGGCCGTACTGAAGGAGGTGACACCGTTCTGTAACCAACTCCTTGTTATAGCAGATTTGACAGGACCATCCACAGCCTGGTGTCAGGCTCCAGGCCGTGCTGAAGGAGGCGACACCGTTCTGTAACCAGCACCTTGTTATATCAGATTTGACAGGACCATCCACAGCCTGGTATCAGGCTCCAGGCCGTGCCGAAGGAGGCGACACCGTTCTGTAACCAGCTCCTTGTTGTATCAGATTTGACAGGACCATCCACAGCCTGGTGTCAGGCTCCAGGCCGTGCTGAAGGAGGCGACACCGTTCTGTAACCAGCACCTTGTTATATCAGATTTGACAGGACCATCCACAGTCTGGTGTCAGGCTCCAGGCCGTGCTGAAGGAGGCGACACCGTTCTGTAACCAGCTCCTTGTTATATCAGATTTGACAGGACCATCCACAGCCTGGTGTCAGGCTCCAGGCCGTGCTCAAGGAGGCGACACCGTTCTGTAACCAGCTCCTTGTTATATCAGATTTGACAGGATCATCCACAGCCTGGTGTCAGGCTCCAGGCCGTGCTGAAGGAGGCGACACCGTTCTGTAACCAGCTCCTTGTTATATCAGATTTGACAGGACCATCCACAGCCTGGTGTCAGGCTCCAGGCCGTGCTGAAGGAGGTGACACCGTTCTGTAACCAGCTCCTTGTTATATCAGATTTGACAGGACCATCCACAGCCTGGTGTCAGGCTCCAGGCCGTGCTGAAGGAGGCGACACCGTTCTGTAACCAGCTCCTTGCTGTACCAGATTTGACAGGACCATCCACAGCCTGGTGTCCGGCTCCAGGCCGTACTGAAGGAGGTGACACCGTTCTGTAACCAGCTCCTTGTTATATCAGGTTTGACAGGACCATCCGCAGCCTGGTGTCAGGCTCCAGGCCGTGCTGAAGGAGGCGACACCGTTCTGTAACCAGAACCTTGTTATATCAGATTTGACAGGACCATCCACAGCCTGGTGTCAGGCTCCAGGCCGTGCTGAAGGAGGCGACACCGTTCTGTAACCAGCTCCTTGTTATATCAGAGTTGACAGGACCATCCACAGCCTGGTGTCAGGCTCCAGGCCGTGCTGAAGGAGGCGACACCGTTCTGTAACCAGCTCCTTGTTATATCAGATTTGACAGGACCATCCACAGCCTGGTGTCAGGCTCCAGGCCGTGCTGAAGGAGGTGACACCGTTCTGTAACCAGCTCCTTGTTATATCAGGTTTGACAGGCCTATCCACAGCCTGGTGTCAGCCTCCAGGCCGTGCTGAAGGAGGCGACACCATTCTGTAACCAGCACCTTGTTGTATCAGGTTTGACAGGACCATCCTCAGCCTGGTGTCAGGCTCCAGGCCTTGCTGAAGGAGGCGACACCGTTCTGTAACCAACACCTTGTTATATCAGATTTGACAGGACCATCCACACTCTGGTGTCAGGCTCCAGGCCGTGCTGAAGGAGGCGACACCGTTCTGTAACCAGCTCCTTGTTGTATCAGGTTTGACAGGACCATCCACAGCCTGGTGTCAGGCTCCTGGCCGTGCTGAAGGAGGTAACACCGTTCTGTAACCAGCTCCGTGTTATATCAGATTTGACAGGACCATCCACAGCCTGGTGTCAGGCTCCAGGCCGTGCAGAAGGAGGCGACACCGTTCTGTAACCAGCTCCTTGTTATATCAGATTTGACAGGACCATCCACAGCCTGGTGTCAGGCTCCAGGCCGTGCTGAAGGAGGCGATACCGTTCTGTAACCAGCTCCTTGTTATATCAGATTTGACAGGACCATCCACAGCCTGGTGTCAGGCTCCAGGCCGTGCTGAAGGAGGCGACACCGTTCTGTAACCAGCTCCTTGTTATATCAGAATTGACAGGACCATCCACAGCCTGGTGTCAGGCTCCAGGCCATGCTGAATGAGGCGACACTGTTCTGTAACCAGCTCCTTGTTATATCTGATTTGACAGGACCATCCACAGCCTGGTGTCAGGCTCCAGGCCGTGCTGAAGGAGGTGACACCGTTCTGTAACCAGCTCCTTGTTATATCAGATTTGACAGGACCATCCACAGCCTGCTGTCAGGCTCCAGGCCGTGCTGAAGGAGGCGACACCGTTCTGTAACCAGCTCCTTGTTATATCAGATTTGACAGGACCATCCACAGCCTGGTGTCAGGCTCCAGGCCGTGCTGAAGGAGGTGTCACCGTTCTGTAACCAGCTCCTTTTTATATCAGATTTGACAGAACCATCCAGAGCCTGGTGTCAGGCTCCAGGCCGTGCTGAAGGAGGCGACACCGTTCTGTAACCAGCTCCTTGTTATATCAGATTTGACAGAACCATCCACAGCCTGGTGTCAGGCTCCAGGCCGTGCTGAAGGAGGCGACACCGTTCTGTAACCAGCACCGTGTTATATCAGGTTTGACAGGACCATCCACAGCCTGGTGTCAGGCTCCAGGTCGCGCTGAAGGAGGCGACACTGTTCTGTAACCAGAACCTTGTTATATCAGATTTGACAGGACCACCCACAGCCTGGTGTCAGGCTCCAGAACGTGCTGAAGGAGGCGACACTGTTCTGTAGCCAGAACCTTGTTATATCTGATTTTACAGGACCATCCGCATCCTGGTGTCAGGCTCCAGGCCGTGCTGAAGGAGGCGACACCGTTCTGTAACCAGCTCCTTGACATATCAGATTTGACAGGACCATCCACAGCCTGGTGTCAGGCTCCAGGCCGTGCTGAAGGAGGCGACACCGTTCTGTAACCAGCTCCTTGTTATATTAGATTTGACAGGACCATCCACAGCCTGGTGTCAGGCTCCAGGCCGTGCTGAAGGAGGTGACACCGTTCTGTAACCAGCTCCTTGTTATATCAGATTTGACAGGACCATCCACAGCCTGGTGTCAGGCTCCAGGCCGTGCTGAAGGAGGTGACACCGTTCTGTAATCAGCTCCTTGTTGTATCAGATTTGACAGGACCATCCACAGCCTGGTGTCAGGCTCCAGGCCGTGCTGTAGGAGGCGACACCGTTCTGTAACCAGCTCCTTGTTATATCAGATTTGACAGGCCCATCCACAGCCTGGTGTCAGGCTCCAGGCCGTGCTGAAGGAGGCGACACCGTTCTGTAACCAGCTCCTTGTGATATCAGATTTGACAGGACCATCCACAGCCTGGTGTCAGGCTCCAGGCCGTGCTGAAGGAGGTGACACCGTTCTGTAACCAGCTCCTTGTTATATCAGATTTGACAGGCCCATCCACAGCCTGGTGTCAGGCTCCAGGCCGTGCTGAAGGAGGCGACACCGTTCTGTAACCAGCTCCTTGTTATATCAGATTTGACAGGACCATCATCAGCCTGGTGTCAGGCTCCAGGTCGCGCTGAAGGAGGCGACACTGTTCTGTAACCAGAACCTTGTTATATCAGATTTGACAGGACCATCCACAGCCTGGTGTCATGCTCCAGGCCGTGCTGAAGGAGGCGACACCGTCCTGTAACCAGCTCCTTGTTATATCAGATTTGACAGGCCCATCCAGAGCATGGTGTCAGGCTCCAGGCCGTGCTGAAGGAGGCGACACCGTTCTGTAACCAGCTCCTTGTTATATCAGATTTGACAGGACCATCCACAGCCTGGTGTCAGGCTCCAGACCGTGCTGAAGGAGGCGACACCGTTCTGTAACCAGCTCCTTGTTATATCAGATTTGACAGGACCATCCACAGCCTGGTGTCAGGCTCCAGGCCGTGCTGAAGGAGGCGATACCGTTCTGTAACCAGCTCCTTGTTATATCAGATTTGACAGGACCATCCACAGCCTGGTGTCAGGCTCCAGGCCGTGCTGAAGGAGGCGACACCGTTCTGTAACCAGCTCCTTGTTATATCAGAATTGACAGGACCATCCACAGCCTGGTGTCAGGCTCCAGGCCATGCTGAATGAGGCGACACTGTTCTGTAACCAGCTCCTTGTTATATCAGATTTGACAGGACCATCCACAGCCTGGTGTCAGGCTCCAGGCCGTGCTGAAGGAGGTGACACCGTTCTGTAACCAGCTCCTTGTTATATCAGATTTGACAGGACCATCCACAGCCTGGTGTCAGGCTCCAGGCCGTGCTGAAGGAGGCGACACCGTTCTGTAACCAGCTCCTTGTTATATCAGATTTGACAGGACCATCCACAGCCTGGTGTCAGGCTCCAGGCCGTGCTGAAGGAGGTGTCACCGTTCTGTAACCAGCTCCTTTTTATATCAGATTTGACAGAACCATCCAGAGCCTGGTGTCAGGCTCCAGGCCGTGCTGAAGGAGGCGACACCGTTCTGTAACCAGCTCCTTGTTATATCAGATTTGACAGAACCATCCACAGCCTGGTGTCAGGCTCCAGGCCGTGCTGAAGGAGGCGACACCGTTCTGTAACCAGCACCTTGTTATATCAGGTTTGACAGGACCATCCACAGCCTGGTGTCAGGCTCCAGGCCGCGCTGAAGGAGGCGACACCGTTCTGTAACCAGAACCTTGTTATATCAGATTTGACAGGACCACCCACAGCCTGGTGTCAGGCTCCAGACCGTGCTGAAGGAGGCGACACTGTTCTGTAGCCAGAACCTTGTTATATCAGATTTTACAGGACCATCCGCATCCTGGTGTCAGGCTCCAGGCCGTGCTGAAGGAGGCGACACCGTTCTGTAACCAGCTCCTTGACATATCAGATTTGACAGGACCATCCACAGCCTGGTGTCAGGCTCCAGGCCGTGCTGAAGGAGGCGACACCGTTCTGTAACCAGCTCCTTGTTTTATTAGATTTGACAGGACCATCCACAGCCTGGTGTCAGGCTCCAGGCCGTGCTGAAGGAGGTGACACCGTTCTGTAACCAGCTCCTTGTTGTATCAGATTTGACAGGACCATCCACAGCCTGGTGTCAGGCTCCAGGCCGTGCTGTAGGAGGCGACACCGTTCTGTAACCAGCTCCTTGTTATATCAGATTTGACAGGCCCATCCACAGCCTGGTGTCAGGCTCCAGGCCGTGCTGAAGGAGGCGACACCGTTCTGTAACCAGCTCCTTGTGATATCAGATTTGACAGGACCATCCACAGCCTGGTGTCAGGCTCCAGGCCGTGCTGAAGGAGGTGACACCGTTCTGTAACCAGCTCCTTGTTATATCAGATTTGACAGGCCCATCCACAGCCTGGTGTCAGGCTCCAGGCCGTGCTGAAGGAGGCGACACCGTTCTGTAACCAGCTCCTTGTTATATCAGATTTGACAGGACCATCATCAGCCTGGTGTCAGGCTCCAGGTCGCGCTGAAGGAGGCGACACTGTTCTGTAACCAGAACCTTGTTATATCAGATTTGACAGGACCATCCACAGCCTGGTGTCATGCTCCAGGCCGTGCTGAAGGAGGCGACACCGTCCTGTAACCAGCTCCTTGTTATATCAGATTTGACAGGCCCATCCACAGCCTGGTGTCAGGCTCCAGGCCGTGCTGAAGGAGGCAACACCGTTCTGTAACCAGCTCCTTGTTATATCAGATTTGACAGGACCATCCACAGACTGGTGTCAGGCTCCAGGCCGTGCTGAAGGAGGCGACACCGTTCTGTAACCAGCTCCTTGTTATATCAGATTTGACAGGACCATCCACAGCCTGGTGTCAGGATCCAGGCCGTGCTGAAGGAAGCGACACCGTTCTGTAACCAGCACCTTGTTATATCAGATTTGACAGGACCATCCACAGCCTGGTGTCAGGCTCCAGGCCGTGCTGAAGGAGGCGACACCGTTCTGTAACCAGCTCCTTGTTATATCAGATTTGACAGGACCATCCACAGGCTGGTGTCAGGCTCCAGGCCGTGCTGAGGGAGGCGACACCGTTCTGTAATCAGCTCCTTGTTATATCAGATTTGACAGGACCATCCACAGCCTGGTGTCAGGCTCCAGACAGTGCTAAAGGAGCCGACATCGTTCTGTAACCAGCTCCTTGTTGTATCAGATTTGACAGGACCATCCACAGCCTGGTGTCAGGCTCCAGGACGTGCTGAAGGAGGCGACACCGTTCTGTAACCAGCTGCATGTTCTTTCAGATTTGACAGGACCATCCACAGCCTGGTGTCAGGCTCCAGGCCGTGCTGAAGGAGGCGACACCGTTCTGTAACCAGCTCCTTGTTTTATCAGATTTGACGGTACCATCCACAGCCTGGTGTCAGGCTCCAGGCCGTGTTGAAGGAGGCGACACCGTTCTGTAACCAGCACCTTGTTATATCAGATTTGACAGGCCCATCCACAGCCTGGTGTCAGGCTCCAGGCCGTGCTGAAGGAGGTGACACCGTTCTGTAACCAGAACCTTGTTATATCAGATTTGACAGGACCATCCACAGCCTGGTGTCAGGCTCCAGGCCGCGCTGAAGGAGGCGACACCGTTCTGTAACCAGCTCCTTGTTATATCAGATTTGACAGGACCATCCACAGCCTGGTGTCAGGCTCCAGGCCGTGCTGAAGGAGGTGACACCGTTCTGTAACCAGCTCCTTGTTATATCAGATTTGACAGGACCATCCACAGCCTGGTGTCAGGCTCCAGGCCGTGTTGAAGGAGGCGACACCGTTCTGTAACCAGCACCTTGTTATATCAGATTTGACAGGCCCATCCACAGCCTGGTGTCAGGCTCCAGGCCGTGCTGAAGGAGGTGTCACCGTTCTGTAACCAGCTCCTTTTTATATCAGATTTGACAGAACAATCCAGAGCCTGGTGTCAGGCTCCAGGCCGTGCTGAAGGAGGCGACACCGTTCTGTAACCAGCTCCTTGTTATATCAGATTTGACAGAACCATCCACAGCCTGGTGTCAGGCTCCAGGCCGTGCTGAAGGAGTCGACACCGTTCTGTAACCAGCACCGTGTTATATCAGGTTTGACAGGACCATCCACAGCCTGGTGTCAGGCTCCAGGTCGCGCTGAAGGAGGCGACACTGTTCTGTAACCAGAACCTTGTTATATCAGATTTGACAGGACCACCCACAGCCTGGTGTCAGGCTCCAGACCGTGCTGAAGGAGGCGACACTGTTCTGTAGCCAGAACCTTGTTATATCAGTTTTACAGGACCATCCGCATCCTGGTGTCAGGCTCCAGGCCGTGCTGAAGGAGGCGACACCGTTCTGTAACCAGCTCCTTGACATATCAGATTTGACAGGACCATCCACAGCCTGGTGTCAGGCTCCAGGCCGTGCTGAAGGAGGCGACACCGTTCTGTAACCAGCTCCTTGTTATATTAGATTTGACAGGACCATCCACAGCCTGGTGTCAGGCTCCAGGCCGTGCTGAAGGAGGTGACACCGTTCTGTAACCAGCTCCTTGTTGTATCAGATTTGACAGGACCATCCACAGCCTGGTGTCAGGCTCCAGGCCGTGCTGTAGGAGGCGACACCGTTCTGTAACCAGCTCCTTGTTATATCAGATTTGACAGGCCCATCCACAGCCTGGTGTCAGGCTCCAGGCCGTGCTGAAGGAGGCGACACCGTTCTGTAACCAGCTCCTTGTGATATCAGATTTGACAGGACCATCCACAGCCTGGTGTCAGGCTCCAGGCCGTGCTGAAGGAGGTGACACCGTTCTGTAACCAGCTCCTTGTGATATCAGATTTGACAGGACCATCCACAGCCTGGTGTCAGGCTCCAGGCCATGCTGAAGGAGGCGACACCGTTCTGTAACCAGCTCCTTGTTATATCAGATTTGACAGGCCCATCCACAGCCTGGTGTCAGGCTCCAGGCCGTGCTGAAGGAGGCGACACCGTTCTGTAACCAGCTCCTTGTTATATCAGATTTGACAGGACCATCATCAGCCTGGTGTCAGGCTCCAGGTCGCGCTGAAGGAGGCGACACTGTTCTGTAACCAGAACCTTGTTATATCAGATTTGACAGGACCATCCACAGCCTGGTGTCATGCTCCAGGCCGTGCTGAAGGAGGCGACACCGTCCTGTAACCAGCTCCTTGTTATACCAGATTTGACAGGCCCATCCACAGCATGGTGTCAGGCTCCAGGCCGTGCTGAAGGAGGCGACACCGTTCTGTAACCAGCTCCTTGTTATATCAGATTTGACAGGACCATCCACAGCCTGGTGTCAGGCTCCAGGCCGTGCTGAAGGAGGCGATACCGTTCTGTAACCAGCTCCTTGTTATATCAGATTTGACAGGACCATCCACAGCCTGGTGTCAGGCTCCAGGCCGTGCTGAAGGAGGCGACACCGTTCTGTAACCAGCTCCTTGTTATATCAGAATTGACAGGACCATCCACAGCCTAGTGTCAGGCTCCAGGCCATGCTGAATGAGGCGACACCGTTCTGTAACCAGCACCTTGTTATATCAGGTTTGACAGGACCATCCACAGCCTGGTGTCAGGCTCCAGGTCGCGCTGAAGGAGGCGACACTGTTCTGTAACCAGAACCTTGTTATATCAGATTTGACAGGACCACCCACAGCCTGGTGTCAGGCTCCAGACCGTGCTGAAGGAGGCGACACTGTTCTGTAGCCAGAACCTTGTTATATCAGATTTTACAGGACCATCCGCATCCTGGTGTCAGGCTCCAGGCCGTGCTGAAGGAGGCGACACCGTTCTGTAACCAGCTCCTTGACATATCAGATTTGACAGGACCATCCACAGCCTGGTGTCAGGCTCCAGGCCGTGCTGAAGGAGGCGACACCGTTCTGTAACCAGCTCCTTGTTTTATTAGATTTGACAGGACCATCCACAGCCTGGTGTCAGGCTCCAGGCCGTGCTGAAGGAGGTGACACCGTTCTGTAACCAGCTCCTTGTTGTATCAGATTTGACAGGACCATCCACAGCCTGGTGTCAGGCTCCAGGCCGTGCTGTAGGAGGCGACACCGTTCTGTAACCAGCTCCTTGTTATATCAGATTTGACAGGCCCATCCACAGCCTGGTGTCAGGCTCCAGGCCGTGCTGAAGGAGGCGACACCGTTCTGTAACCAGCTCCTTGTGATATCAGATTTGACAGGACCATCCACAGCCTGGTGTCAGGCTCCAGGCCGTGCTGAAGGAGGTGACACCGTTCTGTAACCAGCTCCTTGTTATATCAGATTTGACAGGCCCATTCACAGCCTGGTGTCAGGCTCCAGGCCGTGCTGAAGGAGGCGACACCGTTCTGTAACCAGCTCCTTGTTATATCAGATTTGACAGGACCATCATCAGCCTGGTGTCAGGCTCCAGGTCGCGCTGAAGGAGGCGACACTGTTCTGTAACCAGAACCTTGTTATATCAGATTTGACAGGACCATCCACAGCCTGGTGTCATGCTCCAGGCCGTGCTGAAGGAGGCGACACCGTCCTGTAACCAGCTCCTTGTTATATCAGATTTGACAGGCCCATCCACAGCATGGTGTCAGGCTCCAGGCCGTGCTGAAGGAGGCGACACCGTTCTGTAACCAGCTCCTTGTTATATCAGATTTGACAGGACCATCCACAGCCTGGTGTCAGGATCCAGGCCGTGCTGAAGGAAGCGACACCGTTCTGTAACCAGCACCTTGTTATATCAGATTTGACAGGACCATCCACAGCCTGGTGTCAGGCTCCAGGCCGTGCTGAAGGAGGCGACACCGTTCTGTAACCAGCTCCTTGTTATATCAGATTTGACAGGACCATCCACAGCCTGGTGTCAGGCTCCAGGCCGTGCTGAAGGAGGCGACACCGTTCTGTAACCAGCTCCTTGTTATATCAGATTTGACAGGACCATCCACAGCCTGGTGTTATGCTCCAGGCCGTGCTGAGGGAGGCGACACCGTTCTGTAACCAGCTCCTTGTTATATCAGATTTGACAGGACCATCCACAGCCTGGTGTCAGGCTCCAGACGGTGCTGAAGGAGCCGACATCGTTCTGTAACCAGCTCCTTGTTGTATCAGATTTGACAGGACCATCCACAGCCTGGTGTCAGGCTCCAGGACGTGCTGAAGGAGGCGACACCGTTCTGTAACCAGCTCCATGTTCTTTCAGATTTGACAGGACCATCCACAGCCTGGTGTCAGGCTCCAGGCCGTGCTGAAGGAGGCGACACCGTTCTGTAACCAGCTCCTTGTTGTATCAGATTTGACGGTACCATCCACAGCCTGGTGTCAGGCTCCAGGCCGTGTTGAAGGAGGCGATACCGTTCTGTAACCAGCACCTTGTTATATCAGATTTGACAGGCCCATCCACAGCCTGGTGTCAGGCTCCAGGCCGTGCTGAAGGAGGTGACACCGTTCTGTAACCAGAACCTTGTTATATCAGATTTGACAGGACCATCCACAGCCTGGTGTCAGGCTCCAGGCCGCGCTGAAGGAGGCGACACCGTTCTGTAACCAGCTCCTTGTTATATCAGATTTGACAGGACCATCCACAGCCTGGTGTCAGGCTCCAGGCCGTGCTGAAGGAGGTGACACCGTTCTGTAACCAGCTCCTTGTTATATCAGATTTGACAGGACCATCCACAGCCTGGTGTCAGGCTCCAGGCCGTGTTGAAGGAGGCGACACCGTTCTGTAACCAGCACCTTGTTATATCAGATTTGACAGGCCCATCCACAGCCTGGTGTCAGGCTCTAGGCCGTGCTGAAGGAGGCGACACCGTTCTGTAACCAGCTCCTTGTTATATCAGATTTGACAGGCCCATCCACAGCCTGGTGTCAGGCTCCAGGCCGTGCTGAAGGAGGTGACACCGTTCTGTAACCAGCTCCTTGTTATATCAGATTTGACAGGGACATCCACAGCCTGGTGTCAGGCTCCAGGCCGTGCTGAAGGAGGCGACAACGTTCTGTAACCAGCACCTTGTTATATCAGATTTGACAGGACATTCCACAGCCTGGTGTCAGGCTCCAGGCCGCGCTGAAGGAGGCGACACCGTTCTGTAACCAGCTCCTTGTTATATCAGATTTGACAGGACCATCCACAGCCTGGTGTCAGGCTCCAGGCCGTGCTGAAGGAGGCGACACCGTTCTGTAACCAGCCCCTTGTTATATCAGATTTGACAGGACCATCCACAGCCTGGTGTCAGGCTCCAGGTCGCGCTGAAGGAGGCGACACTGTTCTGTAACCAGAACCTTGTTATATCAGATTTGACAGGACCATCCACAGCCTGGTGTCAGGCTCCAGGCCGCGCTGAAGGAGGCGACACCGTTCTGTAACCAGCTCCTTGTTATATCAGATTTGACAGGACCATCCACAGCCTGGTGTCAGGCTCCAGGCCGTGATGAAGGAGGCGACACCGTTCTGTAACCAGCTCCTTGTTATATCAGATTTGATAGAACCATCCACAGCCTGGTGTCAGGCTCCAGGCCGTGCTGAAGAAGGTGACACCGTTCTGTAACCAGCTCCTTGTTATATCAGATTTGACAGGACCATCCACAGCCTGGTGTCAGGCTCCAGGCCGTGCTGAAGGAGGTGACACCGTTCTGTAACCAGCACCTTGTTATATCAGATTTGACAGGACCATCCACAGCCTGGTGTCAGGCTCCAGGCCGTGCTGAAGGAGGCGACACCGTTCTGTAACCAGCTCCTTGTTATATCAGATTTGACAGGACCATCCACAGCCTGGTCTCAGGCTCCAGGCCGTGCTGAAGGAGGCGACACCGTTCTGTAACCAGCTCCTTGTTATATCAGATTTGACAGGACCATCCACAGCCTGGTGTCAGGCTCCAGACCATGCTGAAGGAGGCGACACCGTTCTGTAACCAGCTCCTTGTTATATCAGATTTGACAGGACCATCCACAGCCTGGTGTCAGGCTCCAGGCCGTGCTGAAGGAGGCGACACCGTTCTGTAACCAGCTCCATGTTATATCAGATTTGACAGGACCATCCGCAGCCTCCTTGAAATTCCCCAAGATGTTGGTACAGAGACCATTCTCCTCTATCTGTTCATCTCTTCCCTCTCTGCAGCCTTTGCTCCATTTGTTGGTCATGTTCCGGACCCACATTCACGGTAACTACAGCCCCAGATCTCGTTCAGAGCTGTGTCACCAAATTATCTATTCTCCCTTAATGTCAGCAACAGCTCACAACACAACCTGCAGAAACCCATCCTCAGCATCTCCACTCACCTTCCAATAACACAACCTGCAGAAACCCATCCTCAGCATCTCCACTAACCTCCCAATAACGCAACCTGCAGAAACCCATCCTCAGCATCTCCACTCACCTCCAAATAACACAACCTGCAGAAACCCATCCTCAGCATCTTCACTAACCTCCCAATAACACAACCTGCAGAAACCCATCCTCAGCATCTTCACTCACCTCCCAATAACACAACCTGCAGAAACACATCCTCAGCATCTTCACTCACCTCCCAATCACACAACCTGCAGAGACCCATCCTCAGCATCTCCACTCACCTCCCAATAACACAACCTGCAGAAACACATCCTCAGCATCTTCACTCACCTCCCAATAACACAACCTGCAGAAACACATCCTCAGCATCTTCACTCACCTCCCAATAACACAACCTGCAGAAACCCATCCTCAGCATCTCCACTCACCTCCCAATAACACAACCTGCAGAAACCCATCCTCAGCATCTCCACTAACCTTCCAATAACACAACCTGCAGAAACCCATCCTCAGCATCTCCACTAACCTTCCAATAACACAACCTGCAGAAACCCATCCTCAACATCTTCACTCACCTCCCAATAACACAACCTGCAGAAACCCATCCTCAGCATCTCCACTCACCTCCCAATAACACAACCTGCAGAAACCCATCCTCAGCATCATCACTCACCTCCCAATAACGCAACCTGCAGAAACCCATCCTCAGCATCTCCACTAACCTTCCAGTAACACGACCTGCAGAAACCCATCCTCAGCAACTCCACTCACCTCCCAATAACACAACCTGCAGAAACCCATCCTCAGCATCTTCACTCACCTTCCAATAACACAAACTGCAGAAACTCATCCTCAGCATCTGCACTCACCTCCCAAGAACACAACCTGCAGAAACCCATCCTCAGCATCGCCTACTCACCTTCCAATAACACAACCTGCAGAAACCCATCCTCAGCATCTCCACTCACCTCCTAATAACACAAACTGCAGAAACCCATCCTCAGCATCTTCAGTCACCTCCCAATAACACAACCTGCAGAAACCCATCCTCAGCATCTTCAGTCACCTCCCAATAACACAACCTGCAGAAACCCATCCTCAGCATCTTGACTCACCTTCCAATAACACAACCTGCAGAAACCCATCCTCAGCATCTCCACTCACCTCCCAATAACACAACCTGCAGTAACCCATCCTCAGCATCTCCACTCACCCCCCAATAACACAACCTGCAGAAACCCATCGTCAGCATCTTCACTAACCTCCCAATAACACAACCTGCAGAAACCCATCCTCAGTATCTTCACTCACCTCCCAATAACACAACCTGCAGAAACCCATCCTCAGCATCTTCACTCACCTCACAATAACACAACCTGCAGAAACCCATCCTTAGCATCTTCACTAACCTCCCACTACCACAACCTGCAGAAACACATCCTCAGCAACTCCACGAACCTCCCAATAACACAAACTGCAGAAACTCATCTGCAGCATCTCCACTCACCTCCCAATAACACAACCTACAGAAACCCATCCTCAGCATCTTCACTCACCTCCCAATAACACAACCTGCAGAAACCCATCCTTAGCATCTTCACTAACCTCCCAATACCACAACCTGCAGAAACCCATCCTCAGCATCTCCACTCACCTTCCAATAACACAACCTGCAGAAACCCATCCTCAGCATCTCCACTCACCTTCCAATAACACAACCTGCAGAAATCCATCCTCAGCATCTCCCCTCACCTCCCAATAACACAACCTGCAGAAACCCATCCTCAGCATCTCCACTCACCTCCCAATAACACAACCTGCAGAAACCCATCCTCAGCATCTTCACTAACCTCCCAATAACACAACCTGCAGAAACCCATCCTCAGCATCTCCACTCACCTCCCAATAACACAACCTGCAGAAACCCATCCTTAGCATCTCCACTCACCCCCCAATAACACAACCTGCAGAAACCCATCCTCAGCATCTTCACTCACCTCCCAATAACACAACCTGCAGAAACCCATCCTTAGCATCTCCACTCACCCCCCAATAACACAACCTGCAGAAACCCATCCTTAGCATCTCCACTCACCTCCCAATAACACAACCTGCAGAAACCCATCGTCAGCATCTTCACTAACCTCCCAATAACACAACCTGCAGAAACCCATCCTCAGCATCTTCACTCACCTCCCAATAACACAACCTGCAGAAACCCATCCTTAGCATCTTCACGAACCTCCCACTACCACAACCTGCAGAAACACATCCGCAGCATCTCCACTCACCTCCCAATAACACAACCTGCAGAAACCCATCCTCAGCATCTCCCCTCACCTCCCAATAACACAACCTGCAGAAACCCATCCTCAGCATCTCCACTCACCACCCAATAACACAAACTGCAGAAAACCATCCTCAGCATCTTCACTAACCTCCCAATAACACAACCTGCAGAAACCCATCCTCAGCATCTCCACTCACCTCCCAATAACACAACCTGCAGAAACCCATCCTCAGCATCTTGACTCACCTTCCAATAACACAACCTGCAGAAACCCATCCTCAGCATCTCCACTCACCTCCCAATAACACAACCTGCAGAAACCCATCCTCAGCATCTCCACTCACCCCCCAATAACACAACCTGCAGAAACCCATCGTCAGCATCTCCACTCACCTCCCAATAACACAACCTGCAGAAACCCATCCTCAGCACCTTGACTCACCTTCCAATAACACAACCTGCAGAAACCCATCCTCAGCATCTTCACTCACCTCCCAATAACACAACCTGCAGAAACCCATCCTTAGCATCTTCACTAACCTACCAATACCACAACCTGCAGAAACCCATCCTCAGCATCTTCACTCACCTTCCAATAACACAACCTGCAGAAACCCATCCTCAGCATCTCCACTCACCTCCAAATAACACAACCTGCAGAAACCCATCCTCAGCATCTTGACTCACCTTCCAATAACACAACCTGCAGAAACCCATCCTCAGCATCTTCACTCACCTCCCAATAACACAACCTGCAGAAACCCATCCTTAGCATCTTCACTAACCTCCCAATACCACAACCTGCAGAAACCCATTCTCAGCATCTCCACTCACCTTCCAATAACACAACCAGCAGAAACCCATCCTCAGCATCTCCACTCACCTCTCAATAACGCAACCTGCAGAAACCCATCCTCAGAATCTTCACTCACCTCCCAATAACACAACCTGCAGAAACCCATCCTCAGAATCTTCACTAACCTCCGAATATCACAACCTGCAGAAACCCATCCTCAGCATCTCCACTCACCTCCCAATAACACAACCTGCAGAAACCCATCCTCAGCATCTCCACTCACCTCTCAATAACACAACCTGCAGAAACCCATCCTCAGCAACTCCACTAAACTCCCAATAACACAACCTGCAGAAACCCATCATCAGCAACTCCACTAACCTCCCAATAACACAACCTGCAGAAACCCATCCTCAGCAACTCCACTAAACTCCCAATAACACAACCTGCAGAAACCCATCATCAGCAACTCCACTAACCTCCCAATAACACAAACTGCAGAAACTCATCCGCAGCATCTCCACTCACCTCCCAATAACACAACCTGCAGAAACCCATCCTCAGCATCTTCACTCACCTTCCAATAACACAACCTGCAGAAACCCATCCTCAGCATCTCCACTCACCTTCCAATAACACAACCTGCAGAAACCCATCCTCAGCATCTTCACTAACCTTGCAATAACACAATTTGCAGAAACCCATCCTCAGCATCTCCACTCACCCCCCAATAACACAACCTGCAGAAACCCATCCTCAGCGTCTTCACTCACCTTCCAATAACACAATCTGCAGAAACACATCCTCTACATCTCCACTCACCTCCCAATAACACAACCTGCAGAAACCCATCCTCAGCATCTCCACTCACCTCCCAATAACACAACCTGCAGAAACCCATCCTCAGCATGTCCACTCACCTCCCAATAACACAACCTGCAGAAACCCATCCTCAGCTTCTTCACTCACCTCCCAATAACACAACCTGCAGAAACCCATCCTCAGCATCTCCACTCACCTCACAATAACACTACCTGCAGAAACCCATCCTCAGCATCTCCACTCACCTACCAATTACACAACCTGCAGAAACCCATCCTCAGCATCTACACTCCCCTCCCAATAACACAACCTGCAGAAACCCATCCTCAGCACCTCCACTCACCTCCCAATAACACAACCTGCAGAAACCCATCCTCAGCATCTCCACTCACCTCACAATAACACAACCTGCAGAAACCCATCCTCAGCATCTCCACTCACCTCCCAATAACACAACCTGCAGAAACCTATCCTCAGCATCTTCACTCACCTACCAATAACACAACTTGCAGAAATCCATCCTCAGCATCTCCACTCACCGTTCAATAACACAACCTGCAGAACCCATCCTCAGCATCTCCACTCACCTCCCAATAACACAAACTGCAGAAACCCATCCTCAGGGTCTTCACTCACCTCCCAATAACACAACCTGCAGAAACCCATCCTCAGCATCTTCACTCACCTTCCAATAACACAAACTGCAGAAACCCAACCGCAGCATCTCCACTCACCTTCCAATAACACTACCTGCAGAAACCCATCCTCAGCATCTCCACTCACCTTCCAATAACACAAACTGCAGAAACTCATCCTCAGCATCTTCACTCACCTTCCAATAACACAAACTGCAGAAACCCATCCTCAGCATCTCCACTCACCACCCAATAACGCAACCTGCAGAAACCCATCCTCAGCATCTCCACTCACCTCCCAATAACACAACCTGCAGAAACCCATCCTCATCATTTCCACTCACCTCCCAATAACACAACCTGCAGAAACCCATCCCCAGCATCTCCTCTCACCCAATAACACAACCTGCAGAAACACATCCTCAGCAACTCCACTCACCTCCCAATAACACAAACTGCAGAAACTCATCCGCAGCATCTCCACTCACCTCCCAATAACACAACCTGCAGAAACCCATCCTCAGCATCTTCACTCACCTTCCAATAACGCAACCTGCAGGAACCCATCCTCAGCATCTCCACTCACCTCCCAATAACACAACCTGCAGAAACCCATCCTCAGCATCTCCACTCACCTCCCAATAACACAACCTGCAGAAACCCATCCTCCGCATCTCCACTCACCTCCCAATAACACAACCTGCAGAAACCCATCCTCAGCATCGTCACTCACCTCCCAATAACACAACCTACAGAACCCATCCTCAGCATTTCCACTAACGTCCCGATAACAAAACGTGCAGGAAACCATCCTCAGCATCTTCACTCACCTCCCAATAACATAACCTGCAGAAACCCATCCTCAGCATCTACACTCCCCTCCCAATAACACAACCTGCACAAACCCATCCTCAGCATCTCCACTCACCTCCCAATAACACAAACTGCAGAAACCCATCCTCAGGGTCTTCACTCACCTCCCAATAACACAACCTGCAGAAACCCATCCTCAGCATCTTCACTCACCTTCCAATAACACAAACTGCAGAAACCCAACCGCAGCATCTCCACTCACCTTCCAATAACACAACCTGCAGAAACCCATCCTCAGCATCTCCACTCACCTTCCAATAACACAAACTGCAGAAACTCATCCGCAGCATCTTCACTCACCTTCCAATAACACAAACTGCAGAAACCCATCCTCAGCATCTCCACTCACCACCCAATAACGCAACCAGCAGAAACCCATCCTCAGCATCTCCACTCACCTCCCAATAACACAACCTGCAGAAACCCATCCTCATCATTTCCACTCACCTCCCAATAACACAACCTGCAGAAACCCATCCCCAGCATCTCCACTCACCCAATAACACAACCTGCAGAAACCCATCCTCAGCAACTCCACTCACCTCCCAATAACACAAACTGCAGAAACTCATCCGCAGCATCTCCACTCACCTCCCAATAACACAACCTGCAGAAACCCATCCTCAGCATCTCCACTCACCTCCCAATAACACAACCTGCAGAAACCCATCCTCCGCATCTCCACTATCCTTCCAATAACTCAATCTGCAGAAACCGATCCTCAACATCTCCACTCACCTCCCAATAAAACAACCTGCAGAAAACCATCCTCAGCATCTCCGCTCACCTCCCAATAACACAACCTGCAGAAACCCATCCTCAGCATCGTCACTCACCTCCCAATACCACAACCTGCAGAACCCATCCTCAGCGTTTCCACTTACGTCCCAATAACACAACCTGCAGAAACCCATCCTCAGCATCTTCACTCACCTCCCAATAACAAAACGTGCAGGAAACCATCCACAGCATCTTCACGCACATTCCAATCACACAACCTACAGAAATCCATCCTCAGCATCTTCCCTCACCTCCCAAGAACACAACCTGCAGAAACCCATCCTCAGAATCGTCACTCATCTCCCAAAAACAAAACCTGCAGAAACCCATCCTCAGCATCTCCACTCATCTCCCAATTACACAACCTGCAGAACCCCATTCTCAGCATCTTCACAAATCATCCAATAACACAACCTGCAGAAACCCATCCTCAGCATCTCCACTCACCTTCCAATAACACAACCTGCAGAAACCCATCCTCAGCATCTTCACTCACCTTCCAATAACACAACCTGCAGAAACCCATCCTGAGCATCTTCACTCACCTTCCAATAACACTACCTGCAGAAACCCATCCTCAGCATCTCCACTCACCTTCCAATAACACAAACTGCAGAAACTCATCCTCAGCATCTTCACTCACCTTCCAATAACACAAACTGCAGAAACCCATCCTCAGCATCTCCACTCACCACCCAATAACGCAACCTGCAGAAACCCATCCTCAGCATCTCCACTCACCTCCCAATAACACAACCTGCAGAAACCCATCCTCATCATTTCCACTCACCTCCCAATAACACAACCTGCAGAAACCCATCCCCAGCATCTCCTCTCACCCAATAACACAACCTGCAGAAACACATCCTCAGCAACTCCACTCACCTCCCAATAACACAAACTGCAGAAACTCATCCGCAGCATCTCCACTCACCTCCCAATAACACAACCTGCAGAAACCCATCCTCAGCATCTTCACTCACCTTCCAATAACGCAACCTGCAGGAACCCATCCTCAGCATCTTCACTCACCTCCCAATAACACAACCTGCAGAAACCCATCCTCCGCATCTCCACTCACCTCCCAATAACACAACCTGCAGAAACCCATCCTCAGCATCTCCACTCACCTCCCAATAACACAACCTGCAGAAACCCATCCTCAGCATCGTCACTCACCTCCCAATAACACAACCTGCAGAACCCATCCTCAGCATTTCCACTAACGTCCCAATAACAAAACGTGCAGGAAACCATCCTCAGCATCTTCACTCACCTCCCAATAACATAACCTGCAGAAACCCATCCTCAGCATCTACACTCCCCTCCCAATAACACAACCTGCACAAACCCATCCTCAGCATCTCCACTCACCTCCCAATAACACAAACTGCAGAAACCCATCCTCAGGGTCTTCACTCACCTCCCAATAACACAACCTGCAGAAACCCATCCTCAGCATCTTCACTCACCTTCCAATAACACAAACTGCAGAAACCCAACCGCAGCATCTCCACTCACCTTCCAATAACACAACCTGCAGAAACCCATCCTCAGCATCTCCACTCACCTTCCAATAACACAAACTGCAGAAACTCATCCGCAGCATCTTCACTCACCTTCCAATAACACAAACTGCAGAAACCCATCCTCAGCATCTCCACTCACCTCCCAATAACGCAACCAGCAGAAACCCATCCTCAGCATCTCCACTCACCTCCCAATAACACAACCTGCAGAAACCCATCCTCATCATTTCCACTCACCTGCCAATAACACAACCTGCAGAAACCCATCCCCAGCATCTCCACTCACCCAATAACACAACCTGCAGAAACCCATCCTCAGCAACTCCACTCACCTCCCAATAACACAAACTGCAGAAACTCATCCGCAGCATCTCCACTCACCTCCCAATAACACAACCTGCAGAAACCCATCCTCAGCATCTTCACTCACCCCCCAATAACGCAACCTGCAGGAACCCATCCTCAGCATCTCCACTCACCTCCCAATAACACAACCTGCAGAAACCCATCCTCAGCATCTCCACTCACCTCCCAATAACACAACCTGCAGAAACCCATCCTCAGCATCTCCACTCACCTCCCAATAACAAAACGTGCAGGAAACCATCCACAGCATCTTCACGCACATTTCAATCACACAACCTACAGAAATCCATCCTCAGCATCTTCCCTCACCTCCCAAGAACACAACCTGCAGAAACCCATCCTCAGAATCGTCACTCATCTCCCAAAAACAAAACCTGCAGAAACCCATCCTCAGCATCTCCACTCATCTCCCAATTACACAACCGGCAGAACCCCATTCTCAGCATCTTCACAAATCATCCAATAACACAACCTGCAGAAACCCATCCTCAGCATCTCCACTCACCTTCCAATAACACAACCTGCAGAAACCCATCCTCAGCATCTTCACTCACCTTTCAATAACACAACCTGCAGAAACCCATCCTCTGCATCTTCACTCACCTCCCAATAACACAACCTGCAGAAACCCATCCTCAGCATCTCCACTCACCTTCCAATAACACAACCTGCAGAAACCCATTCTCAGCATCTCCACTCACCTCCCAATAACACAACCTGCAGAAACCCATCCTCAGCATCTCCACTCACCTTCCAATAACACAACCTGCAGAAACCCATCCTCAGCATCTCCACTCACCATCCAATAACACAACCTGCAGAAACCCATCCTCAGCATCTTCACTCACCTCCCAATAACACAACCTGCAGAAACCCATCCTCAGCATCTCCACTCACCTTCCAATAACACAACCTGCAGAAACCCATTCTCAGCATCTCCACTCACCTCCCAATAACACAACCTGCAGAAACCCATCCTCAGCATCTCCACTCACCTTCCAATAACACAACCTGCAGAAACCCATCCTCAGCATCTCCACTCACCTCCCAATAACACAACCTGCAGAAACCCATCCTCAGCGTCTCCACTCACCTTCCATTAACACAATCTGCAGAAACCCATCCTCAGCATCTTCACTAACCTTCCAATAACACAACCTGCAGAAACCCATCCTCAGCATCTTCACTAACCTTCCAATAACACAACCTGCAGAAACCCATCCTCAGCGTCTCCACTCACCTTCCAATAACACAACCTGCAGAAACGCATCCTCAGCAACTCCACTCACCTTCCAATAACACAACCTGCAGAAACCCATCCTCAGCATCTCCACTCACCTCCCAATAACACAACCTGCAGAAACCCATCCTCAGCGTCTCCACTCACCTTCCAATAACACAACCTGCAGAAACCCATCCTCAGCATCTCCACTAACCTTCCATTAACACAACCTGCAGAACCCCATCCTCAGCATCTTCACTCACCTCCCAATAAGACAACCTGCAGAAACACATCATCAGCATCTTCACTCACCTCCCAATAACACAACCTGCAGCAACCCATCCTCAGCATCTCCACTCACCTCCCAATAACACAACCTGCAGAAACCCATCCTCAGCATCTCCACTCACCTCCCAATAACACAACCTGCAGAAACCCATCCTCAGCATCTCCACTCACCTTCCAATAACACAACCTGCAGAAACCCATCCTCAGCATCTTCACTCACCTCCCAATAACACAACCTGCAGAAACCGATCCTCAGCATCTTCACTCACCTTCCAATAACAAAACCTGCAGAAGCCCATCCTCAGCATCTCCACTCAACTCCCAATAACACAACCTGCAGAACCCCATCCTCAGCATCTCCACTCACCTCCCAATAACACAACCTGCAGAAACCCATCCTCAGCGTCTCCACTCACCTTCCAATAACACAACCTGCAGAAACCCATCCTCAGCATCTCCACTAACCTTCCATTAACACAACCTGCAGAACCCCATCCTCAGCATCTTCACTCACCTCCCAATAAGACAACCTGCAGAAACACATCATCAGCATCTTCACTCACCTCCCAATAACACAACCTGCAGCAACCCATCCTCAGCATCTCCACTCACCTCCCAATAACACAACCTGCAGAAACCCATCCTCAGCATCTCCACTCACCTCCCAATAACACAACCTGCAGAAACCCATCCTCAGCATCTCCACTCACCTTCCAATAACACAACCTGCAGAAACCCATCCTCAGCATCTTCACTCACCTCCCAATAACACAACCTGCAGAAACCGATCCTCAGCATCTTCACTCACCTTCCAATAACAAAACCTGCAGAAGCCCATCCTCAGCATCTCCACTCAACTCCCAATAACACAACCTGCAGAACCCCATCCTCAGCATCTCCACTCACCTCCCAATAACACAACCTGCAGAAACCCATCCTCATCATCTCCACTCACCTCCCAATAACACAACCTGCAGAAACCCATTCTCCGCATCTCCACTATCCTTCCAATAACACAACCTGCAGAAACCCATCCTCAGCATCTCCACTCACCTCCCAATAAAAGAACCTGCTGAAAACCATCCTCAGCATCTTCAATAATCTTCCAATAACACAACCTGCAGAACCCATCCTCAGCATTTCCACATAACTCCCAATAACACAACCTTCAGAAAACAATCCTCAGCATCTTCACTAACTCCCAAAAACACAACGTGCAGGAACCCATTCTCAGCATCTTCACTCACATTCCAACCTACAGAAATCCATCCTCAGCATCTTCCCTCACCTCCCAAGAACACAACCTGCAGAAATCCATCCTCAGCATCTTCACTAACCTTCCAATAACACAACCTGCAGAAACCCATCCTCAGCATCTCCACTCGCCTCCCAATAACACAACCTGCAGAAACCCATCCTCAGAATCGTCACTCATTTCTCTATACACAACGTGCAGGAACCCATTCTCAGCATCTTCACTCACATTCCAATAACACAACCTACAGAAATCCATCCTCAGCATCTTCCCTCACCTCCCAATAACACAACCTGCAGAAACCCATCCTCAGCATCTCCACTCGCCTCCCAATAACACAACCTGCAGAAACCCATTCTCCGCATCTCCACTATCCTTCCAATAACACAACCTGCAGAAACCCATCCTCAGCGTCTCCACTCACCTCCCAATAACACAACCTGCAGAAACCCATCCTCAGCATCTCCACTCACCTCCCAATAACACAACCTGCAGAAACCCATCCTCAGCATCTTCACTCACCTCCCAATAACACAACCTGCAGAAACCCATCCTCAGCATCTCCACTCACCTCCCAATAAAATAACCTGCAGAAAACCATCCTCAGCATCTTCAATAATCTTCCAATAACACAACCTGCAGAACCCATCCTCAGCATTTCCATGTAACTCCCAATAACACAACCTTCAGAAAATAATCCTCAGCATCTTCACTAACCTCCCAATAACACAACGTGCAGGATCCCATTCTCAGCATCTTCACTCACTTTCCAATAACACAACCTACAGAAATCCATCCTCAGCATCTTCCCTCACCTCCCAATAACCCAACCTGCAGAAACCCATCCTCAGCATCTTCACTAACCTTCCAATAACACACCCTGCAGAATCCCATCCTCAGCATCTCCACTCGCCTCCCAATAACACAACCTGCAGAAACCCATTCTCCGCATCTCCACTATCCTTCCAATAACACAACCTGCAGAAACCCATCCTCAGCATCTCCACTCACCTCCCAATAACACAACCTGCAGAAACCCATCCTCAGCATCTTCACTCACCTTCCAATAACACAACCTGCAGAAACACATTCTCAGCATCTCCACTCACCTCCCAATAACACAACCTGCAGAAACCCATCCTCAGCATCTCCACTCGCCTCCCAATAACACAACCTGCAGAAACCCATCCTCAGCATCTCCACTCACCTCCCAATAACACAACCTGCAGAAACCCATCCTGAGCATCTCCACTCACCTCCCAATAACACAACCTGCAGCAACCCATCCTCAGCATCTCCACTCAGCTTCCAATAACACAACCTGCAGAAACCCATCCTCAGCTTCTCCACTAACCTTCCAATAACACAACCTGCAGAAACCCATCCTCAGCATCTTCACTCACCTCCCAATAACACAACCTGCAGAAACTCATCGTCAGAATCTTCACTCACCTCCCAATAACACAACCTGCAGAACCCATCCTCAGCATCTCCACTCACCTCCCAAGAACACAACCTGCAGAAACCCATCCTCAGCATCTTCACTAACCTTCCAATAACACAACCTGCAGAAACCCATCCACAACATATTCACTAACCATCAAATAACACGACCTGCAGAAACCCATCCTCAGCACCTCCACTCACCTCCCAATAACACAACCTGCAGAAACCCATCCTCATCATCTCCACTCACCTCCCAATAACACAACCTGCAGAAACCCATCCTCAGCATCTTCACTCACCTCCCAATAACACAACCTGCAGAAACCGATCCTCAGCATCTTCACTCACCTTCCAATAACAAAACCTGCAGAAGCCCATCCTCAGCATCTCCACTCAACTCCCAATAACACAACCTGCAGAACCCCATCCTCAGCATCTCCACTCACCTCCCAATAACACAACCTGCAGAAACCCATCCTCATCATCTCCACTCACCTCCCAATAACACAACCTGCAGAAACCCATCCTCAGCATCTTCACTCACCTCCCAATAACACAACCTGCAGAAACCCATCCTCAGCATCTCCACTCACCTCCCAGTAACACAACCTGCAGAAACCCATCCTCATCATCTCCACTCACCTCCCAATAACACAACCTGCAGATACCCATCCTCAGCATCTCCACTCGCCTCCCAATAACACAACCTGCAGGAACCCATCCTCAGCATCTCCACTCTCATTCCAATAAATGAACCTGCAGAAACCCATCCTCAGCACGTCCACTCACCTCCCAATAACACAACCTGCAGAAACCCATTCTCCGCATCTCCACTGTCCTTCCAATAACACAACCTGCAGAAACCCATCCTCAGCATCTCCATTCACCTCCCAATAACACAACCTGCAGAAACCCATCCTCCGCATCTCCACTATCCTTCCAATAACTCAATCTGCAGAAACCGATCCTCAACATCTCCACTCACCTCCCAATAAAACAACCTGCAGAAAACCATCCTCAGCATCTCCGCTCACCTCCCAATAACACAACATGCAGAAACCCATCCTCAGCATCGTCACTCACCTCCCAATACCACAACCTGCAGAACCCATCCTCAGCGTTTCCACTTACGTCCCAATAACACAACCTGCAGAAACCCATCCTCAGCATCTCCACTCACCTCCCAATAACACAATCTGCAGCTACCCATCCTCAGCATCTCCACTCACCTCCCAATAACACAACCTGCAGAAACCCATCCTCAGCATCTTCACTCACCTCCCAATAACACAACCTGCAGAAACCCATCCTCAGCATCTCCACTCAGCTTCCAATAACACAACCTGCAGAAACCCATCCTCAGCTTCTTCACTCACCTTCCAATAACAGAACCTGCAGAAACCCATCCTCAGCATCTCCACTAACCTTCCAATAACACAACCTGCAGAAACCCATCCTCAGCATCTTCACTCACCTCCCAATAACACAACCTGCAGAAACTCATCGTCAGAATCTTCACTCACCTCCCAATAACACAACCTGCAGAACCCATCCTCAGCATCTCCACTCACCTCCCAAGAACACAACCTGCAGAAACCCATCCTCAGCATCTTCACTAACCTTCCAATAACACAACCTGCAGAAACCCATCCACAACATATTCACTAACCATCAAATAACACGACCTGCAGAAACCCATCCTCAGCACCTCCACTCACCTCCCAATAACACAACCTGCAGAAACCCATCCTCATCATCTCCACTCACCTCCCAATAACACAACCTGCAGAAACCCATCCTCAGCATCTTCACTCACCTCCCAATAACACAACCTGCAGAAACCGATCCTCAGCATCTTCACTCACCTTCCAATAACAAAACCTGCAGAAGCCCATCCTCAGCATCTCCACTCAACTCCCAATAACACAACCTGCAGAACCCCATCCTCAGCATCTCCACTCACCTCCCAATAACACAACCTGCAGAAACCCATCCTCATCATCTCCACTCACCTCCCAATAACACAACCTGCAGAAAACCATCCTCACCATCTTCACTCACCTCCCAATAACACAACCTGCAGAAACCCATTCTCAGCATCTCCACTCACCTCCCAATAACACAACCTGCAGAACCCATCCTCAGTATCTCCACTCACCTCCCAATAACACAACCTGCAGAAACCCATCCTCACCATCTTCACTCACCTCCCAATAACACAACCTGCAGAAACCCATCCTCACCATCTTCACTCACCTCCCAATAACACAACCTGCAGATACCCATCCTCAGCATCTCCACTCGCCTCCCAATAACACAACCTGCAGGAACCCATCCTCAGCATCTCCACTCTCATTCCAATAAATGAACCTGCAGAAACCCATCCTCAGCACGTCCACTCACCTCCCAATAACACAACCTGCAGAAACCCATTCTCCGCATCTCCACTATCCTCCCAATAACACAACCTGCAGAAACCCATCCTCAGCATCTCCACTCACCTCCCAATAACACAACCTGCAGAAACCCATCCTCAGCATCTCCACTCACCTCCCAATAAAAGAACCTGCAGAAAACCATCCTCAGCATCTTCAATAATCTTCCAATAACACAACCTGCAGAAACCCATCCTCAGCATTTCCACATAACTCCCAATAACACAACCTTCAGAAAACAATCCTCAGCATCTTCACTAACTCCCAATAACACAACGTGCAGGAACCCATCCTCAGCATCTTCACTCACCTCCCAATAACACAACCTGCAGAAACCCATCCTCGGCATCTTCACTCATCTTCCAATAACACAACCTGCAGAAACCCATCCTCAGCATCTTCACTCACCTTCCAATAACACAACCTGCAGAAGTCCATCCTCATCATCTCCACTCACCTCCCAATAACACAACCTGCAGAAACCCATCCTCAGCATCTCCACTCACCTCCCAATAACACAACCTGCAGAAACCCATCCTCAGCACGTCCACTCACCTCCCAATAACACAACCTGCAGAAACCCATTCTCCGCATCTCCACTATCCTTCCAATAACACAACCTGCAGAAACCCATCCTCAGCATCTCCACTCACCTCCCAATAACACAACCTGCAGAAACCCATCCTCAGCATCTCCACTCACCTCCCAATAAAATAACGTGCAGAAAACCATCCTCAGCATCTTCAATAATCTTCCAATAACACAACCTGCAGAACCCATCCTCAGCATTTCCACATAACTCCCAATAACACAACCTTCAGACAACAATCCTCAGCATCTTCACTAACCTCCCAATAACACAACGTGCAGGAACCCATTCTCAGCATCTTCACTCACATTCCAATAACACAACCTGCAGAAAGCCATCCTCGGCATCTCCACTCATCTTCCAATAACACAACCTGCAGAAACCCATCCTCAGCATCTTCACTAACCTTCCAATAACACACCCTGCAGAAACCCATCCTCAGCATCTCCACTCGCCTCCCAATAACACAACCTGCAGAAACCCATTCTCCGCATCTCCACTATCCTTCCAATAACACAACCTGCAGAAACCCATCCTCAGCATCTCCACTCACCTCCCAATAACACAACCTGCAGAAACCAATCCTCAGCATCTCCACTCACCTCCCAATAACACAACCTGCAGAAACCCATCCTCAGCATCTTCACTCACCTCCCAATAACACAACCTGCAGAAACCCATCCTCAGCATCTCCACTCACCTCCCAATAAAATAACCTGCAGAAAACCATCCTCAGCGTCTTCAATAATCTTCCAATAACACAACCTGCAGAACCCATCCTCAGCATTTCCATATAACTCCCAATAACACAACCTTCAGAAAATAATCCTCAGCATCTTCACTAAATTTCCAATAACACACCCTGCAGAAACACATCCTCAGCATCTTCCCTCACCTCCCAAGAACACTACCTGCAGAAACGCATCCTCAGCATCTCCACTCACCTCCCAATAACACAACCTGCAGAAACCTATCCTCAGCATCACCACTCACCTCCCAATAACACAACCTGCAGAAACCCATCCTCAGCATCTCCACTCACCTTCCAATAACACAACCTGCAGAAACCCATCCTCAGAATCGTCATTCATTTCTCTATACACAACGTGCAGGAACCCATTCTCAGCATCTTCACTCACCTCCCAATAACACAACCTGCAGAAACCCATCCTCAGCATCTCCACTCACCTCCCAATAAAATAACCTGCAGAAAACCACCCTCAGCGTCTTCAATAATCTTCCAATAACACAACCTGCAGAACCCATCCTCAGCATTTCCATATAACTCCCAATAACACAACCTTCAGAAAATAATCCTCAGCATCTTCAGTAACCTTCCAATAACACACCCTGCAGAAACCCATCCTCAGCATCTCCACTGGCCTCCCAATAACACCACCTGCAGAAACCCATCCTCAGCATCTTCACTCACCTCCCAATAACACAACCTGCAGAAACCCATCCTCAGCATCTCCACTCACCTTCCAATAACACAACCTGCAGAAACACATCATCTGCATCTCCTCTCATCTAACAATAGAACAACCTGCAGATACCCATCCTCAGCATCTTCACTCGCCTCCCAATAACACAACCTGCAGGAACCCATCCTCAGCATCTCCACTCTCATTCCAATAAATGAACCTGCAGAAACCCATCCTCAGCACGTCCACTCACCTCCCAATAACACAACCTGCAGAATCCCATTCTCCGCATCTCCACTATCCTTCCAATAACACAATCTGCAGAAACCCATCCTCAGCATCTCCACTCACCTCCCAATAACACAACCTGCAGAAACCCATCCTCAGCATCTCCACTCACCTCCCAATAAAAGAACCTGCAGAAAACCATCCTCAGCATCTTCAATAATCTTCCAATAACACAACCTGCAGAACCCATCCTCAGCATTTCCACATAACTCCCAATAACACAACCTTCAGAAAACAATCCTCAGCATCTTCACTAACCTCCCAATAACACAACCTGCAGAAACGCATCCTCAGCATCTCCACTCGCCTCCCAATAACACAACCTGCAGAAACCCATTCTCCGCATCTCCACTATCCTTCCAATAACACAACCTGCAGAAACCCATCTTCAGCATCTCCACTCACCTCCCAATAACACAACCTGCAGAAACCCTTCCTCAGCATCTCCACTCACCTCCCAATAACACAACCTGCAGAAACCCATCCTCAGCATCTTCACTCACCTCCCAAGAACACAACCTGCAGAAACCCATCCTCAGCATCTCCACTCACCTCCCAATAAAATAACCTGCAGAAAACCATCATCAGCATCTTCAATAATCTTCCAATAACACAACCTGCAGAACCCATATTCAGCATTTCCATATAACTCCGAATAACACAACCTTCAGAAAATAATCCTCAGCATCTTCACTAACCTCCCAATAACACAACGTGCAGGAACCCATTCTCAGCATCTTCACTCACATTCCAATAACACAACCTACAGAAATCCATCCTCAGCATCTTCCCTCACCTCCCAAGAACACAACCTACAGAAACGCATCCTCAGCATCTTCACTCACCTCCCAATAACCCAACCTGCAGAAACCCATCCTCAGAATCGTCATTCATTTCTCTATACACAACGTGCAGGAACCCATTCTCAGCATCTTCACTCACCTCCCAATAACACAACCTGCAGAAACCCATCCTCAGCATCTTCACTAACCATCAAATAACACGACCTGCAGAAACCCATCCTCAGCACCTCCACTCACCTCCCAATAACACAACCTGCAGAAACCCATCCTCATCATCTCCACTCACCTCCCAATAACACAACCTGCAGAAACCCATCCTCAGCATCTTCACTCACCTCCCAATAACACAACCTGCAGAAACCGATCCTCAGCATCTTCACTCACCTTCCAATAACAAAACCTGCAGAAGCCCATCCTCAGCATCTCCACTCAACTCCCAATAACACAACCTGCAGAACCCCATCCTCAGCATCTCCACTCACCTCCCAATAACACAACCTGCAGAAACCCATCCTCATCATCTCCACTCACCTCCCAATAACACAACCTGCAGAAAACCATCCTCACCATCTTCACTCACCTCCCAATAACACAACCTGCAGAAACCCATTCTCAGCATCTCCACTCACCTCCCAATAACACAACCTGCAGAACCCATCCTCAGTATCTCCACTCACCTCCCAATAACACAACCTGCAGAAACCCATCCTCACCATCTTCACTCACCTCCCAATAACACAACCTGCAGAAACCCATCCTCACCATCTTCACTCACCTCCCAATAACACAACCTGCAGATACCCATCCTCAGCATCTCCACTCGCCTCCCAATAACACAACCTGCAGGAACCCATCCTCAGCATCTCCACTCTCATTCCAATAAATGAACCTGCAGAAACCCATCCTCAGCACGTCCACTCACCTCCCAATAACACAACCTGCAGAAACCCATTCTCCGCATCTCCACTATCCTCCCAATAACACAACCTGCAGAAACCCATCCTCAGCATCTCCACTCACCTCCCAATAACACAACCTGCAGAAACCCATCCTCAGCATCTCCACTCACCTCCCAATAAAAGAACCTGCAGAAAACCATCCTCAGCATCTTCAATAATCTTCCAATAACACAACCTGCAGAAACCCATCCTCAGCATTTCCACATAACTCCCAATAACACAACCTTTAGAAAACAATCCTCAGCATCTTCACTAACTCCCAATAACACAACGTGCAGGAACCCATCCTCAGCATCTTCACTCACCTCCCAATAACACAACCTGCAGAAACCCATCCTCGGCATCTTCACTCATCTTCCAATAACACAACCTGCAGAAACCCATCCTCAGCATCTTCACTCACCTTCCAATAACACAACCTGCAGAAGTCCATCCTCATCATCTCCACTCACCTCCCAATAACACAACCTGCAGAAACCCATCCTCAGCATCTCCACTCACCTCCCAATAACACAACCTGCAGAAACCCATCCTCAGCACGTCCACTCACCTCCCAATAACACAACCTGCAGAAACCCATTCTCCGCATCTCCACTATCCTTCCAATAACACAACCTGCAGAAACCCATCCTCAGCATCTCCACTCACCTCCCAATAACACAACCTGCAGAAACCCATCCTCAGCATCTCCACTCACCTCCCAATAAAATAACGTGCAGAAAACCATCCTCAGCATCTTCAATAATCTTCCAATAACACAACCTGCAGAACCCATCCTCAGCATTTCCACATAACTCCCAATAACACAACCTTCAGACAACAATCCTCAGCATCTTCACTAACCTCCCAATAACACAACGTGCAGGAACCCATTCTCAGCATCTTCACTCACATTCCAATAACACAACCTGCAGAAAGCCATCCTCGGCATCTCCACTCATCTTCCAATAACACAACCTGCAGAAACCCATCCTCAGCATCTTCACTAACCTTCCAATAACACACCCTGCAGAAACCCATCCTCAGCATCTCCACTCGCCTCCCAATAACACAACCTGCAGAAACCCATTCTCCGCATCTCCACTATCCTTCCAATAACACAACCTGCAGAAACCCATCCTCAGCATCTCCACTCACCTCCCAATAACACAACCTGCAGAAACCAATCCTCAGCATCTCCACTCACCTCCCAATAACACAACCTGCAGAAACCCATCCTCAGCATCTTCACTCACCTCCCAATAACACAACCTGCAGAAACCCATCCTCAGCATCTCCACTCACCTCCCAATAAAATAACCTGCAGAAAACCATCCTCAGCGTCTTCAATAATCTTCCAATAACACAACCTGCAGAACCCATCCTCAGCATTTCCATATAACTCCCAATAACACAACCTTCAGAAAATAATCCTCAGCATCTTCACTAAATTTCCAATAACACACCCTGCAGAAACACATCCTCAGCATCTTCCCTCACCTCCCAAGAACACTACCTGCAGAAACGCATCCTCAGCATCTCCACTCACCTCCCAATAACACAACCTGCAGAAACCTATCCTCAGCATCACCACTCACCTCCCAATAACACAACCTGCAGAAACCCATCCTCAGCATCTCCACTCACCTTCCAATAACACAACCTGCAGAAACCCATCCTCAGAATCGTCATTCATTTCTCTATACACAACGTGCAGGAACCCATTCTCAGCATCTTCACTCACCTCCCAATAACACAACCTGCAGAAACCCATCCTCAGCATCTCCACTCACCTCCCAATAAAATAACCTGCAGAAAACCACCCTCAGCGTCTTCAATAATCTTCCAATAACACAACCTGCAGAACCCATCCTCAGCATTTCCATATAACTCCCAATAACACAACCTTCAGAAAATAATCCTCAGCATCTTCAGTAACCTTCCAATAACACACCCTGCAGAAACCCATCCTCAGCATCTCCACTGGCCTCCCAATAACACCACCTGCAGAAACCCATCCTCAGCATCTTCACTCACCTCCCAATAACACAACCTGCAGAAACCCATCCTCAGCATCTCCACTCACCTTCCAATAACACAACCTGCAGAAACACATCATCTGCATCTCCTCTCATCTAACAATAGAACAACCTGCAGATACCCATCCTCAGCATCTTCACTCGCCTCCCAATAACACAACCTGCAGGAACCCATCCTCAGCATCTCCACTCTCATTCCAATAAATGAACCTGCAGAAACCCATCCTCAGCACGTCCACTCACCTCCCAATAACACAACCTGCAGAATCCCATTCTCCGCATCTCCACTATCCTTCCAATAACACAATCTGCAGAAACCCATCCTCAGCATCTCCACTCACCTCCCAATAACACAACCTGCAGAAACCCATCCTCAGCATCTCCACTCACCTCCCAATAAAAGAACCTGCAGAAAACCATCCTCAGCATCTTCAATAATCTTCCAATAACACAACCTGCAGAACCCATCCTCAGCATTTCCACATAACTCCCAATAACACAACCTTCAGAAAACAATCCTCAGCATCTTCACTAACCTCCCAATAACACAACCTGCAGAAACGCATCCTCAGCATCTCCACTCGCCTCCCAATAACACAACCTGCAGAAACCCATTCTCCGCATCTCCACTATCCTTCCAATAACACAACCTGCAGAAACCCATCTTCAGCATCTCCACTCACCTCCCAATAACACAACCTGCAGAAACCCTTCCTCAGCATCTCCACTCACCTCCCAATAACACAACCTGCAGAAACCCATCCTCAGCATCTTCACTCACCTCCCAAGAACACAACCTGCAGAAACCCATCCTCAGCATCTCCACTCACCTCCCAATAAAATAACCTGCAGAAAACCATCATCAGCATCTTCAATAATCTTCCAATAACACAACCTGCAGAACCCATATTCAGCATTTCCATATAACTCCGAATAACACAACCTTCAGAAAATAATCCTCAGCATCTTCACTAACCTCCCAATAACACAACGTGCAGGAACCCATTCTCAGCATCTTCACTCACATTCCAATAACACAACCTACAGAAATCCATCCTCAGCATCTTCCCTCACCTCCCAAGAACACAACCTACAGAAACGCATCCTCAGCATCTTCACTCACCTCCCAATAACCCAACCTGCAGAAACCCATCCTCAGAATCGTCATTCATTTCTCTATACACAACGTGCAGGAACCCATTCTCAGCATCTTCACTCACCTCCCAATAACACAACCTGCAGAAACCCATCCTCAGCATCTTCACTCACCTTCTAATAACACAACCTGCAGAAGTCCATCCTCATCATCTCCACTCACCTCCCAATAACACAACCTGCAGAAACCCATCAACAGCATCTCCACTCACCTCCCAATAACACAACCTGCAGAAACCCATCCTCAGCATCTCCACTCACCTTCCAATAACACAACCTGCAGATACCCATCCTCAGAATCTCCACTCTCATTCCAATAAATGAACCTGCAGAAACCCATCCTCAGCACGTCCACTCACCTCCCAATAACACAACCTGCAGAAACCCATTCTCCGCATCTCCACTATCCTTCCAATAACACAACCTGCAGAAACCCATCCTCAGCATCTCCACTCGCCACCCAATAAAATAACCTGCAGAAAACCATCCTCAGCGTCTTCAATAATCTTCCAATAACACAACCTGCAGAACCCATCCTCAGCATTTCCATATAACTCCCAATAACACAACCTTCAGAAAATAATCCTCAGCATCTTCACTTACCTTCCAATAACACACCCTGCATAAACCCATCCTCAGCATCTCCACTGGCCTCCCATTAACACCACCTGCAGAAACCCACCCTCAGAATCTTCACTTACCTGCCAATAACACAACCTGCAGAAACCCATCCTCAGCATCTTCACCCACCTCCCAATAACACAATCTGCATAAACCCATCCTGAGCATCTTCCCTGACCTTCCAATAACACAACCTGCAGAAACCCATCCTCAGCAATTCCACTCACCTCCCAATAACACAACCTGCAGAAATCCATTCTCAGCATCTTCACTCACCTCCCAATAACACAACCTGCAGAAACCAATTCTCAGCATTTCCACTCATCTCCCAATAACACAACCTGCAGGAACCCATCCTCAGCATCTTCTCTCGCCTCCCAATAGCACAAACTTCAGAAACCCATTCTCAGCATTTCCACTCATCTCCCAATAACACAACCTGCAGGAACCCATCCTCAGCATCTCCACTCTCATTCCAATAAATGAACCTGCAGAAACCCATCCTCAGCAATTCCACTCACCTCCCAATAACACAACCTGCAGAAATCCATTCTCAGCATCTTCACTCACCTCCCAATAACACAACCTGCAGAAACCAATTCTCAGCATTTCCACTCATCTCCCAATAACACAACCTGCAGGAACCCATCCTCAGCATCTCCACTCACCTCCCAATAAAAGAACCTGCAGAAAACCATCCTCAGCATCTTCAATAATCTTCCAATAACACAACCTGCAGAAACCCATCCTCAGCATTTCCACATAACTCCCAATAACACAACCTTCAGAAAACAATCCTCAGCATCTTCACTAACTCCCAATAACACAACGTGCAGGAACCCATCCTCAGCATCTTCACTCACCTCCCAATAACACAACCTGCAGAAACCCATCCTCGGCATCTTCACTCATCTTCCAATAACACAACCTGCAGAAACCCATCCTCAGCATCTTCACTCACCTTCCAATAACACAACCTGCAGAAGTCCATCCTCATCATCTCCACTCACCTCCCAATAACACAACCTGCAGAAACCCATCCTCAGCATCTCCACTCACCTCCCAATAACACAACCTGCAGAAACCCATCCTCAGCACGTCCACTCACCTCCCAATAACACAACCTGCAGAAACCCATTCTCCGCATCTCCACTATCCTTCCAATAACACAACCTGCAGAAACCCATCCTCAGCATCTCCACTCACCTCCCAATAACACAACCTGCAGAAACCCATCCTCAGCATCTCCACTCACCTCCCAATAAAATAACCTGCAGAAAACCATCCTCAGCATCTTCAATAATCTTCCAATAACACAACCTGCAGAACCCATCCTCAGCATTTCCACATAACTCCCAATAACACAACCTTCAGACAACAATCCTCAGCATCTTCACTAACCTCCCAATAACACAACGTGCAGGAACCCATTCTCAGCATCTTCACTCACATTCCAATAACACAACCTGCAGAAAGCCATCCTCGGCATCTCCACTCATCTTCCAATAACACAACCTGCAGAAACCCATCCTCAGCATCTTCACTAACCTTCCAATAACACACCCTGCAGAAACCCATCCTCAGCATCTCCACTCGCCTCCCAATAACACAACCTGCAGAAACCCATTCTCCGCATCTCCACTATCCTTCCAATAACACAACCTGCAGAAACCCATCCTCAGCATCTCCACTCACCTCCCAATAACACAACCTGCAGAAACCAATCCTCAGCATCTCCACTCACCTCCCAATAACACAACCTGCAGAAACCCATCCTCAGCATCTTCACTCACCTCCCAATAACACAACCTGCAGAAACCCATCCTCAGCATCTCCACTCACCTCCCAATAAAATAACCTGCAGAAAACCATCCTCAGCGTCTTCAATAATCTTCCAATAACACAACCTGCAGAACCCATCCTCAGCATTTCCATATAACTCCCAATAACACAACCTTCAGAAAATAATCCTCAGCATCTTCACTAAATTTCCAATAACACACCCTGCAGAAACACATCCTCAGCATCTTCCCTCACCTCCCAAGAACACTACCTGCAGAAACGCATCCTCAGCATCTCCACTCACCTCCCAATAACACAACCTGCAGAAACCTATCCTCAGCATCACCACTCACCTCCCAATAACACAACCTGCAGAAACCCATCCTCAGCATCTCCACTCACCTTCCAATAACACAACCTGCAGAAACCCATCCTCAGAATCGTCATTCATTTCTCTATACACAACGTGCAGGAACCCATTCTCAGCATCTTCACTCACCTCCCAATAACACAACCTGCAGAAACCCATCCTCAGCATCTCCACTCACCTCCCAATAAAATAACCTGCAGAAAACCACCCTCAGCGTCTTCAATAATCTTCCAATAACACAACCTGCAGAACCCATCCTCAGCATTTCCATATAACTCCCAATAACACAACCTTCAGAAAATAATCCTCAGCATCTTCAGTAACCTTCCAATAACACACCCTGCAGAAACCCATCCTCAGCATCTCCACTGGCCTCCCAATAACACCACCTGCAGAAACCCATCCTCAGCATCTTCACTCACCTCCCAATAACACAACCTGCAGAAACCCATCCTCAGCATCTCCACTCACCTTCCAATAACACAACCTGCAGAAACACATCATCTGCATCTCCTCTCATCTAACAATAGAACAACCTGCAGATACCCATCCTCAGCATCTTCACTCGCCTCCCAATAACACAACCTGCAGGAACCCATCCTCAGCATCTCCACTCTCATTCCAATAAATGAACCTGCAGAAACCCATCCTCAGCACGTCCACTCACCTCCCAATAACACAACCTGCAGAATCCCATTCTCCGCATCTCCACTATCCTTCCAATAACACAATCTGCAGAAACCCATCCTCAGCATCTCCACTCACCTCCCAATAACACAACCTGCAGAAACCCATCCTCAGCATCTCCACTCACCTCCCAATAAAAGAACCTGCAGAAAACCATCCTCAGCATCTTCAATAATCTTCCAATAACACAACCTGCAGAACCCATCCTCAGCATTTCCACATAACTCCCAATAACACAACCTTCAGAAAACAATCCTCAGCATCTTCACTAACCTCCCAATAACACAACCTGCAGAAACGCATCCTCAGCATCTCCACTCGCCTCCCAATAACACAACCTGCAGAAACCCATTCTCCGCATCTCCACTATCCTTCCAATAACACAACCTGCAGAAACCCATCTTCAGCATCTCCACTCACCTCCCAATAACACAACCTGCAGAAACCCTTCCTCAGCATCTCCACTCACCTCCCAATAACACAACCTGCAGAAACCCATCCTCAGCATCTTCACTCACCTCCCAAGAACACAACCTGCAGAAACCCATCCTCAGCATCTCCACTCACCTCCCAATAAAATAACCTGCAGAAAACCATCATCAGCATCTTCAATAATCTTCCAATAACACAACCTGCAGAACCCATATTCAGCATTTCCATATAACTCCGAATAACACAACCTTCAGAAAATAATCCTCAGCATCTTCACTAACCTCCCAATAACACAACGTGCAGGAACCCATTCTCAGCATCTTCACTCACATTCCAATAACACAACCTACAGAAATCCATCCTCAGCATCTTCCCTCACCTCCCAAGAACACAACCTACAGAAACGCATCCTCAGCATCTTCACTCACCTCCCAATAACCCAACCTGCAGAAACCCATCCTCAGAATCGTCATTCATTTCTCTATACACAACGTGCAGGAACCCATTCTCAGCATCTTCACTCACCTCCCAATAACACAACCTGCAGAAACCCATCCTCAGCATCTTCACTCACCTTCTAATAACACAACCTGCAGAAGTCCATCCTCATCATCTCCACTCACCTCCCAATAACACAACCTGCAGAAACCCATCAACAGCATCTCCACTCACCTCCCAATAACACAACCTGCAGAAACCCATCCTCAGCATCTCCACTCACCTTCCAATAACACAACCTGCAGATACCCATCCTCAGAATCTCCACTCTCATTCCAATAAATGAACCTGCAGAAACCCATCCTCAGCACGTCCACTCACCTCCCAATAACACAACCTGCAGAAACCCATTCTCCGCATCTCCACTATCCTTCCAATAACACAACCTGCAGAAACCCATCCTCAGCATCTCCACTCGCCACCCAATAAAATAACCTGCAGAAAACCATCCTCAGCGTCTTCAATAATCTTCCAATAACACAACCTGCAGAACCCATCCTCAGCATTTCCATATAACTCCCAATAACACAACCTTCAGAAAATAATCCTCAGCATCTTCACTTACCTTCCAATAACACACCCTGCAGAAACCCATCCTCAGCATCTCCACTGGCCTCCCATTAACACCACCTGCAGAAACCCACCCTCAGAATCTTCACTTACCTGCCAATAACACAACCTGCAGAAACCCATCCTCAGCATCTTCACCCACCTCCCAATAACACAATCTGCATAAACCCATCCTGAGCATCTTCCCTGACCTTCCAATAACACAACCTGCAGAAACCCATCCTCAGCAATTCCACTCACCTCCCAATAACACAACCTGCAGAAATCCATTCTCAGCATCTTCACTCACCTCCCAATAACACAACCTGCAGAAACCAATTCTCAGCATTTCCACTCATCTCCCAATAACACAACCTGCAGGAACCCATCCTCAGCATCTTCTCTCGCCTCCCAATAGCACAAACTTCAGAAACCCATTCTCAGCATCTTCACTGACCTTCCAATAACACAACCTGCAGAAACCCATCCTCAGCATCTCCACTCACCTCCCAATAACACAACCTGCAGAAACCCATCCTCAGCATCTTCACAAATCTTCCAATAAAACAACCTGCAGAAAACCATTTTCAGCATCTCCACTCACCTCCCAAGAACACAACCTGCAGGAACCCATCCTCAGCATCTTCTCTCGCCTCCCAATAACACAACCTGTAGAAACCCATCCTCAGCATCTTCACTGACCTCCCAATAACACAACCTGCAGAAACCCATCCTCAGGATCTTCCCTAACCTCCCAATAACACAACCTGCAGAAACCCATCCTCAGCATCTCCACTCACCTCCCAATAACACAACCTGCAGAAACCCATCCTCAGCATCTTCACACAACTTCCAATAACACAACCTGCAGAAACCCATCCTCAGCATCTCCACTCACCTCCCAATAACACAACCTGCAGAAACCCATCCTCAGCATCTCCACTCACCTCCCAATAACACAACCTGCAGAAACCCATCCTCAGCATCTTCACACAACTTCCAATAACACAACCTGCAGAAACCCATCCTCAGCATCTCCACTCACCTCCCAATAACACCACCTGCAGAAACCCATCCTCAGCATCTCCACTCCCCTCCCAATAACACAACCTGCAGAAACCCATCCTCAGCATCTCCACTCTCATTCCAATAACACAACCTGCAGAGCCCCATCCTCAGCATCGTCACTAACCTTCCAATAACACAATCTGCAGAAACCCATCCTCAGCATCTTCACCCACCTCCCAATAACACAATCTGCATAAACCCATCCTGAGCATCTTCCCTGACCTTCCAATAACACAACCTGCAGAAACCCATCCTCAGCATCTCCACTCACCTCCCAATAACACAACCTGCACAAACCCATTCTCAGCATCTTCACTCACCTCCCAATAACACAACCTGCAGAAACCAATTCTCAGCATTTCCACTCATCTCCCAATAACACAACCTGCAGAAACCCATCCTCAGCATCTTCACAAATCTTCCAATAACACAACAGTCCAAAGATGTGCAGGTTAGGTGGATTGGCCATGATAAATTGCCCTTAGTTTCCAAAATTGCCCTTAGTGTTGGGTGGGGTTATGGGGATAGGGTGGCGGTGTTGACCGTGGGTAGGGTGCTCTTTCCAAGAGCCGGTGCAGACTCGATGGGCCGAATGGCCTCCTTCTGCACTGTAAATTCGATGATAATCTATGACAACCTGCAAAAATCCATCCTCGGCATCTCCACCTCCCAATAACACAACCTGCAGAAACCCATCCTCAGCATCTCCACTCACCTCCCAATAAAATAACCTGCAGAAAACCATCCTCAGCATCTTCAATAATATTCCAATAAAACAACCTGCAGAAACCCATTTTCAGCAGCTCAACTCACCTCCCAATAATACAACCTGCAGAAATCCATCATCAGCATCTCCACTCACCTCCCAAGAACACAACCTGCAGGAACCCATCCTCAGCATCTTCTCTCGCCTCCCAATAAGACAACCTGTAGAAACCCATCCTCAGCATCTCCCCTAACCTTCCAATAACACAACGTTTAGAAACCCATCCTCAGCATCTTCACGGACCTTCCAATAACACAAGCTGCAGAAATCCATTCTCAGCATCTTCCATATCCTCCCAATAACACAACCTGCAGAAACCCATCCTCAGCATCTCCACTCACCTCCCAATAACACAACCTGCAGAAACCCATCCTCAGCATCTCCACTCACCTCCCAATAACACAACCTGCAGAAACCCATCCTCAGCATCTCCACTCACCTCCCAATAACACAACCTGCAGAAACCCATCCTCAGCATCTCCCCTCACCTTCCAATAACACAACCTGCAGAAACCCATCCTCAGCATCTCCACTCACCTCCCAATAACACAACCTGCAGAAACCCATCCTCAGCATCTCCACTCACCTCCCAATAACACAACCTGCAGAAACCCATCCTCAGCATCTCCCCTCACCTTCCAATAACACAACCTGCAGAAACCCATCCTCAGCATCTCCCCTCACCTCCCAATAACACAACCTGCAGAAACCCATCCTCAGCATCTCCCCTCACCTTCCAATAGCACAACCTGCAGATACCCATCCTCAGCATCTGCACTCGCCTCCCAATAACGCAACCTGCAGAAACGCATCCTCAGCAGCTCCACTCTCATTCCAATAACACAACCTGCTGAAACCCATCCTCAGCATCTTCACTAACCTTCCAATAACACAACCTGCAGAAACCCATCCTCAGCATCTCCACTAACCTCCCAATAACACAAACTGCAGAAACCCATCCTCAGCATCTTCACTAACCTTCCAATAACACAACCTGCAGAAACCCATCCTCAGCATCTCCACTCTCATTCCAAAAACACAACCTGCAGAAACCCATCCTCAGCATCTTCACTAACCTTCCAATAACACAATCTGCAGAAACCCATCCTCAGCATCTTCACTCACCTCCCAATATCACAACCTGCAGAACCCATCCTCAGCATCTTCACTCACCTCCCAATAACACAACCTGCAGAAACCCATCCTCAGCATCTTCACTAACCTTCCAATAACACAACCTGCAGAAACCCATCCTCAGCATCTCCCCTAACCTTCCAATAACACAACATTTAGAAACCCATCCTCAGCATCTTCACTGACCTTCCAATAACACAACCTGCAGAAACCCATCCTCAGCATCTCCACTCACCTCCCAATAACACAACCTGCAGAAACCCATCCTCAGCATCTCCACTCACCTCCCAATAACACAACCTGCAGAAACCCATCCTCAGCATCTCCACTCACCTCCCAATAACACAACCTGCAGAAACCCATCCTCAGCATCTCCACTCACCTCCCAATAACACAACCTGCAGAAACCCATCCTCAGTATCTCCCCTCACCTTCCAATAACACAACCTGCAGAAACCCATCCTCAGCATCTCCCCTCACCTCCCAATAACACAACCTGCAGAAACCCATCCTCAGCATCTCCCCTCACCTTCCAATAGCACAACCTGCAGATACCTCAGCATCTCCACTCGCCTCCCAATAACGCAACCTGCAGAAACCCATCCTCAGCATCTCCACTCTCATTCCAATAACACAACCTGCAGAAACCAATTCTCAGCATTTCCACTCATCTCCCAATAACACAACCTGCAGAAACCCATCCTCAGCATCTTCACAAATCTTCCAATAACACAACAGTCCAAAGATGTGCAGGTTAGGTGGATTGGCCATGATAAATTGCCCTTAGTTTCCAAAATTGCCCTTAGTGTTGGGTGGGGTTATGGGGATAGGGTGGCGGTGTTGACCGTGGGTAGGGTGCTCTTTCCAAGAGCCGGTGCAGACTCGATGGGCCGAATGGCCTCCTTCTGCACTGTAAATTCGATGATAATCTATGACAACCTGCAAAAATCCATCCTCGGCATCTCCACCTCCCAATAACACAACCTGCAGAAACCCATCCTCAGCATCTCCACTCACCTCCCAATAAAATAACCTGCAGAAAACCATCCTCAGCATCTTCAATAATATTCCAATAAAACAACCTGCAGAAACCCATTTTCAGCAGCTCAACTCACCTCCCAATAATACAACCTGCAGAAACCCATCCTCAGCATCTCCACTCACCTCCCAAGAACACAACCTGCAGAAACCCATCCTCAGCATCTCCACTCACCTCCCAATAACACAACCTGCAGAAACCCATCCTCAGCATCTCCACTCACCTCCCAAGAACACAACCTGCAGAAACCCATCCTCAGCATCTCCACTCACCTCCCAATAACACAACCTGCAGAAATCCATCATCAGCATCTCCACTCACCTCCCAAGAACACAACCTGCAGGAACCCATCCTCAGCATCTTCTCTCGCCTCCCAATAAGACAACCTGTAGAAACCCATCCTCAGCATCTCCCCTAACCTTCCAATAACACAACGTTTAGAAACCCATCCTCAGCATCTTCACGGACCTTCCAATAACACAAGCTGCAGAAATCCATTCTCAGCATCTTCCATATCCTCCCAATAACACAACCTGCAGAAACCCATCCTCAGCATCTCCACTCACCTCCCAATAACACAACCTGCAGAAACCCATCCTCAGCATCTCCACTCACCTCCCAATAACACAACCTGCAGAAACCCATCCTCAGCATCTCCACTCACCTCCCAATAACACAACCTGCAGAAACCCATCCTCAGCATCTCCCTTCACCTTCCAATAACACAACCTGCAGAAACCCATCCTCAGCATCTCCCCTCACCTCCCAATAACACAACCTGCAGAAACCCATCCTCAGCATCTCCCCTCACCTTCCAATAGCACAACCTGCAGATACCCATCCTCAGCATCTCCACTCGCCTCCCAATAACGCAACCTGCAGAAACCCATCCTCAGCATCTCCACTCACCTCCCAATAACACAACCTGCAGAAACCCATCCTCAGCATCTCCACTCACCTCCCAATAACACAACCTGCAGAAACCCATCCTCAGCATCTCCCCTCACCTTCCAATAACACAACCTGCAGAAACCCATCCTCAGCATCTCCCCTCACCTCCCAATAACACAACCTGCAGAAACCCATCCTCAGCATCTCCCCTCACCTTCCAATAGCACAACCTGCAGATACCCATCCTCAGCATCTCCACTCGCCTCCCAATAACGCAACCTGCAGAAACGCATCCTCAGCAGCTCCACTCTCATTCCAATAACACAACCTGCTGAAACCCATCCTCAGCATCTTCACTAACCTTCCAATAACACAACCTGCAGAAACCCATCCTCAGCATCTCCACTAACCTCCCAATAACACAAACTGCAGAAACCCATCCTCAGCATCTTCACTAACCTTCCAATAACACAACCTGCAGAAACCCATCCTCAGCATCTCCACTCTCATTCCAAAAACACAACCTGCAGAAACCCATCCTCAGCATCTTCACTAACCTTCCAATAACACAATCTGCAGAAACCCATCCTCAGCATCTTCACTCACCTCCCAATATCACAACCTGCAGAACCCATCCTCAGCATCTTCACTCACCTCCCAATAACACAACCTGCAGAAACCCATCCTCAGCATCTTCACTAACCTTCCAATAACACAACCTGCAGAAACCCATCCTCAGCATCTCCCCTAACCTTCCAATAACACAACATTTAGAAACCCATCCTCAGCATCTTCACTGACCTTCCAATAACACAACCTGCAGAAACCCATCCTCAGCATCTCCACTCACCTCCCAATAACACAACCTGCAGAAACCCATCCTCAGCATCTCCACTCACCTCCCAATAACACAACCTGCAGAAACCCATCCTCAGCATCTCCACTCACCTCCCAATAACACAACCTGCAGAAACCCATCCTCAGCATCTCCACTCACCTCCCAATAACACAACCTGCAGAAACCCATCCTCAGTATCTCCCCTCACCTTCCAATAACACAACCTGCAGAAACCCATCCTCAGCATCTCCCCTCACCTCCCAATAACACAACCTGCAGAAACCCATCCTCAGCATCTCCCCTCACCTTCCAATAGCACAACCTGCAGAAACCCATCCTCAGCATCTCCCCTCACCTCCCAATAACACAACCTGCAGAAACCCATCCTCAGCATCTCCACTAACCTCCCAATAACACAAACTGCAGAAACCCATCCTCAGCATCTTCACTAACCTTCCAATAACACAACCTGCAGAAACCCATCCTCAGCATCTCCACTCTCATTCCAAAAACACAACCTGCAGAAACCCATCCTCAGCATCTTCACTAACCTTCCAATAACACAATCTGCAGAAACCCATCCTCAGCATCTTCACTCACCTCCCAATATCACAACCTGCAGAACCCATCCTCAGCATCTTCACTCACCTCCCAATAACACAACCTGCAGAAACCCATCCTCAGCATCTTCACTAACCTTCCAATAACACAACCTGCAGAAACCCATCCTCAGCATCTCCACTCACCTCCCAATAACACAACCTCTGGAAACCCATCCTCAGCTTCTTCACTAACCTCCCAATAACACAAACAGCAGAAACCGATCCTCAACATCTCCACTCACCTCCCAATAACACAACCTGCGGAAACCCATCCTCAGCATCATCACTAATCTTCCAATAACACAACCTGCAGAAACCCATCCTCAGCATCGTCACTCACCTCCCAATAACACAACCTGCAGAAACCCATCCTCAGCATCTTCAATAACCTTCCAATAACAAAACCTGCAGAAATTCATCCTTAACATCTCCACTCACCTCCCAATAACACAACCTGCAGAAACCCATCCTCATTTTCTCCACCTGCAGAAACCCATCCTCAGCATCTCCACTCACCTCCCAATAACGCAACCTGCAGAATCCCATTTTCAGCATCTTCCCTAACCTTCCAATAACACAACCTGCAGAAACCCATCCTCAGCATCTCCACTCACCTCCCAGTAACAACAATCTGCAGAAACCCATCCTCAGCATCTCCACTCACCTTCCAATAGCACAACCTGCAGAAACCCATCCTCATTATCTCCACCTGCAGAAACCCATCCTCAGCATCTCCACTCACCTCCCAATAACACAACCTGCAGAATCCCATTTTCAGCAGCTCAACTCACCTCCCAATAACACAACCTGCAGAAACCCATCATCAGCATCTCCACTCACCTCCCAAGAACACAACCTGCAGGAACCCATCCTCAGCATCTCCACTCTCATTCCAATAACACAACCTGCAGAAACCCATCCTCAGCATCTCCACTAACCTCCCAATAACACAACCTGCAGAAACCCATCCTCAGCATCTTCACTAACCTTCCAATAACACAACCTGCAGAAACCCATCCTCAGCATCTCCACTCACCTCCCAATAACACAACCTGCAGAAACCCATCCTCAGCATCTCCACACCTCCCAATAACAGAACCTGCAGAAACCCATCCTCAGCATCTCCACTCACCTCCCAATAACACAACCTGCAGAAACCCATCCTCAGAATCTCAACTCACCTCCCAATAACACAACCTGCAGAAACCCATCCTCAGCATCTCCACTCACCTCCCAATAACACAACCTGCAGAAACCCATCCTCAGCATCTTCACTAACCTTCCAATAACACAACCTGCAGAAACCCATCCTCAGCATCTCCACTCTCATTCCAATAACACAACCTGCAGAAACCCATCCTCAGCATCTCCACTTACCTCCCAATAACACAACCTGCAGAAACCCATCCTCAGCATCTTCACTAACCTTCCAATAACACAACCTGCAGAAACCCATCCACAACATATTCACTAACCTTCCAATAACAAAAACTGCAGAGCCCCATCCTCAGCATCGTCACTAACCTTCCAATAACACAACCTGCAGAAACCCATCCTCAGCATCTTCACTAACCTTCCAATAACACAACCTGCAGAAACACATCTTCAGCATCTCCACTCACCTCCCAATAACACAACATGCAGAAACCCATCCTCAGCATCATCACTAATCTTCCAATAACACAACCTGCAGAACCCATTCTCAGCATCTTCACTAACCTCCCAATAACACAACCTGCAGAAACCCATCCTCAGCATCTTCACTCACCTCCGAATAACACAACCTGCAGAAACCCAATCTCAGAATCTTCAATAACCTTCCAATAACAAAACCTGCAGAAATTCATCCTTAACATCTCCACTCACCTCCCAATAACACAACCTGCAGAAACCCATCCTCAGCATCTCCACTCACCTCCCAATAACACAACCTGCAGAAACCCATCCTCATCATCTCCACACACCTCCCAATAACACAAACTGCAGGAACCCATCCTCAGCATCTTCACTCACCTCCCAATAACACAACCTGCAGAAACCCATCCTCAGCATCTCCACTCACCTCCCAATAACACAACCTGCAGAAACCCATCCTCAGCATCTCCACTCACCTCCCAATAACACAACCTGCAGAATCCCATTTTCAGCATCTTCCCTAACCTCCCAACACCACAACCTGCAGAAACCCATCCTCAGCATCTCCACTCACCTCCCAATAACACAAACTGCAGAATCCCATTTTCAGCATCGTCCCTAACCTCCCAATAAAACAACCTGCAGATACCCATTCTCAGCATTTCCACTCATCTCACAATAACACAACCTGCAGAAACCCATCCTCAGCATCTCCACTCACCTCCCAATAACACAACCTGCAGAAACACATCCTCAGAATCGTCACTCATTTCTCTATACACAACCTGCAGGAACCCATCCTCAGCATCTCCACTCAGCTCGCAATAGCACAACCGGCAGAAACCCATTCTCAGAATCTCCACTGACGTCCCAATAAGACAACCTGCAGAAATCCATCCTCAGCATCTTCACTCACCTTCCAATAACAGACCTGCAGAAACCCATCCTCGGCATCTCCACTCACCTCCCAATAACACAACCTGCAGAAACCCATCCTCAGCATCTTCACTAACCTTCCAATCACAAAATCTGCAGAAAACCATCTTCAGCATCTTCCCTAACCTTCCAATAACACAGCCAGCCGAAACCCAACATCAGCATCTTCACTCACCTCCCAATAACACAACCTGCAGAAAACCTTCCTCAGCATCTTCACCCACCTCCCAATAACACAACCTGCAGAAACCCATTCTCAGCATCTTCACTCACCTCCCAATAACACAACCTGCAGAAACCAATTCTCAGCATTTCCACTCATCTCCCAATCACACAACCTGCAGAAACCCATCCTCAGCATCTTCACAAATCTTCCAATAACACAACCTGCAGAAACCCATCCTCAGCAACTCCACTAACCTCCCAATAACACAACCTGCAGAAACCCAACCTCAGCAACTCCACTAACCTCCCAATAACACAACCTGCAGAAACCCATCCTCAGCAACTCCACTAAACTCCCAATAACACAAACTGCAGAAACTCATCCGCAGCATCTCCACTCACCTTCCAATAACACAACCTGCAGAAACCCATCCTCAGCATCTCCACTCACCTCCCAATAACACAACCTGCAGAAACCCATCCTCAGCATCTTCATTCACCTCCCAATAACACAACCTGCAGAAACCAATCCTCAGCATCTCCACTCACCTCCCAATAACACAACCTGCAGAAACCCATCCTCAGCATCTCCACTCACCTGCCAATAACACAAACTGCAGAAACCCATCCTCAGCATCTCCACTCACCTGCCAATAACACAACCAGCAGAAACCCATCCTCAGCAACTCTACTAACCTCCCAATAACACAACCTGCAGCAACCCATCCTCAGCAACTCCACTAACCTCCCAATAACACAACCTGCAGAAACCCATCCTCAGCAACTCCACTAACCTCCCAATAACACAAACTGCAGAAACTCATCCGCAGCATCTCCACTCACCTCCCAATAACACAACCTGCAGAAACCCATCCTCAGCATCTTCATTCACCTCCCAATAACACAACCTGCAGAAACCCATCCACAGCATCTCCACTCACCTCCCAATAACACGACCTGCAGAAACCCATCCTCAGCATCTTCACTAACCTACCAATACCACAACCTGCAGAAACCCATCCTCAGCATCTTCACTCACCTCCCAATAACACAACCTGCAGAAACCCATCCTCAGCATCTTCACTAATCTCCCAATACCACAACCTGCAGAAACCCATCCTCAGCATCTCCACTCACCTTCCAATAACACAACCTGCAGAAACCCATCCTCAGCATCTTCACTCACCTCCCAATAATACAACCTGCAGAAATCCATCCTCAGCATCTCCACTCACCTCCCAATAACACAACCTCCAGAAACCCATCCTCAGCATCTTCACTCATCTTCCAATAACACAACCTGCAGAAACCCATCCTCAGCATCTTCACTAACCTTCCAATAACACACCCTGCAGAAACCCATCCTCAGCATCTCCACTCGCCTCCCAATAACACAACCTGCAGGACCCAGCCTCAGAATCTTCACTAACCTTCCAATCACAAAATCTGCAGAAAACCATCTTCAGCATCTTCCCTAACCTTCCAATAACACAGCCAGCCGAAACCCAACATCAGCATCTTCACTCACCTCCCAATAACACAACCTGCAGAAAACCTTCCTCAGCATCTTCACCCACCTCCCAATAACACAACCTGCAGAAACCCATTCTCAGCATCTTCACTCACCTCCCAATAACACAACCTGCAGAAACCAATTCTCAGCATTTCCACTCATCTCCCAATCACACAACCTGCAGAAACCCATCCTCAGCATCTTCACAAATCTTCCAATAACACAACCTGCAGAAACCCATCCTCAGCAACTCCACTAACCTCCCAATAACACAACCTGCAGAAACCCAACCTCAGCAACTCCACTAACCTCCCAATAACACAACCTGCAGAAACCCATCCTCAGCAACTCCACTAAACTCCCAATAACACAAACTGCAGAAACTCATCCGCAGCATCTCCACTCACCTTCCAATAACACAACCTGCAGAAACCCATCCTCAGCATCTCCACTCACCTCCCAATAACACAACCTGCAGAAACCCATCCTCAGCATCTTCATTCACCTCCCAATAACACAACCTGCAGAAACCAATCCTCAGCATCTCCACTCACCTCCCAATAACACAACCTGCAGAAACCCATCCTCAGCATCTCCACTCACCTGCCAATAACACAAACTGCAGAAACCCATCCTCAGCATCTCCACTCACCTGCCAATAACACAACCAGCAGAAACCCATCCTCAGCAACTCTACTAACCTCCCAATAACACAACCTGCAGCAACCCATCCTCAGCAACTCCACTAACCTCCCAATAACACAACCTGCAGAAACCCATCCTCAGCAACTCCACTAACCTCCCAATAACACAAACTGCAGAAACTCATCCGCAGCATCTCCACTCACCTCCCAATAACACAACCTGCAGAAACCCATCCTCAGCATCTTCATTCACCTCCCAATAACACAACCTGCAGAAACCCATCCACAGCATCTCCACTCACCTCCCAATAACACGACCTGCAGAAACCCATCCTCAGCATCTTCACTAACCTACCAATACCACAACCTGCAGAAACCCATCCTCAGCATCTTCACTCACCTCCCAATAACACAACCTGCAGAAACCCATCCTCAGCATCTTCACTAATCTCCCAATACCACAACCTGCAGAAACCCATCCTCAGCATCTCCACTCACCTTCCAATAACACAACCTGCAGAAACCCATCCTCAGCATCTTCACTCACCTCCCAATAATACAACCTGCAGAAATCCATCCTCAGCATCTCCACTCACCTCCCAATAACACAACCTCCAGAAACCCATCCTCAGCATCTTCACTCATCTTCCAATAACACAACCTGCAGAAACCCATCCTCAGCATCTTCACTAACCTTCCAATAACACACCCTGCAGAAACCCATCCTCAGCATCTCCACTCGCCTCCCAATAACACAACCTGCAGGACCCAGCCTCAGAATCTTCACTAACCTTCCAATCACAAAATCTGCAGAAAACCATCTTCAGCATCTTCCCTAACCTTCCAATAACACAGCCAGCCGAAACCCAACATCAGCATCTTCACTCACCTCCCAATAACACAACCTGCAGAAAACCTTCCTCAGCATCTTCACCCACCTCCCAATAACACAACCTGCAGAAACCCATTCTCAGCATCTTCACTCACCTCCCAATAACACAACCTGCAGAAACCAATTCTCAGCATTTCCACTCATCTCCCAATCACACAACCTGCAGAAACCCATCCTCAGCATCTTCACAAATCTTCCAATAACACAACCTGCAGAAACCCATCCTCAGCATCTCCACTCACCTCCCAATAACACAACCTGCAGAAACCCATCCTCAGCATCTCCACTCACCTCCCAATAACACAAACTGCAGAAACCCATCCTCAGCATCTCCACTCACCTGCCAATAACACAACCTGCAGAAACCCATCCTCAGCAACTCCACTAACCTCCCAAAAACACAACCTGCAGAAACCCATCCTCAGCAACTCCACTAACCTCCCAATAACACAACCTGCAGAAACCCATCCTCAGCAACTCCACTAACCTCCCAATAACACAAACTGCAGAAACTCATCCGCAGCATCTCCACTCACCTCCCAATAACACAACCTGCAGAAACCCATCCTCAGCATCTTCATTCACCTCCCAATAACACAACCTGCAGAAACCAATCCTCAGCATCTCCACTCACCTCCCAATAACACAACCTGCAGAAACCCATCCTCAGCATCTCCACTCACCTGCCAATAACACAAACTGCAGAAACCCATCCTCAGCATCTCCACTCACCTGCCAATAACACAACCAGCAGAAACCCATCCTCAGCAACTCCACTAACCTCCCAATAACACAACCTGCAGCAACCCATCCTCAGCAACTCCACTAACCTCCCAATAACACAACCTGCAGAAACCCATCCTCAGCAACTCCACTAACCTCCCAATAACACAAACTGCAGAAACTCATCCGCAGCATCTCCACTCACCTCCCAATAACACAACCTGCAGAAACCCATCCTCAGCATCTCCACTCACCTCCCAATAACACAACCTGCAGAAACCCATCCTCAGCATCTTCATTCACCTCCCAATAACACAACCTGCAGAAACCAATTCTCAGCATCTCCACTCACCTCCCAATAACACAACCTGCAGAAACCCATCCTCAGCATCTCCACTCACCTGCCAATAACACAAACTGCAGAAACCCATCCTCAGCATCTCCACTCACCTGCCAATAACACAACCAGCAGAAACCCATCCTCAGCAACTCCACTAACCTCCCAATAACACAACCTGCAGCAACCCATCCTCAGCAACTCCACTAACCTCCCAATAACACAACCTGCAGAAACCCATCCTCAGCAACTCCACTAACCTCCCAATAACACAAACTGCAGAAACTCATCCGCAGCATCTCCACTCACCTCCCAATAACACAACCTGCAGAAACCCATCCTCAGCATCTTCATTCACCTCCCAATAACACAACCTGCAGAAACCCATCCACAGCATCTCCACTCACCTCCCAATAACACAACCTGCAGAAACCCATCCTCAGCATCTTCACTAACCTCCCAATACCACAACCTGCAGAAACCCATCCTCAGCATCTTCACTCACCTCCCAATAACACAACCTGCAGAAACCCATCCTCAGCATCTTCACTAATCTCCCAATACCACAACCTGCAGAAACCCATCCTCAGCATCTCCACTCACCTTCCAATAACACAACCTGCAGAAACCCATCCTCAGCATCTTCACTCACCTCCCAATAATACAACCTGCAGAAATCCATCCTCAGCATCTCCACTCACCTCCCAATAACACAACCTCCAGAAACCCATCCTCAGCATCTTCACTCACCTTCCAATAACACAACCTGCAGAAACCCAACCTCAGCATCTCCACTCACCTTCCAATAACACAACCTGCAGAAACCCATCCTCAGCATCTTCACTCACCTCCCAATAACACAACCTGCAGAAACCCATCCTCAGCATCTCCACTCACCCCCCAATAACACAACCTGAAGAAACCCATCCTTAGTATCTCCACCCACCATCCAGTAACACAACCTGTAGAAATCCATCCTCAGCATCTCCACTCACCGTCCAATAACACAACCTGCAGAAACCCATCCTCAGCGTCTCCACTCACCGTCCAATAACACAACCTGCAGAAACCCATCCTCAGCAACTCCACTAACCTCCCAATAACACAACCTGCAGAAAGCCACCCTCAGCAACTCCACTAACCTCCCAATAACACAAACTGCAGAAACTCATCCGCAGCATCTCCACTCACCTCCCAATAACACAACCTGCAGAAACCCATCCTCAGCATCTTCATTCACCTCCCAATAACACAACCTGCAGAAACCAATCCTCAGCATCTCCACTCACCTCCCAATAACACAACCTGCAGAAACCCATCCTCAGCATCTCCACTCACCTGCCAATAACACAAACTGCAGAAACCCATCCTCAGCATCTCCACTCACCTGCCAATAACACAACCAGCAGAAACCCATCCTCAGCAACTCCACTAACCTCCCAATAACACAACCTGCAGCAACCCATCCTCAGCAACTCCACTAACCTCCCAATAACACAACCTGCAGAAACCCATCCTCAGCAACTCCACTAACCTCCCAATAACACAAACTGCAGAAACTCATCCGCAGCATCTCCACTCACCTCCCAATAACACAACCTGCAGAAACCCATCCTCAGCATCTTCATTCACCTCCCAATAACACAACCTGCAGAAACCCACCCACGGCATCTCCACTCACCTCCCAATAACACAACCTGCAGAAACCCATCCTCAGCATCTTCACTAACCTCCCAATACCACAACCTGCAGAAACCCATCCTCAGCATCTTCACTCATCTCCCAATAACACAACCTGCAGAAACCCATCCTCAGCATCTTCACTAATCTCCCAATACCACAACCTGCAGAAACCCATCCTCAGCATCTCCACTCACCTCCCAATAACACAACCTCCAGAAACCCATCCTCAGCATCTTCACTCACCTTCCAATAACACAACCTGCAGAAACCCAAACTCAGCATCTCCACTCACCTTCCAATAACACAACCTGCAGAAACCCATCCTCAGCATCTTCACTCACCTCCCAATAACACAACCTGCAGAAACCCATCCTCAGCATCTCCACTCACCCCCCAATAACACAACCTGAAGAAACCCATCCATAGTATCTCCACCCACCATCCAGTAACACAACCTGTAGAAATCCATCCTCAGCATCTCCACTCACCGTCCAATAACACAACCTGCAGAAACCCATCCTCAGCGTCTCCACTCACCGTCCAATAACACAACCTGCAGAAACCCATCCTCAGCGTCTTCACTCACCTTCCAATAACACAACCTGCAGAAACCCATCCTCAGCAACTCCACTAACCTCCCAATAACACAACCTGCAGAAACCCATCCTCAGCATCTCCACTCACCGTCCAATAACACAACCTGCAGAAACCCATCCTCAGCGTCTTCACTCACCTTCCAATAACACAACCTGCAGAAACCCATCCTCAGCAACCCCACTAACCTCCCAATAACACAACCTGCAGAAACCCATCCTCAGCAACTCCACTAACCTCCCAATATACAAACTGCAGAAACTCATCCGCAGCATCTCCACTCACCTCCCTATAACAAAAACTGCAGAAACCCATCCTCAGCATCTTCACTCACCTCCCAATAACACAACCTGCAGAAAACCATCCTCAGCATTTTCCCTAACCTTCCAATAACACAATCTGCAGAAACCCATCCTCAGCATCTTCACTCACCTCCCAATAACACAACCTGCAGAAATCCATCCTCAGCATCTCCACTCACCTCCCAATAACACAACCTGCAGAAACCCATCCTCAGCATCTCCACTCACCCAATAACACAACCTGCAGAAACCCATCCTCAGCATCTTCACTCACCTCCCAATAACACAACCTGCAGAAACCCATCCTCAGCGTCTTCACTCACCCCCCAATAACACAACCTGCAGAAATCCATCCTCAGCATCTCCACTCACCTCCCAATAACACAATCTGCAGAAACCCATCCTCAGCATCGTCACTCACCTCCCAATAACACAACCTGCAGAAACCCATCCTCAGCATCTCCACTCACCTCCCAATAACACAATCTGCAGAAACCCATCCTCAGCATCTTCACTCACCTCCAAATAACACAACCTGCAGAAACCCATCCTCAGCATCTCCACTCACCTCCCAATAACACAATCTGCAGAAACCCATCCTCAGCATCTTCACTCACCTCCCAATAACACAATCTGCAGAAACCCATCATCAGCATCGTCACTCACCTCCCAATAACACAACCTGCAGAAACACATCCTCAGATTCTTCACTCACCTCCCAATAACACAACCTGTAGAAATCCATCCTCAGCATCTCCACTCACCTCCCAATAACACAATCTGCAGAAACCCATCCGCAGCATCTCCACTCACCTCCCAATAACACAACCTGCAGAAACCCATCCTCAGCATCTTCACTCACCTCCCAATAACACAACCTGCAGAAACCCATCCTCAGCATCGTCACTCACCTCCCAATAACACAACCTGCAGAAACCCATCCATAGTATCTCCACCCACCATCCAGTAACACAACCTGTAGAAATCCATCCACAGCATCTCCACTCACCGTCCAATAACACAAGCTGCAGAAATCCATTCTCAGCCTCTTCACTCACCTCCCAATAACACAACCTGCAGAAACCCATCCTCAGCGTCTTCACTCACCTTCCAATAACACAACCTGCAGAAACCCATCCTCAGCATCTCCACTCACCTCCCAATACCACAATCTGCAGAAACCCATCCTCAGCATCTACACTCACCTCCCAATAACACAGCCTGCAGAAACCCATCCTCAGCATCTCCACTAACCTTCCAATAACACAACCTGCATAAACCCATCCTCAGCATCTTCACTGACCTTCCAATAACACAACCTGCAGAAACCCATCCTCAGCATCTTCACTAACCTCCCAATAACACAACCTGCAGAAACCCATCCTCAGCATCTCCACTCACCTCCCAATAACACAACCTGCAGAAACCCATCCTCAGGATCTTCACTCACCTCCCAATAACACAACCTGCAGAAACCCATCCTCAGCATCTCCACTCACCTCCCAATAACACAACCTGCAGGAACCAATCCTCAGCATCTTCACTAACCTCCCAATAACACAACCTGCAGAAACCCATCCTCAGCATCTCCACTAACCTTCCACTAACACAACCTGCATAAACCCATCCTCAGCATCTCCACTCACCTCCCAATAACACAACCTGCAGAAACCCATCCTCAGCATCTCCACTAACCTTCCAATAACACAACCTGCATAAACCCATTCTCAGCATCTCCACTCATCTCCCAATAACACAACCTGCAGAAACCCATCCTCAGCATCTTCACTAACCTCCCAATAACACAACCTGCAGAAACCCATCCTCAGCATCTCCACTAACCTTCCAATAACACAACCTGCATAAACCCATCCTCAGCATCTCCACTCACCTCCCAATAACACAACCTGCAGAAACCCATCCTCAGCATCTCCACTAACCTTCCAATAACACAACCTGCATACACCCATCCTCAGCATCTCCACTCACCTCCCAATAACACAACCTGCAGAAACCCATCCTCAGCATCTCCACTAACCTTCCAATAACACAACCTGCATAAACCCATTCTCAGCATCTCCACTCACCTCCCAATAACACAACCTGCAGAAACCCATCCTCAGCATCTCCACTAACCTTCCAATAACACAACCTGCATAAACCCATTCTCAGCATCTCCACTCACCTCCCAATAACACAACCTGCAGAAACCCATCCTCAGCATCTCCACTAACCTTCCAATAACACAACCTACATAAACCCATTCTCAGCATCTCCACTCACCTCCCAATAACACAACCTGCAGAAACCCATCCTCAGCATCTCCACTAACCTTCCAATAACACAACCTGCATAAACCCATTCTCAGCATCTCCACTCACCTCCCAATATCACAACCTGAAGAAACCCATCCTCAGTTACTCCACTCACCTCTCAATAACACAACCTGCAGAAACCCATCCTCAGCATCTCCACTCACCTTCCAGTAACACAACCTGTAGAAATCCATCCTCAGCATCTCCACTCACCGTTCAATAACACAACCTGCAGAACCCATCCTCAGCATCTCCACTCAACTACCAATAACACAAACTGCAGAAACCCATCCTCAGCGTCTTCACTCACCTCCCAATAACACAACCTGCAGAAACCCATCCTCAGCATCTCCACTCACCTCCCAATAACACAACCTGCAGAAACCCATTCTCAGCATCTTCACTCACCTTCCAATAACACAAACTGCAGAAACCCATCCTCAGCATCTTCACTCACCTCCTAATAACACAACCTGCAGAAACCCATCCTCAGCGTCTTCACTCACCTCCCAATAACACAACCTGCAGAAACCCATCCTCAGCATCTCCACTCACCTCCCAATATCACAACCTGCAGAAACCCATCCTCAGCATCGCCACTCACCTCCCAATAACACAACCTGCAGAAACCCATCCTCAGCATCTCCACTCACCTTCCAATAACACAACCTGCAGAAACACATCCTCAGCATCTCCACTCACCTCCCAATAACACAACCTGCAGAAACCCATCCTCAGCATCTCCACTCACCTCCCAATAACACAAACTGCAGAAACCCATCCTCAGCGTCTTCACTCACCTCCCAATAACACAACCTGCAGAAACCCATACTCAACATCTTCACTAATCTCCCAATAACACAACCTGCAGAAACCCATACTCAGCATCTCCACTCACCCCCCAATAACACAACCTGAAGAAACCCATCCATAGCATCTCCACTCACCTTCCAGTAACACAACCTGTAGAAATCCATCCTCAGCATCTCCACTCACCGTTCAATAACACAACCTGCAGAACCCATCCTCAGCATCTCCACTCACCTCCCAATAACACCAACTGCAGAAACCCATCCTCAGCGTCTTCAATCACCTCCCAATAACACAACCTGCAGAAACCCATCCTCAGCATCTCCACTCACCTCCCAATAACACAACCTGCAGAAACCCATCCTCAGCATCTCCACTCACCTCCCAATAACACAACCTGCAGAAACCCATCCACAGCATCTCCACTCACCTCCCAATAACACAACCTGCAGAAACCCATCCTCAGCAACTCCACTAAGCTCCCAATAACACAACCTGCAGAAACCCATCCTCAGCAACTCCACTAACCTCCCAATAACACAACCTGCAGAAACCCATCCTCAGCAACTCCACTAACCTCCCAATAACACAAACTGCAGAAACTCATCCGCAGCATCTCCACTCACCTCCCAATAACACAACCTGCAGAAACTCATCCTCAGCATCTTCATCCACCTCCCAATAACACAACCTGCAGAAACCCATCCTCAGCATCTCCACTCACCTCCCAATAACACAACCTGCAGAAACCCATCCTCAGCATCTCCACTCACCTCCCAATAACACAACATGCAGAAACCCATCCTCAGCATCTCCACTCACCTCCCAATAACACAACCTGCAGAAACCCATCCTCAGCAGCTTCACTCACCTTCCAATAACACAACCTGCAGAAACCCATCCTCAGCATCTCCACTCACCTTCCAATAATACAACATGCAGAATCAATCCTCAGCATCTCCACTCACCTCCCAATAACACAACCTGCAGAAACCCATCCTCAGCATCTCCACTCACCTCCCAATAACACAACCTGCAGAAACCCATCCTCAGCAACTCCACTAACCTCCCAATAACACAACCTTCAGAAACCCATCCTCAGCAACTCCACTAACCTCCCAATAACACAACCTGCAGAAACCCATCCTCAGCATCTCCACTCACCACCCAATAACACAACCTGCAGAAACCCATCCTCAGCATCTCCACTCACCTCCCAATAACACAACCTGCAAAAACCCATCCTCAGCAACTCCACTCACCTCCCAATAACACAACCCGCAGAAACCCATCCTCAGCATCTTCACTAACCTCCCAATAACACAACCTGCAGAAACCCATCCTCAGCATCTCCACTCACCTCCCAATACCACAACCTGCAGAAATCCATCCTCAGCATCTCCACTCACCTCCCAATAACACAACCTGCAGAAACCCATCCTCAGCATCTCCACTCACCTCCCAATACCACAACCTGCAGAAATCCATCCTCAGCATCTCCACTCACCTCCCAATAACACAACATGCAGAAATCCATCCTCAGCATCTTCACTCACCTCCCAATAATACAACCTGCAGAAATCCTTCCTCAGCATCTTCACTGACCTTCCAATAACACAACCTGCAGAAACCCATCCTCAGCATCTTCACTAACCTCCCAATAACACAACCTGCAGAAACCCATCCTCAGCATCTCCACTCACCTCCCAATAACACAACCTGCAGAAACCCATCCTCAGGATCTTCACTCACCTCCCAATAACACAACCTGCAGAAACCCATCCTCAGCATCTCCACTCACCTCCCAATAACACAACCTGCAGGAACCAATCCTCAGCATCTTCACTAACCTCCCAATAACACAACCTGCAGAAACCCATCCTCAGCATCTCCACTAACCTTCCACTAACACAACCTGCATAAACCCATCCTCAGCATCTCCACTCACCTCCCAATAACACAACCTGCAGAAACCCATCCTCAGCATCTCCACTAACCTTCCAATAACACAACCTGCATAAACCCATTCTCAGCATCTCCACTCATCTCCCAATAACACAACCTGCAGAAACCCATCCTCAGCATCTTCACTAACCTCCCAATAACACAACCTGCAGAAACCCATCCTCAGCATCTCCACTAACCTTCCAATAACACAACCTGCATAAACCCATCCTCAGCATCTCCACTCACCTCCCAATAACACAACCTGCAGAAACCCATCCTCAGCATCTCCACTAACCTTCCAATAACACAACCTGCATACACCCATCCTCAGCATCTCCACTCACCTCCCAATAACACAACCTGCAGAAACCCATCCTCAGCATCTCCACTAACCTTCCAATAACACAACCTGCATAAACCCATTCTCAGCATCTCCACTCACCTCCCAATAACACAACCTGCAGAAACCCATCCTCAGCATCTCCACTAACCTTCCAATAACACAACCTGCATAAACCCATTCTCAGCATCTCCACTCACCTCCCAATAACACAACCTGCAGAAACCCATCCTCAGCAACTCCACTCTCCTCCCAATAACACAACCTGCAGAAACCCATCCTCAGCATCTTCACTAACCTCCCAATACCACAACCTGCAGAAATCCATCCTCAGCATCTCCACTCACCTCCCAATAACACAACATGCAGAAATCCATCCTCAGCATCTTCACTCACCTCCCAATAATACAACCTGCAGAAATCCTTCCTCAGCATCTTCACTCACCTTCCAATAACACAAACTGCAGAAACCCAGCCGCAGCATCTCCACTCACCTTCCAATAACACAACCTGCAGAAACCCATCCTCAGCATCTCCACTCACCTTCCAATAACACAACCTGCAGAAACCCATCCTCATCATCTCCACTCACCTCCCAATAACTCAACCTGCAGAAACCCATCCTCAGCATCTCCACTCACCTCCCAATAACACAAACTGCAGAAACCCATCCTCAGCGTCTTCACTCACCTCCCAATAACACAACCTGCAGAAACCCATACTCAACATCTCCACTAATCTCCCAATAACACAACCTGCAGAAAGCCATACTCAGCATCTCCACTCACCCCCCAATAACACAACCTGAAGAAACCCATCCATAGCATCTCCACTCACCTTCCAGTAACACAACCTGTAGAAATCCATCCTCAGCATCTCCACTCACCGTTCAATAACACAACCTGCAGAACCCATCCTCAGCATCTCCACTCACCTCCCAATAACACAAACTGCAGAAACCCATCCTCAGCGTCTTCACTCACCTCCCAATAACACAACCTGCAGAAACCCATCCTCAGCATCTCCACTCACCTCCCAATAACACAACCTGCAGAAACCCATCCTCAGCATCTCCACTCACCTCCCAATAACACAACCTGCAGAAACCCATCCACAGCATCTCCACTCACCTCCCAATAACACAACCTGCAGAAACCCATCCTCAGCAACTCCACTAAGCTCCCAATAACACAACCTGCAGAAACCCATCCACAGCAACTCCACTAACCTCCCAATAACACAACCTGCAGAAACCCATCCTCAGCAACTCCACTAACCTCCCAATAACACAAACTGCAGAAACTCATCCGCAGCATCTCCACTCACCTCCCAATAACACAACCTGCAGAAACTCATCCTCAGCATCTTCATCCACCTCCCAATAACACAACCTGCAGAAACCCATCCTCAGCATCTCCACTCACCTCCCAATAACACAACCTGCAGAAACCCATCCTCAGCATCTCCACTCACCTCCCAATAACACAACCTGCAGAAACCCATCCTCAGCATCTCCACTCACCTTCCAATAACACAACCTGCAGAAACCCATCCTCAGCAGCTTCACTCACCTTCCAATAACACAACCTGCAGAAACCCATCCTCAGCATCTCCACTCACCTTCCAATAATACAACATGCAGAAATCAATCCTCAGCATCTCCACTCACCTCCCAATAACACAACCTGCAGAAACCCATCCTCAGCATCTCCACTCACCTCCCAATAACACAACCTGCAGAAACCCATCCTCAGCAACTCCACTAACCTCCCAATAACACAACCTTCAGAAACCCATCCTCAGCAACTCCACTAACCTCCCAATAACACAACCTGCAGAAACCCATCCTCAGCATCTCCACTCACCACCCAATAACACAACCTGCAGAAACCCATCCTCAGCATCTCCACTCACCTCCCAATAACACAACCTGCAGAAACCCATCCTCAGCAACTCCACTCACCTCCCAATAACACAACCCGCAGAAACCCATCCTCAGCATCTTCACTAACCTCCCAATACCACAACCTGCAGAAATCCATCCTCAGCATCTCCACTCACCTCCCAATAACACAACATGCAGAAATCCATCCTCAGCATCTTCACTCACCTCCCAATAATACAACCTGCAGAAATCCTTCCTCAGCATCTTCACTCACCTTCCAATAACACAAACTGCAGAAACCCAGCCGCAGCATCTCCACTCACCTTCCAATAACACAACCTGCAGAAACCCATCCTCAGCATCTTCACTCACCTTCCAGTAACACAACCTGCAGAAACCCAACCTCAACATCTCCACTCACCGTCCAATAGCACAACCTGCAGAAACCCATCCACAGCATCTCCACTCACCTCCCAATAACACAACCTGCAGAAACCCATCCTCAGCATCTTCACTAACCTCCCAATACCACAACCTGCAGAAACCCATCCTCAGCATCTTCACTCACCTCCCAATAACACAACCTGCAGAAACCCATCCTCAGCATCTTCACTAATCTCCCAATACCACAACCTGCAGAAACCCATCCTCAGCATCTCCACTCACCTTCCAATAACACAACCTGCAGAAACCCATCCTCAGCATCTTCACTCACCTCCCAATAATACAACCTGCAGAAATCCATCCTCAGCATCTCCACTCACCTCCCAATAACACAACCTCCAGAAACCCATCCTCAGCATCTTCACTCACCTTCCAATAACACAACCTGCAGAAACCCAACCTCAGCATCTCCACTCACCTTCCAATAACACAACCTGCAGAAACCCATCCTCAGCATCTTCACTCACCTCCCAATAACACAACCTGCAGAAACCCATCCTCAGCATCTCCACTCACCCCCCAATAACACAACCTGAAGAAACCCATCCATAGTATCTCCACCCACCATCCAGTAACACAACCTGTAGAAATCCATCCTCAGCATCTTCACTCACCTCCCAATAACACAACCTGCAGAAACCCATCCTCAGCGTCTCCACTCACCGTCCAATAACACAACCTGCAGAAACCCATCCTCAGCGTCTTCACTCACCTTCCAATAACACAACCTGCAGAAACCCATCCTCAGCAACTCCACTAACCTCCCAATAACACAACCTGCAGAAACCCATCCTCAGCAACCCCACTAACCTCCCAATAACACAACCTGCAGAAACCCATCCTCAGCAACTCCACTAACCTGCCAATAACACAACCTGCAGAAACCCATTCTCAGCAACCCCACTAACCTCCCAATAACACAACCTGCAGAAACCCATCCTCAGCAACTCCACTAACCTCCCAATAACACAAACTGCAGAAACTCATCCGCAGCATCTCCACTCACCTCCCTATAACAAAAACTGCAGAAACCCATCCTCAGCATCTTCACTCACCTCCCAATAACACAACCTGCAGAAAACCATCCTCAGCATTTTCCCTAACCTTCCAATAACACAATCTGCAGAAACCCATCCTCAGCATCTTCACTCACCTCCCAATAACACAACCTGCCGAAACCCATCCTCAGCATCGTCACTCACCTCCCAATAACACAACCTGCAGAAACCCATCCTCAGCATCTCCACTCACCTCCCAATAACACAACCTGCAGAAACCCATCCTCAGCATCTTCACTCACCTCCCAATAACACAACCTGCAGAAACCCATCCTCAGCATCTCCACTCACCTCCCAATAACACAACCTGCAGAAACCCATCCTCAGCATCTTCACTCACCTCACAATAACACAACCTGCAGAAACCCATCCTCAGCATCGTCACTCACCTCCCAATAACACAACCTGCAGAAACCCATCCTCAGCATCTTCACTCACCTCCCAATAACACAACCTGCCGAAACACATGCCCAGCATCTTCACTCACCTCCCAATAACACAACCTGTAGAAACCCATCCTCAGCATCGTCACTCACCTCCCAATAACACAACCTGCAGAAACCAATCCTCAGCATCTCCACTCACCTCCCAATAACACAACCTGCAGAAACACATCCTCAGCATCTTCACTCACCTCCCAATAACACAACCTGCAGAAACCCATCCTCAGCATCTTCACACACCTCCCAATAACACAACCGGCAGAAACCCATCCTCAGCATCTTCACACACCTTCCAATAACACAACCTGCAGAAACCCGTCCTCAGATTCTTCCCTCACCTCCCAATAACACAACCTGCAGAAACCCATCCTCAGCATCTTCACTCACCTCCCAATAACACAACCTGTAGAAATCCATCCTCAGCATCTTCACTCACCTCCCAATAACACAATCTGCAGAAACCCATCCTCAGCATCTTCACTCACCTCCCAATAACACAACCTGTAGAAATCCATCCACAGCATCTCCACTCACCGTCCAATAACACAACCTGCAGAAATCCATTCTCAGCCTCTTCACTCACCTCCCAATAACACAACCTGCAGAAACCCATCCTCAGCGTCTTCACTCACCTTCCAATAACACGACCTGCAGAAACCCATCCTCAGCATCTCCACTCACCTCCCAATAACACAACCTGCAGAAACCCATCCTCAGCATCTCCACTCACCCCCCAATAACACAACCTGAAGAAACCCATCCATAGTATCTCCACCCACCATCCAGTAACACAACCTGTAGAAATCCATCCTCAGCATCTCCACTCACCGTCCAATAACACAACCTGCAGAAACCCATCCTCAGCGTCTCCACTCACCTCCCAATTACACAACCTGCAGAAACCCATCCTCAGCGTCTTCACTCACCTTCCAATAACACAACCTGCAGAAACCCATCCTCAGCAACTCCACTAACCTCCCAATAACACAACCTGTAGAAACCCATCCTCAGCAACCCCACTAACCTCCCAATAACACAACCTGCAGAAACCCATCCTCAGCAACTCCACTAACCTGCCAATAACACAACCTGCAGAAACCCATTCTCAGCAACCCCACTAACCTCCCAATAACACAACCTGCAGAAACCCATCCTCAGCAACTCCACTAACCTCCCAATAACACAAACTGCAGAAACTCATCCGCAGCATCTCCACTCACCTCCCTATAACAAAAACTGCAGAAACCCATCCTCAGCATCTTCACTCACCTCCCAATAACACAACCTGCAGAAAACCATCCTCAGCATTTTCCCTAACCTTCCAATAACACAATCTGCAGAAACCCATCCTCAGCATCTTCACTCACCTCCCAATAACACAACCTGCAGAAATCCATCCTCAGCATCTCCACTCACCTCCCAATAACACAACCTGCAGAAACCCATCCTCAGCATCTCCACTCACCTCCCAATAACACAATCTGCAGAAACCCATCCTCAGCATCTTCACTCACCTCCCAATAACACAACCTGCAGAAACCCATCCTCAGCATCTTCACTCACCTCCCAATAACACAACCTGTAGAAATCCATCCTCAGCATCTCCACTCACCTCCCAATAACACAATCTGCAGAAACCCATCCTCAGCATCTTCACTCACCTCCCAATAACACAACCTGTAGAAATCCATGCACAGCATCTCCACTCACCGTCCAATAACACAACCTGCAGAAATCCATTCTCAGCCTCTTCACTCACCTCCCAATAACACAACCTGCAGAAACCCATCCTCAGCGTCTTCACTCACCTTCCAATAACACAACCTGCAGAAACCCATCCTCAGCATCTCCACTCACCTCCCAATAACACAACCTGCAGAAACCCATCCTCAGCATCTCCACTCACCCCCCAATAACACAACCTGAAGAAACCCATCCATAGTATCTCCACTCACCATCCAGTAACACAACCTGTAGAAATCCATCCTCAGCATCTCCACTCACCGTCCAATAACACAACCTGCAGAAACCCATCCTCAGCAACTCCACTAACCTCCCAATAACACAACCTGCAGAAACCCATCCTCAGCAACCCCACTAACCTCCCAATAACACAACCTGCAGAAACCCATCCTCAGCAACTCCACTAACCTGCCAATAACACAACCTGCAGAAACCCATTCTCAGCAACCCCACTAACCTCCCAATAACACAACCTGCAGAAACCCATCCTCAGCAACTCCACTAACCTCCCAATAACACAAACTGCAGAAACTCATCCGCAGCATCTCCACTCACCTCCCTATAACAAAAACTGCAGAAACCCATCCTCAGCATCTTCACTCACCTCCCAATAACACAACCTGCAGAAAACCATCCTCAGCATTTTCCCTAACCTTCCAATAACACAATCTGCAGAAACCCATCCTCAGCATCTTCACTCACCTCCCAATAACACAACCTGCAGAAATCCATCCTCAGCATCTCCACTCACCTCCCAATAACACAACCTGCAGAAACCCATCCTCAGCATCTCCACTCACCTCCCAATAACACAATGTGCAGAAACCCATCCTCAGCATCTCCACTCACCTCCCAATAACACAACCTGCAGAAACCCATCCTCAGCATCTCCACTCACCTCCCAATAACACAACCTGCAGAAATCCATCCTCAGCATCTCCACTCACCTCCCAATAACACAACCTGCAGAAACCCATCCTCAGCATCTCCACTCACCTCCCAATAACACAATCTGCAGAAACCCATCCTCAGCATCTCCACTCACCTCCCAATAACACAACCTGCAGAAACCCATCCTCAGCATCTCCACTCACCTCCCAATAACACAATCTGCAGAAACCCATCCTCAGCATCTTCACTAACCTCCCAATAACACAAACTGCAGAAACCCATCCTCAGCATCTCCAATCACCTCACAATAACACAACCTGCAGAAACCCATCCTCAGCATCGTCACTCACCTCCCAATAACACAACCTGCAGAAACACATCCTCAGCATCTTCACTCACCTCCCAATAACACAACCTGTAGAAACCCATCATCAGCATCTTCACACACCTTCCAATAACACAACCTGCAGAAACCCGTCCTCTGATTCTTCCCTCACCTCCCAATAACACAACCTGCAGAAACCCATCCTCAGCATCTTCACTCACCTCCCAATAACACAACCTGTAGAAATCCATCCACAGCATCTCCACTCACCGTCCAATAACACAACCTGCAGAAATCCATTCTCAGCCTCTTCACTCACCTCCCAATAACACAACCTGCAGAAACCCATCCTCAGCGTCTTCACTCACCTTCCAATAACACAACCTGCATAAACCCATCCTCAGCATCTTCACTGACCTTCCAATAACACAACCTGCAGAAACCCATCCTCAGCATCTTCACTAACCTCCCAATAACACAACCTGCAGAAACCCATCCTCAGCATCTCCACTCACCTCCCAATAACACAACCTGCAGAAACCCATCCTCAGGATCTTCACTCACCTCCCAATAACACAACCTGCAGAAACCCATCCTCAGCATCTCCACTCACCTCCCAATAACACAACCTGCAGGAACCCATCCTCAGCATCTTCACTAACCTCCCAATAACACAACCTGCAGAAACCCATCCTCAGCATCTCCACTAACCGTCCACTAACACAACCTGCATAAACCCATCCTCAGCATCTCCACTCACCTCCCAATAACACAACCTGCAGAAACCCATTCTCAGCGTCTTCAATCACCTCCCAATAACACAACCTGCAGAAACCCATCCTCAGCATCTCCACTCACCTCCCAATATCACAACCTGCAGAAACCCATCCTCAGCATCGCCACTCACCTCCCAATAACACAACCCGCAGAAACCCATCCTCAGCATCTCCACTCACCTTCCAGTAACACAACCTGCAAAAACCCATCCTCAGCATCTTCACTCACCTCCCAATAACACAACCTGCAGAAACCCATCCTCAGCATCTCCACTCACCTCCCAATAACACAAACTGCAGAAACCCATCCTCAGCGTCTTCACTCACCTCCCAATAACACAACCTGCAGAAACCCATACTCAACATCTCCACTAATCTCCCAATAACACAACCTGCAGAAACCCATACTCAGCATCTCCACTCACCCCCCAATAACACAACCTGAAGAAACCCATCCATAGCATCTCCACTCACCTTCCAGTAACACAACCTGTAGAAATCCATCCTCAGCATCTCCACTCACCGTTCAATAACACAACCTGCAGAACCCATCCTCAGCATCTCCACTCACCTCCCAATAACACAAACTGCAGAAACCCATCCTCAGCGTCTTCACTCACCTCCCAAAAACACAACCTGCAGAAACCCATCCTCAGCATCTCCACTCACCTCCCAATAACACAACCTGCAGAAACCCATCCTCAGCATCTCCACTCACCTCCCAATAACACAACCTGCAGAAACCCATCCACAGCATCTCCACTCACCTCCCAATAACACAACCTGCAGAAACCCATCCTCAGCAACTCCACTAAGCTCCCAATAACACAACCTGCAGAAACCCATCCTCAGCAACTCCACTAACCTCCCAATAACACAACCTGCAGAAACCCATCCTCAGCAACTCCACTAACCTCCCAATAACACAAACTGCAGAAACTCATCCGCAGCATCTCCACTCACCTCCCAATAACACAACCTGCAGAAACCCATCCTCAGCATCTTCACTCTCCTCCCAATAACACAACCTGCAGAAACCCATCCTCAGCATCTCCACTCACCCCCCAATAACACAACCTGAAGAAACCCATCCATAGTATCTCCACCCACCATCCAGTAACACAACCTGTAGAAATCCATCCTCAGCATCTCCACTCACCGTCCAATAACACAACCTGCAGAAACCCATCCTCAGCGTCTCCACTCACCGTCCAATAACACAACCTGCAGAAACCCATCCTCAGCGTCTTCACTCACCTTCCAATAACACAACCTGCAGAAACCCATCCTCAGCATCTCCACTCACCTTCCAGTAACACAACCTGTAGAAATCCATCCTCAGCATCTCCACTCACCGTTCAATAACACAACCTGCAGAACCCATCCTCAGCATCTCCACTCAACTCCCAATAACACAAACTGCAGAAACCCATCCTCAGCGTCTTCACTCACCTCCCAATAACACAACCTGCAGAAACCCATCCTCAGCATCTCCACTCACCTCCCAATAACACAACCTGCAGAAACCCATTCTCAGCATCTTCACTCACCTTCCAATAACACAAACTGCAGAAACCCATCCTCAGCATCTTCACTCACCTCCTAATAACACAACCTGCAGAAACCCATCCTCAGTGTCTTCACTCACCTTCCAATAACACAACCTGCAGAAACCCATCCTCAGCAACTCCACTAACCTCCCAATAACACAACCTGCAGAAACCCATCCTCAGCAACTCCACTAACCTCCCAATAACACAACCTGCAGAAACCCATTCTCAGCAACCCCACTAACCTCCCAATAACACAACCTGCAGAAACCCATCCTCAGCAACTCCACTAACCTCCCAATAACACAAACTGCAGAAACTCATCCGCAGCATCTCCACTCACCTCCCAATAACACAACCTGCAGAAAACCATCCTCAGCATTTTCCCTAACCTTCCAATAACACAATCTGCAGAAACCCATCCTCAGCATCTTCACTCACCTCCCAATAACACAACCTGCAGAAATCCATCCTCAGCATCTCCACTCACTTCCCAATAACACAACCTGCAGAAACCCATCCTCAGCATCTCCACTCACCTCCCAATAACACAATCTGCAGAACCCCATCCTCAGCATCTTCACTCACCTCCCAATAACACAACCTGCAGAAACCCATCCTCAGCATCTCCAATCACCTCCCAATAACACAACCTGCAGAAACCCATCCTCAGCATCGTCACTCACCTCACAATAACACAACCTGCAGAAACACATCCTCAGCATCTTCACTCACCTCCCAATAACACAACCTGTAGAAACCCATCCTCAGCATCGTCACTCACCTCCCAATAACACAACCTGTAGAAACCCATCCTCAGCATCTTCACACACCTTCCAATAACACAACCTGCAGAAACCCGTCCTCAGATTATTCCCTCACCTCCCAATAACACAACCTGCAGAAACCCATCCTCAGCATCTTCACACACCTTCCAATAACACAACCTGCAGAAACCCGTCCTCAGATTCTTCCCTCACCTCCCAATAACACAACCTGCAGAAACCCATCCTCAGCATCTTCACTCACCTCCCAATAACACAACCTGTAGAAATCCATCCTCAGCATCTCCACTCACCTCCCAATAACACAATCTGCAGAAACCCATCCTCAGCATCTTCACTCACCTCCCAATAACACAACCTGTAGAAATCCACCCACAGCATCTCCACTCATCGTCCAATAACACAACCTGCAGAAATCCATTCTCAGCCTCTTCACTCACCTCCCAATAACACAACCTGCAGAAACCCATCCTCAGCGTCTTCACTCACCTTCCAATAACACAACCTGCAGAAACCCATCCTCAGCATCTCCACTCACCTCCCAATACCACAATCTGCAGAAACCCATCCTCAGCATCTACACTCACCTCCCAATAACACAGCCTGCAGAAACCGATCCTCAGCATCTCCACTAACCTTCCAATAACACAACTTGCATAAACCCATCCTCAGCATCTTCACTGACCTTCCAATAACACAACCTGCAGAAACCCATCCTCAGCATCTTCACTAACCTCCCAATAACACAACCTGCAGAAACCCATCCTCAGCATCTCCACTCACCTCCCAATAACACAACCTGCAGAAACCCATCCTCAGGATCTTCACTCACCTCCCAATAACACAACCTGCAGAAACCCATCCTCAGCATCTCTACTCACCTCCCAATAACACAACCTGCAGGAACCCCGGGACCTGATGAAATGTATCCCAGGATGTTGTGGGAGGCTAGGGAGGAAATTGCGGGTCCCCTAACCGAGATATTTGAATCATCGGCAGCCACAGGTGAGGTGCCTGAAGATTGGAGAGTGGCGAATGTTGTGCCCTTGTTTAAGAAGGGCAGCAGGGAAAAGCCTGGGAACTACAGACCGGTGAGCCTAACGTCTGTAGTAGGTAAGTTGCTAGAAGGTATTCTGAGAGACAGGATCTACAAGCATTTAGAGAGGCAAGGACTGATTCGGGGCAGTCAGCATGGCTTTGTGCGTGGAAAATCATGTCTCACAAATTTGATTGAGTTTTTTGAGGGAGTGACCAAGAAGGTAGATGAGGGTAGTGCAGTAGACGTTGTCTACGTGGACTTTAGCAAAGCCTTTGACAAGGTACCGCATGGTAGGTTGTTGCAGAAGGTTAAAGCTCACGGGATCCAGGGTGAGGTTGCCAATTGGATTCAAAATTGGCTGGACGACAGAAGGCAGAGGGTGGTTGTAGAGGGTTGTTTTTCAAACTGGAGGCCTGTGACCAGTGGTGTGCCTCAGGGATCGGTGCTAGGTCCACTGTTATTTGTGATTTATATTAATGATTTGGATGAGAATTTAGGAGGCATGGTTAGTAAGTTTGCAGATGACACCAAGATTGGTGGCATAGTGGATAGTGAAGAAGGTTATCTAGGATTGCAACGGGATCTTGATCAATTAGGCCAGTGGGCCGACGAATGGCAGATGGAGTTTAATTTAGATAAATGTGAGGTGATGCATTTTGGCAGATCGAATCAGGCCAGGACCTACTCAGTTAATGGTATGGCGTTGGGGAGAGTTATAGAACAAAGAGATCTAGGAGTACAGGTTCATAGCTCCTTGAAGGTGGAGTCGCAGGTGGACAGGGTGGTGAAGAAGGCATTCGGCATGCTTGGTTTCATTGGTCAGAACATTGAATCTAGGAGTTGGGACGTCTTGTTGAAGTTGTACAAGACATTGGTACGGCCACACTTGGAATACTGTGTGCAGTTCTGGTCACCCTATTATAGAAAGGATATTATTAAACTAGAAAGAGTGCAGAAAAGATTTACTAGGATGTTGCCGGGACTTGATGGTTTGAGTTATAAGGAGAGGCTGGATAGACTGGGACTTTTTTCCCTGGAGCGTAGGAGGCTTAGGGGTGATCTTATAGAGGTCTATAAAATAATGAGGGGCATAGATAAGGTAGATAGTCAACATCTTTTCCCAAAGGTAGGGGAGTCTAAAACTAGAGGGCATAGGTTTAAGGTGAGAGGGGAGAGATTCAGAAGGGCCCAGAGGGGCAATTTCTTCACTCAGAGGGTAGTGAGTGTCTGGAATGGGCTGCCAGAGGTAGTAGTAGAAGCGGGTACAATTGTGACTTTCAAAAAGCATTTAGATGGTTACATGGGTAAGATGGGTATAGAGGGTTATGGGCCAAGTGCGGGCAACTGGGACTAGCTTTAATGGTAAAAAACTGGGCGGCATGGACTGGTTGGGCCGAAGGGCCTGTTTCCATGCTGTAAACGTCTATGATTCTATGATTCTATAACCCATCCTCAGCATCTTCACTAACCTCCCAATAACACAACCTGCAGAAACCCATCCTCAGCATCTCCACTAACCTTCCACTAACACAACCTGCATAAACCCATCCTCAGCATCTCCACTCACCTCCCAATAACACAACCTGCAGAAACCCATCCTCAGCATCTCCACTAACCTTCCAATAACACAACCTGCATAAACCCATTCTCAGCATCTCCACTCATCTCCCAATAACACAACCTGCAGAAACCCATCCTCAGCATCTTCACTAACCTCCCAATAACACAACCTGCAGAAACCCATCCTCAGCATCTCCACTAACCTTCCAATAACACAACCTGCAGAAACCCATCCTCAGCATCTCCACTCACCTCCCAATAACACAACCTGCAGAAACTCATCCTCAGCATCTCCACTAACCTTACAATAACACAACCTGCATACACCCATCCTCAGCATCTCCACTCACCTCCCAATAACACAACCTGCAGAAACCCATCCTCAGCATCTCCACTAACCTTCCAATAACACAACCTGCATAAACCCATTCTCAGCATCTCCACTCACCTCCCAATAACACAACCTGCAGAAACCCATCCTCAGCATCTCCACTAACCTTCCAATAACACAACCTGCATAAACCCATTCTCAGCATCTCCACTCACCTCCCAATAACACAACCTGCAGAAAACCATCCTCAGCATCTCCACTAACCTTCCAATAACACAACCTGCATAAACCCATTCTCAGCATCTCCACTCACCTCCCAATAACACAACCTGCAGAAAACCATCCTCAGCATCTCCACTAACCTTCCAATAACACAACCTGCATAAACCCATTCTCAGCATCTCCACTCACCTCCCAATAACACAACCTGCAGAAACCCATCCTCAGCATCTCCACTAACCTTCCAATAACACAACCTGCATAAACCCATTCTCAGCACCTCCACTCACCTCCCAATATCACAACCTGAAGAAACCCATCCTCAGTTACTCCATTCACCTCTCAATAACACAACCTGCAGAAACCCATCCTCAGCATCTCCACTCACCTTCCAGTAACACAACCTGTAGAAATCCATCCTCAGCATCTCCACTCACCGTTCAATAACACAACCTGCAGAACCCATCCTCAGCATCTCCACTGAACTCCCAAGAACACAAACTGCAGAAACCCATCCTCAGCGTCTTCACTCACCTCCCAATAACACAACCTGCAGAAACCCATCCTCAGCATCTCCACTCACCTCCCAATAACACAACCTGCAGAAACCCATTCTCAGCATCTTCACTCACCTTCCAATAACACAAACTGCAGAAACCCATCCTCAGCATCTTCACTCACCTCCTAATAACACAACCTGCAGAAGCCCATCCTCAGCGTCTTCACTCACCTCCCAATAACACAACCTGCAGAAACCCTTCCTCAGCATCTCCACTCACCTCCCAATATCACAACCTGCAGAAACCCATCCTCAGCATCGCCACTCACCTCCCAATAACACAACCTGCAGAAACCCATCCTCAACATCTCCACTCACCTTCCAATAACACAACCTGCAAAAACCCATCCTCAGCATCTCCACTCACCTCCCAATAACACAACCCGCAGAAACCCATCCTCAGCATCTCCACTCACCTCCCAATAACACAAACTGCAGAAACCCATCCTCAGCGTCTTCACTCACCTCCCAATAACACAACCTGCAGAAACCCATACTCAACATCTCCACTCACCTCCCAATAACACAACATGCAGAAACCCATCCTCAGCATCTCCACTCACCGTTCAATAACACAACCTGCAGAACCCATCCTCAGCATCTCCACTCACCTCCCAATAACACAAACTGCAGAAACCCATCCTCAGCGTCTTCACTCACCTCCCAATAACACAACCTGCAGAAACCCATCCTCAGCATCTCCACTCACCTCCCAATAACACAACCTGCAGAAACCCATCCTCAGCATCTCCACTCACCTCCCAATAACACAACCTGCAGAAACCCATCCACAGCATCTCCACTCACCTCCCAATAACACAACCTGCAGAAACCCATCCTCAGCAACTCCACTAAGCTCCCAATAACACAACCTGCAGAAACCCATCTTCAGCAACTCCACTAACCTCCCAATAACACAACCTGCAGAAACCCATCCTCAGCAACTCCACTAACCTCCCAATAACACAAACTGAAGAAACTCATCCGCAGCATCTCCACTCACCTCCCAATAACACAACCTGCAGAAACTCATCCTCAGCATCTTCATCCACCTCCCAATAACACAACCTGCAGAAACCCATCCTCAGCATCTCCACTCACCTCCCAATAACACAACCTGCAGAAACCCATCCTCAGCATCTCCACTCACCTCCCAATAACACAACATGCAGAAACCCATCCTCAGCATCTCCACTCACCTCCCAATAACACAACCTGCAGAAACCCATCCTCAGCATCTCCACTCACCTTCCAATAACACAACCTGCAGAAACCCATCCTCAGCAGCTTCACTCACCTTCCAATAATACAACATGCAGAAATCAATCCTCAGCATCTCCACTCACCTCCCAATAACACAACCTGCAGAAACCCATCCTCAGCATCTCCACTCACCTCCCAATAACACAACCTGCAGAAACCCATCCTCAGCAACTCCACTAACCTCCCAATAACACAACCTGCAGAAACCCATCCTCAGCAACTCCACTAACCTCCCAATAACACAACCTGCAGAAACCCATCCTCAGCATCTCCACTCACCACCCAATAACACAACCTGCAGAAACCCATCCTCAGCATCTCCAATCACCTCCCAATAACACAACCTGCAGAAACCCATCCTCAGCAACTCCACTCACCTCCCAATAACACAACTTGCAGAATCCCATCCTCAGCATCTTCACTAACCTCCCAATACCACAACCTGCAGAAATCCTTCCTCAGCATCTCCACTCACCCCCCAATAACACAACCTGAAGAAACCCATCCATAGCATCTCCACTCACCGTTCAATAAGACAACCTGCAGAACCCATCCTCAGCATCTCCACTCAACTCCCAATAACACAAACTGCAGAAACCCATCCTCAGCGTCTTCACTCACCTCCCAATAACACAACCTGCAGAAACCCATCCTCAGCATCTCCACTCACCTCCCAATAACACAACCTGCAGAAACCCATTCTCAGCATCTTCACTCACCTTCCAATAACACAAACTGCAGAAACCCATCCTCAGCATCTTCACTCACCTCCTAATAACACAACCTGCAGAAACCCATCCTCAGCGTCTTCACTCACCTCCCAATAACACAACCTGCAGAAACCCTTCCTCAGCATCTCCACTCACCTCCCAATATCACAACCTGCAGAAACCCATCCTCAGCATCGCCACTCACCTCCCAATAACACAACCTGCAGAAACCCATCCTCAGCATCTCCACTCACCTTCCAATAACACAACCTGCAAAAACCCATCCTCAGCATCTCCACTCACCTCCCAATAACACAACCTGCAGAAACCCATCCTCAGCATCTCCACTCACCTCCCAATAACACAAACTGCAGAAACCCATCCTCAGCGTCTTCACTCACCTCCCAATAACACAACCTGCAGAAACCCATCCTCAGCATCTCCACTCACCTCCCAATAACAAAACCTGCAGAAACCCATCCTCAGCATCTCCACTCACCTCCCAATAACACAACCTGCAGAAACCCATCCACAGCATCTCCACTCACCTCCCAATAACACAACCTGCAGAAACCCATCCTCAGCAACTCCACTAAGCTCCCAATAGCACAACCTGCAGAAACCCATCCTCAGCAACTCCACTAACCTCCCAATAACACAACATGCAGAAACCCATCCTCAGCATCTCCACTCACCTCCCAATAACACAACCTGCAGAAACCCATCCTCAGCATCTCCACTCACCTTGCAATAACACAACCTGCAGAAACCCATCCTCAGCAGCTTCACTCACCTTCCAATAAGACAACATGCAGAAATCAATCCTCAGCATCTCCACTCACCTCCCAATAACACAACCTGCAGAAACCCATCCTCAGCATCTCCACTCACCTCCCAATAACACAACCTGCAGAAACCCATCCTCAGCAACTCCACTAACCTCGCAATAACACAACCTGCAGAAACCCATCCTCAGCAACTCCACTAACCTCCCAATAACACAACCTGCAGAAACCCATCCTCAGCATCTCCACTCACCACCCAATAACACAACCTGCAGAAACCCATCCTCAGCATCTCCACTCACCTCCCAATAACACAACCTGCAGAAACCCATCCTCAGCAACTCCACTCACCTCCCAATAACACAACCCGCAGAAACCCATCCTCAGCATCTTCACTAACCTCCCAATACCACAACCTGCAGAAATCCATCCTCAGCATCTCCACTCACCCCCCAATAACACAACCTGAAGAAACCAATCCATAGCATCTCCACTCACCTTCCAGTAACACAACCTGTAGAAATCCATCCTCAGCATCTCCACTCACCGTTCAATAACACAACCTGCAGAACCCATCCTCAGCATCTCCACTCACCTCCCAATAACACAACATGCAGAAATCCATCCTCAGCATCTTCACTCACCTCCCAATAATACAACCTGCAGAAATCCTTCCTCAGCATCTTCACTCACCTTCCAATAACACAAACTGCAGAAACCCATCCGCAGCATCTCCACTCACCTTCCAATAACACAACCTGCAGAAACCCATCCTCAGCATCTTCACTCACCTTTCAGTAACACAACCTGCAGAAACCCATCCTCAGCATCTTCACTCACCTTCCAGTAACACAACCTGCAGAAACCCATCCTCAGCATCTTCACTCACCTTCCAGTAACACAACCTGCAGAAACCCATCCTCAGCATCTCCACTCACCTCCCAATAACACAACCTGCAGAAACCCATCCTCAGCATCGCCACTCACCTCCCAATAACACAACCTGCAGAAACCCATCCTCAGCATCTTCACTCACCCCCCAATAACACAACCTGCAGAAACCCATCGTCAGCATCTCCACTCACCTTCCAGTAACACAACCTGCAGAAACCCATCCTCAGCATCTCCACTCACCTTCCAGTAACACAACCTGTAGAAATCCATCCTCAGCATCTCCACTCAACTCCCAATTACAAAACCTGCAGAAACCCATCCTCAGCGTCTTCACTCACCTTCCAATAACACAACCTGCAGAAACCCATCCTCAGCATCTCCACTCACCTCCCAATAACACAACCTGCAGAAACCCATCCTCAGCATCTCCACTCACCTCCCATAACACAACCTGCAGAAACCCATCCTCAGCATCTCCACTCACCTCCCAATAACACAACCTGCAGAAACCCATCCTCAGCATCTCCACTCACCTCCCAATAACACAACCTGCAGAAACCCATCCTCAGCATCTCCACTCACCCCCCAATAACACAACCTGAAGAAACCCATCCTCAGCATCTCCACTCACCTTCCAGTAACACAACCCGTAGAAATCCATCCTCAGCATCTCCACTCACCGTTCAATAACACAACCTGCAGAACCCATCCTCAGCATCTCCACTAACCTCCCAATAACACAAACTGAAGAAACCCATCCTCAGCGTCATCACTCACCTCCCAATAACACAACTTGCAGAAACCCATCCTCAGCATCTCCACTCACCTCCCAATAACACAACCTGCTGAAACCCATCCTCAGCATCTCCACTCACCTCCCAATAACACAACCTGCAGAAACCCATCCTCAGCATCTCCACTCACCTCCCAATAACGCAACCTGCAGAAACCCATCCTCAGCATCTCCACTCACCTCCCAATAACACAACCTGCAGAAACCCATCCTCAGCATCTTCACTCAGCTCCCAATAACACAACCTGCAGAACCCCATCCTCAGCATCTCCACTCACCTTCCAATAACACAACCTGCAGAAACCCATCCTCAGCATCTCCACTCACCTCCCAATAACACAACCTGCAGAACCCATCCTCAGCATATTCACTCAGCTCCCAATAACACAACCTGCAGAACCCCATCCTCAGCATCTCCACTCACCTCCCAATAACACAACCTGCAGAAACCCATCCTCAGCATCTCCACTCACCTCCCAATAACACAACCTGCAGAAACCCATCCTCAGCATCTCCACTCACCTCCCAATGACGCAACCTGCAGAAACCCATCCTCAGCATCTCCACTCACCTCCCAATAACACAACCTGCAGAAACCCATCCTCAGCATCTCCACTCACCTCCCAATGACGCAACCTGCAGAAACCCATCCTCAGCATCTCTACTGACCTTCCAATAACACAACCTGCAGAAACCCATCCTCAGCATCTCCACTCACCTTCCAATAACACAACCTGCAGAAACCCAACCTCAGCAACTGCACTAACCACCTAATAACACAACCTGCAGAAACCCATCCTCAGCAACTCCACTAACCTCCCAATAACACAACCTGCAGAAACGCATCCTCAGCAACTCCACCAACCTACCAATAACACAAATTGCAGAAACTCATCCGCAGCATCTCCACTCACCTCCCAATAACACAACCTGCAGAAACCCATCCTCAGCATCTTCACTCACCTCCCAATAACACAACCTGCAGAAACCTATCCACAGCATCTCCACTCACCTTCCAATAACACAACCTGCAGAAACCCATCCTCAGCATCTCCACTCACCTCCCAATAACACAACCTGCAGAAACCCATCCTCAGCGTCTTCACTCACCTCCCAATAACACAACCTGCAGAAACCCATCCTCAGCATCTCCACTCACCTCCCAATAACACAACCTGCAGAAACCCATTCTCAGCATCTCCACTCACCTCCCAATAACACAACCTGCAGAAACCCATCCTCAGCATCTCCACTCACCTCCCAATAACACAACCTGCAGAAACCCATCCTCAGCATCTCCACTCACCCCCCAATAACACAACCTGAAGAAACCCATCCTCAGCATCTCCACTCACCTTCCAGTAACACAACCCGTAGAAATCCATCCTGAGCATCTCCACTCACCGTTCAATAACACAACCTGCAGAACCCATCCTCAGCGTCATCACTCACCTCCCAATAACACAACCTGCAGAAACCCATCCTCAGCATCTCCACTCACCTCCCAATAACACAACCTGCAGAAACCCATTCTCAGCATCTCCACTCACCTCCCAATAACACAACCTGCTGAAACCCATCCTCAGCATCTCCACTCACCTCCCAATAACACAACCTGCAGAAACCCATTCTCAGCATCTCCACTCACCTCCCAATAACACAACCTGCTGAAACCCATCCTCAGCATCTCCACTCACCTCCCAATAACACAACCTGCAGAAACCCATCCTCAGCATCTCCACTCACCTCCCAATAACGCAACCTGCAGAAACCCATCCTCAGCATCTCCACTCACCTCCCAATAACACAACCTGCAGAAACCCATCCTCAGCATCTCCACTCACCTTCCAGTAACACAACCCGTAGAAATCCATCCTCAGCATCTCCACTCACCGTTCAATAACACAACCTGCAGAACCCATCCTCAGCATCTCCACTAACCTCCCAATAACACAAACTGCAGAAACCCATCCTCAGCGTCATCACTCACCTCCCAATAACACAACCTGCAGAAACCCATCCTCAGCATCTCCACTCACCTCCCAATAACACAACCTGCAGAAACCCATTCTCAGCATCTCCACTCACCTCGCAATAACACAACCTGCTGAAACCCATCCTCAGCATCTCCACTCACCTCCCAATAACACAACCTGCAGAAACCATCCTCAGCATCTCCACTCACCTCCCAATAACGCAACCTGCAGAAACCCATCCTCAGCATCTCCACTCACCTCCCAATAACACAACCTGCAGAAACCCATCCTCAGCATCTTCACTCAGCTCGCAATAACACAACCTGCAGAACCCCATCCTCAGCATCTCCACTCACCTTCCAATAACACAACCTGCAGAAACCCATCCTCAGCATCTCCACTCACCTCCCAATAACACAACCTGCAGAAACCCATCCTCAGCATCTTCACTCACCTCCCAATAACACAACCTGCAGAAACCCATCCTCAGCATCTCCACTCACCTTCCAATAACACAACCTGCAGAAACCCAACCTCAGCAACTGCACTAACCACCTAATAACACAACCTGCAGAAACCCATCCTCAGCAACTCCACTAACCTCCCAATAACACAACCTGCAGAAACGCATCCTCAGCAACTCCACTAACCTACCAATAACACAAATTGCAGAAACTCATCCGCAGCATCTCCACTCACCTCCCAATAACACAACTTGCAGAAACCCATCCTCAGCATCTTCACTCACCTCCCAATAACACAACCTGCAGAAACCCATCCTCAGCGTCTTCACTCACCTCCCAATAACACAACCTGCAGAAACCCATCCTCAGCATCTCCACTCACCTCCCAATAACACAACCTGCAGAAATCCATCCTCAGCATCTCCACTCACCTCCCAATAACACAACCTGCAGAAACCCATCCTCAACATCTCCACTCACCCCCCAATAACACAACCTGAAGAAATCCATCCTGAGCATCTCCACTCACCGTTCAATAACACAACCTGCAGAACCCATCCTCAGCATCTCCACTAACCTCCCAATAACACAAACTGCAGAAACCCATCCTCAGCATCATCACTCACCTCCCAATAACACAACCTGCAGAAACCCATCCTCAGCATCTCCACTCACCTCCCAATAACACAACGTGCAGAAACCCATCCTCAGCATCTCCACTCACCTCCCAATAACACAACCTGCAGAAACCCATCCTCAGCATCTCCACTCACCTTCCAGTAACACAACCCGTAGAAATCAATCCTCAGCATCTCCACTCACCGTTCAATAACACAACCTGCAGAACCCATCCTCAGCATCTCCACTAACCTCCCAATAACACAAACTGCAGAAACCCATCCTCAGCGTCATCACTCACCTCCCAATAACACAACCTGCAGAAACCCATCCTCAGCATCTCCACTCACCTTCCAGTAACACAACCCGTAGAAATCCATCCTCAGCATCTCCACTCACCGTTCAATAACACAACCTGCAGAACCCATCCTCAGCATCTCCACTAACCTCCCAATAACACAAACTGCAGAAACCCATCCTCAGCGTCATCACTCACCTCCCAATAACACAACCTGCAGAAACCCATCCTCAGCATCTCCACTCACCTCCCAATAACACAACCTGCAGAAACCCATTCTCAGCATCTCCACTCACCTCCCAATAACACAACCTGCTGAAACCCATCCTCAGCATCTCCACTCACCTCCCAATAACACAACCTGCAGAAACCATCCTCAGCATCTCCACTCACCTCCCAATAACGCAACCTGCAGAAACCCATCCTCAGCATCTCCACTCACCTCCCAATAACACAACCTGCAGAAACCCATCCTCAGCATCTTCACTCAGCTCGCAATAACACAACCTGCAGAACCCCATCCTCAGCATCTCCACTCACCTTCCAATAACACAACCTGCAGAAACCCATCCTCAGCATCTCCACTCACCTCCCAATAACACAACCTGCAGAAACCCATCCTCAGCATCTTCACTCAGCTCCCAATAACACAACCTGCAGAACCCCATCCTCAGCATCTCCACTCACCTCCCAATAACACAACCTGCAGAAACCCATCCTCAGCATCTCCACTCACCTCCCAATAACGCAACCTGCAGAAACGCATCCTCAGCATCTCCACTCACCTCCCAATAACACAACCTGCAGAAACCCAACCTCAGCATCTTCACTCACCTCCCAATAACACAACCTGCAGAAACCCATCCTCAGCATCTCCACTCACCTTCCAATAACACAACCTGCAGAAACCCAACCTCAGCAACTGCACTAACCACCTAATAACACAACCTGCAGAAACCCATCCTCAGCATCTCCACTCAGCTCCCAATAACACAACCTGCAGAAACCCATACTCAGCATCTTCACTCACCTCCCAATAACACAACCTGCAGAAACCCATCATCAGCATCTCCACTCACCTCCCAATAACACAACCTGCAGAAACCCATCCTCAGCATCTTCACTCACCTCCCAATAACACAACCTGCAGAAACCCATCCTCAGCATCTTCACTCAGCTCCCAATAACACAACCTGCAGAAACCCATCCTCAGCATCTCCACTCACCTTCCAATAACACAACCTGCAGAAACCCAACCCCAGCATCTTCACTCACCTCCCAATAACACAACCTGCAGAAACCCATCCTCAGCATCTTCACTCACCTCCCAATAACACAACCTGCAGAAACCCATCCTCAGCATCTCCACTCACCTTCCAGTAACACAACCTGCAGAAACCCATCCTCAGCAACTCCACTAACATCCTAATAACACAACCTGCAGAAACCCATCCTCAGCAACTCCACTAACCTCCCAATAACACAACCTGCAGAAACGCATCCTCAGCAACTCCACTAACCTACCAATAACACAAATTGCAGAAACTCATCCGCAGCATCTCCACTCACCTCCCAATAACACAACCTGCAGAAACCCATCCTCAGCATCTTCCCTCACCTCCCAATAACACAACCTGCAGAAACCTATCCAGAGCATCTCCATCTCTTTCCAATAACATAACCTGCAGAAACCCATTCTCAGCATCTCCACACACCTCCCAATAACAAAAACTGCAGGAACCCATCCTCAGCATCTTCACTCACCTCCCAATAACACAACCTGCAGAAACCCATCCTCAGCATCTCCACTCACCCCCCAGTAACACAAACTGCAGAAACCCATCCTCAGCATCTCCACTCACCTCCCAATAACACAACCTGCAGAAACCCATCCTCAGCATCTTCCCTCACCGCCCAATAACACAACCTGCAGAAACCCATCATCAGCATCTACACTCAGCTCCCAATAACAAAACCTGCAGAGACCCATTCTCAGCATCTTCACTAACCTTCCAATAACAAAACCTGCAGAAATTCATCCTCAGCATCTCCACTAACCTTCCAATAACAGAACCTGCAGAAAACCATCCTCAGCATCTTCACTCACCTCCCAATAACACAACCTGCAGAAACCCATCCTCAGCATCTCCACTAACCTTCGAATAACACAACCTGCAGTAACCTATCCTCAGCATCTCCACTCAGCTCCCAATAACACAACCTGCAGAATCCCATCCTCAGCATCTTCATAAATCTTCCAATAACACAACCTGCAGAACCCCATCCTCAGCATCTTTAAGCACCTCCCAATAACACAACCTGCAGAAACACATCCTCAGCATCTTCACTCACCTCCCAATAACACAACCTGCAGAAAACCATCCTCAGCATCTTCCCTAACCTTCCAAAAACACAATCTGCAGAAACCCATCCTCAGCATCTTTACGCACCTCCCAATAACACAACCTGCAGAAACGCATCCTCAGCATCTTCACTCACCTCCCAATAACACAACCTGCAGAACCCCATCCTCAGCAGCTTCACTCACCTCCCAATAACACAATCTGCATAAACCCATCCTGAGCATCTTCCCTGACCTTCCAATAACACAACCTGCAGAAACCCATCCTCAGCATCTTCACTCACCTCCCAATAACACAACCTGCAGAACCCATCCTCAGCATCTCCACTCACCTCCCAATAACACAACCTGCAGAAACCAATTCTCAGCATTTCCACTCACCTCCCAATAGCACAACCTGCAGAAACCCATCCTGAGCAACTTCCCTGACCTTCCAATAACACAACCTGCAGAAACCCATCCTCAGCATCTTCACTCACCTCCCAATAACACAACCTGCAGAAACCAATTCTCAGCATTTCCACTCACCTCCCAATAGCACAACCTGCAGAAACCCATTCTCAGCATATTCACTCGCCTCCCAATAACACATCCTGCAGAACCCCATCCTCAGCACCTTCACAAACCTTCCAATAACACAACCTGCAGACACCCATCCACAACATATTCACTAAACTTCCAATAACACGACCTGCAGAAACCCATCCTCAGCACCTCCACTCACCTCCCAATAACACAACCTGCAGAAACCCATCCTCCGCATCTCCACTATCCTTCCAATAACTCAATCTGCAGAAACCGATCCTCAGCATCTCCACTCACCTCCTAATAACACAACCTGCAGAAACCAATCCTCATCATCTCCACACACCTCCCAATAACACAAACTGCAGGAACCCATCCTCAGCATCTTCACTCACCTCCCAATAACACAACCTGCAGAAACCCATCCTCAGCATCTCTACTCACCTCCCAATAACACAACCTGCAGAAACCCATCCTCAGCATCTCCACTCACCTCCCAATAACACAACCTGCAGAATCCCATTTTCAGCATCTTCCCTAACCTCCCAATAACACAACCTGCAGAAACCCATCCTCAGCATCTCCACTCATCTCCCAATAACACAACCTGCAGAAACCCATCCTCAGCATCTTCACTCACCTCCCAATAACACAACCTGCAGAAACCCATCCTCAGCATCTTCACAAATCATCCAATAACACAACCTGCAGAAACCCATCCTCAGCATCTCCACTCACCTTCCAATAACACAACCTGCAGAAACCCATCCTCAGCATCTTCACTCACCTCCCAATAACGCAACCTGCAGAAACCCATCCTCAGCATCTCCAGTCACCTCCCAATAACACAACCTGCAGAAACCCATCGTCAGAATCTTCACTCACCTCCCAATAACACAACCTGCAGAAACTCATCCTCAGCATCTTCACTCACCACCCAATAACACAACCTGCAGAAACCCATCCTCAGCATCTCCACTCACCACCCAATAACACAACCTGCTGAAACCCATCCTCAGCATCTTTACTCGCTTCCCAATAACAGAACCTGCAGAAAGCCATCGTCAGAATCTTCACTCACCTCCCAATAACACAACCTGCAGAAATCCATCCTCAGCATCTTCACTCACCACGCAATAACACAACCTGCAGAAACCCATCCTCAGCATCTCCACTCAACACCCAATAACACAACCTGCTGAAACCCATCCTCAGCATCTTCACTCGCTTCCCTATAACACAACCTGCAGAAACCCATCGTCAGAATCTTCACTCACCTCCCAATAACACAACCTGCAGAAACCCATCCCCAGCATCTTCACTCACCACCCAATAACACAACCTGCAGAAACCCATCCTCAGCATCTCCACTCACCTCCCAATAACACAACCTGCAGAAACCAATTCTCAGCATTTCCACTCACCTCCCAATAGCACAACCTGCAGAAACCCATTCTCAGCATATTCACTCGCCTCCCAATAACACATCCTGCAGAACCCCATCCTCAGCACCTTCACAAACCTTCCAATAACACAATCTGCAGACACCCATCCACAACATATTCACTAAACTTCCAATAACACGACCTGCAGAAACCCATCCTCAGCACCTCCACTCACCTCCCAATAACACAACCTGCAGAAACCCATCCTCCGCATCTCCACTATCCTTCCAATAACTCAATCTGCAGAAACCGATCCTCAACATCTCCACTCACCTCCCAATAAAACAACCTGCAGAAACCCATCCTCAGCATCTCCACTCACCTCCCAATAACACAACCTGCAGAAAGCCATCCTCAGCATCACCACGCGCCTCCTAATAACACAACCTGCAGAAACCAATCCTCATCATCTCCACACACCTCCCAATAACACAAACTGCAGGAACCCATCCTCAGCACCTCCACTCACCTCCCAATAACACAACCTGCAGAAACCCATCCTCAGCATCTTCACTCAGCTCCCAATAACACAACCTGCAGAACCCCATCCTCAGCATCTCCACTCACCTCCCAATAACACAACCTGCAGAAATCCATCCTCAGCATCTCCACTCACCTCCCAATAACGCAACCTGCAGAAACGCATCCTCAGCATCTCCACTCACCTCCCAATAACACAACCTGCAGAAACCCAACCTCAGCATCTTCACTCACCTCCCAATAACACAACCTGCAGAAACCCATCCTCAGCATCTCCACTCACCTTCCAATAACACAACCTGCAGAAACCCAACCTCAGCAACTGCACTAACCACCTAATAACACAACCTGCAGAAACCCATCCTCAGCATCTCCACTCAGCTCCCAATAACACAACCTGCAGAAACCCATACTCAGCATCTTCACTCACCTCCCAATAACACAACCTGCAGAAACCCATCATCAGCATCTCCACTCACCTCCCAATAACACAACCTGCAGAAACCCATCCTCAGCATCTTCACTCACCTCCCAATAACACAACCTGCAGAAACCCATCCTCAGCATCTTCACTCAGCTCCCAATAACACAACCTGCAGAAACCCATCCTCAGCATCTCCACTCACCTTCCAATAACACAACCTGCAGAAACCCAACCCCAGCATCTTCACTCACCTCCCAATAACACAACCTGCAGAAACCCATCCTCAGCATCTTCACTCACCTCCCAATAACACAACCTGCAGAAACCCATCCTCAGCATCTCCACTCACCTTCCAGTAACACAACCTGCAGAAACCCATCCTCAGCAACTCCACTAACATCCTAATAACACAACCTGCAGAAACCCATCCTCAGCAACTCCACTAACCTCCCAATAACACAACCTGCAGAAACGCATCCTCAGCAACTCCACTAACCTACCAATAACACAAATTGCAGAAACTCATCCGCAGCATCTCCACTCACCTCCCAATAACACAACCTGCAGAAACCCATCCTCAGCATCTTCCCTCACCTCCCAATAACACAACCTGCAGAAACCTATCCAGAGCATCTCCATCTCTTTCCAATAACATAACCTGCAGAAACCCATTCTCAGCATCTCCACACACCTCCCAATAACAAAAACTGCAGGAACCCATCCTCAGCATCTTCACTCACCTCCCAATAACACAACCTGCAGAAACCCATCCTCAGCATCTCCACTCACCCCCCAGTAACACAAACTGCAGAAACCCATCCTCAGCATCTCCACTCACCTCCCAATAACACAACCTGCAGAAACCCATCCTCAGCATCTTCCCTCACCGCCCAATAACACAACCTGCAGAAACCCATCATCAGCATCTACACTCAGCTCCCAATAACAAAACCTGCAGAGACCCATTCTCAGCATCTTCACTAACCTTCCAATAACAAAACCTGCAGAAATTCATCCTCAGCATCTCCACTAACCTTCCAATAACAGAACCTGCAGAAAACCATCCTCAGCATCTTCACTCACCTCCCAATAACACAACCTGCAGAAACCCATCCTCAGCATCTCCACTAACCTTCGAATAACACAACCTGCAGTAACCTATCCTCAGCATCTCCACTCAGCTCCCAATAACACAACCTGCAGAATCCCATCCTCAGCATCTTCATAAATCTTCCAATAACACAACCTGCAGAACCCCATCCTCAGCATCTTTAAGCACCTCCCAATAACACAACCTGCAGAAACACATCCTCAGCATCTTCACTCACCTCCCAATAACACAACCTGCAGAAAACCATCCTCAGCATCTTCCCTAACCTTCCAAAAACACAATCTGCAGAAACCCATCCTCAGCATCTTTACGCACCTCCCAATAACACAACCTGCAGAAACGCATCCTCAGCATCTTCACTCACCTCCCAATAACACAACCTGCAGAACCCCATCCTCAGCAGCTTCACTCACCTCCCAATAACACAATCTGCATAAACCCATCCTGAGCATCTTCCCTGACCTTCCAATAACACAACCTGCAGAAACCCATCCTCAGCATCTTCACTCACCTCCCAATAACACAACCTGCAGAACCCATCCTCAGCATCTCCACTCACCTCCCAATAACACAACCTGCAGAAACCAATTCTCAGCATTTCCACTCACCTCCCAATAGCACAACCTGCAGAAACCCATCCTGAGCAACTTCCCTGACCTTCCAATAACACAACCTGCAGAAACCCATCCTCAGCATCTTCACTCACCTCCCAATAACACAACCTGCAGAAACCAATTCTCAGCATTTCCACTCACCTCCCAATAGCACAACCTGCAGAAACCCATTCTCAGCATATTCACTCGCCTCCCAATAACACATCCTGCAGAACCCCATCCTCAGCACCTTCACAAACCTTCCAATAACACAACCTGCAGACACCCATCCACAACATATTCACTAAACTTCCAATAACACGACCTGCAGAAACCCATCCTCAGCACCTCCACTCACCTCCCAATAACACAACCTGCAGAAACCCATCCTCCGCATCTCCACTATCCTTCCAATAACTCAATCTGCAGAAACCGATCCTCAGCATCTCCACTCACCTCCTAATAACACAACCTGCAGAAACCAATCCTCATCATCTCCACACACCTCCCAATAACACAAACTGCAGGAACCCATCCTCAGCATCTTCACTCACCTCCCAATAACACAACCTGCAGAAACCCATCCTCAGCATCTCTACTCACCTCCCAATAACACAACCTGCAGAAACCCATCCTCAGCATCTCCACTCACCTCCCAATAACACAACCTGCAGAATCCCATTTTCAGCATCTTCCCTAACCTCCCAATAACACAACCTGCAGAAACCCATCCTCAGCATCTCCACTCATCTCCCAATAACACAACCTGCAGAAACCCATCCTCAGCATCTTCACTCACCTCCCAATAACACAACCTGCAGAAACCCATCCTCAGCATCTTCACAAATCATCCAATAACACAACCTGCAGAAACCCATCCTCAGCATCTCCACTCACCTTCCAATAACACAACCTGCAGAAACCCATCCTCAGCATCTTCACTCACCTCCCAATAACGCAACCTGCAGAAACCCATCCTCAGCATCTCCAGTCACCTCCCAATAACACAACCTGCAGAAACCCATCGTCAGAATCTTCACTCACCTCCCAATAACACAACCTGCAGAAACTCATCCTCAGCATCTTCACTCACCACCCAATAACACAACCTGCAGAAACCCATCCTCAGCATCTCCACTCACCACCCAATAACACAACCTGCTGAAACCCATCCTCAGCATCTTTACTCGCTTCCCAATAACAGAACCTGCAGAAAGCCATCGTCAGAATCTTCACTCACCTCCCAATAACACAACCTGCAGAAATCCATCCTCAGCATCTTCACTCACCACGCAATAACACAACCTGCAGAAACCCATCCTCAGCATCTCCACTCAACACCCAATAACACAACCTGCTGAAACCCATCCTCAGCATCTTCACTCGCTTCCCTATAACACAACCTGCAGAAACCCATCGTCAGAATCTTCACTCACCTCCCAATAACACAACCTGCAGAAACCCATCCCCAGCATCTTCACTCACCACCCAATAACACAACCTGCAGAAACCCATCCTCAGCATCTCCACTCACCTCCCAATAACACAATCTGCATAAACCCATCCTGAGCATCTTCCCTGACCTTCCAATAACACAACCTGCAGAAACCCATCCTCAGCATCTTCACTCACCTCCCAATAACACAACCTGCAGAAACCAATTCTCAGCATTTCCACTCACCTCCCAATAGCACAACCTGCAGAAACCCATTCTCAGCATATTCACTCGCCTCCCAATAACACATCCTGCAGAACCCCATCCTCAGCACCTTCACAAACCTTCCAATAACACAATCTGCAGACACCCATCCACAACATATTCACTAAACTTCCAATAACACGACCTGCAGAAACCCATCCTCAGCACCTCCACTCACCTCCCAATAACACAACCTGCAGAAACCCATCCTCCGCATCTCCACTATCCTTCCAATAACTCAATCTGCAGAAACCGATCCTCAACATCTCCACTCACCTCCCAATAAAACAACCTGCAGAAACCCATCCTCAGCATCTCCACTCACCTCCCAATAACACAACCTGCAGAAAGCCATCCTCAGCATCACCACGCGCCTCCTAATAACACAACCTGCAGAAACCAATCCTCATCATCTCCACACACCTCCCAATAACACAAACTGCAGGAACCCATCCTCAGCATCTTCACTCACCTCCCAATAACACAACCTGCAGAAACCCATCCTCAGCATCTCTACTCACCTGCCAATAACACAACCTGCAGAAACCCATCCTCAGCATCTCCACTCACCTCCCAATAACACAACCTGCAGAATCCCATTTTCAGCATCTTCCCTAACCTCCCAATAACACAACCTGCAGAAACCCATCCTCAGCATCTCCACTCATCTCCCAATAACACAACCTGCAGAAACCCATCCTCAGCATCTTCACTCACCTCCCAATAACACAACCTGCAGAAACCCATCCTCAGCATCTTCACAAATCATCCAATAACACAACCTGCAGAAACCCATCCTCAGCATCTCCACTCACCTTCCAATAACACAACCTGCAGAAACCCATCCTCAGCATCTTCACTCACCTCCCAATAACGCAACCTGCAGAAACCCATCCTCAGCATCTCCAGTCACCTCCCAATAACACAACCTGCAGAAACCCATCGTCAGAATCTTCACTCACCTCCCAATAACACAACCTGCAGAAACTCATCCTCAGCATCTTCACTCACCACCCAATAACACAACCTGCAGAAACCCATCCTCAGCATCTCCACTCAACACCCAATAACACAACCTGCTGAAACCCATCCTCAGCATCTTCACTCGCTTCCCAATAACACAACCTGCAGAAACCCATCGTCAGAATCTTCACTCACCTCCCAATAACACAACCTGCAGAAACCCATCCCCAGCATCTTCACTCACCACCCAATAACACAACCTGCAGAAACCCATCCTCAGCATCTCCACTCACCTCCCAATAACACAATCTGCATAAACCCATCCTGAGCATCTTCCCTGACCTTCCAATAACACAACCTGCAGAAACCCATCCTCAGCATCTTCACTCACCTCCCAATAACACAACCTGCAGAAACCCATTCTGAGCAACTTCCCTGACCTTCCAATAACACAACCTGCAGAAACCCATCCTCAGCATCTTCACTCACCTCCCAATAACACAACCTGCAGAAACCAATTCTCAGCATTTCCACTCACCTCCCAATAACACAACTTGCAGAAACCCATTCTCAGCATATTCACTCACCTTCCAATAACACAAACTGCAGAAACTCATCCTCAGCATCTCCACTCACCTCCCAATAACGCAACCTGCAGAAACCCATCCTCAGCATCTCCACTCACCTCCCAATAACACAACCTGCAGAAACCCATCCTCAGCATCTTCACTCAGCTCCCAATAACACAACCTGCATAAACCCGTCCTCAGCATCTCCACTCACCTTCCAATAACACAACCTGCAGAAACCCAACCCCAGCATCTTCACTCACCTCCCAATAACACAACCTGCAGCAACCCATCCTCAGCATCTTCACTAACCTTCCAATAACACAACCTGCAGAAACCCTTCCTCAGCATCTCCACTCACCTTCCAATAAAACAACCTGCAGAAACCCATCCTCAGCATCTCCACTCACCTCCCAATAACACAACCTGCAGAAACCCATCCTCAGCATCTCCACTCACCTTCCAATAACACAACCTGCAGAAACCCAACCCCAGCATCTTCACTCACCTCCCAATAACACAACCTGCAGCAACCCATCCTCAGCAACTCCACTAACCTACCAATAACACAAATTGCAGAAACTGATCCGCAGCATCTCCACTCACCTTCCAGTAACACAACCTGCAGAAACCCATCCTCAGCAACTCCACTAACCTCCTAATAACACAACCTGCAGAAACACATCCTCAGCGTGTTCACTCACCTCCCAATAACACAACCTGCAGAAACCTATCCACAGCATCTCCACTCACCTTCCAATAACACAACCTGCAGAAACCTATCCTCAGCATTTTCACTCACCTTCCAAGAACACAACCTGCAGAAACCCATCCACAGCATCTCCATCTCCTTCCAATAACACAACCTGCAGAAACCCATTCTCAGCATCTTCACTCACCTCCCAATAACACAACCTGCAGAAACCCATCCTCAGCATCTCCACTCACCTCCCAATAACGCAACCTGCAGAAACCCATCCTCAGCATCTCCACTCACCTCCCAATAACACAACCTGCAGAAACCCATCCTCAGCATCTTCCCTAACCTCCCAATAACACAACCTGCAGAAACCCATCCTCAGCATCTCCACTCACCTCCCAATAACGCAACCTGCAGAAACCCATCCTCAGCATCTCCACTCACCTCCCAATAACACAAACTGCAGAAACCCATCCTCAGCGTCTTCACTCACCTCCCAATAACACAACCTGCAGAAAGCCATCCTCAGCATCTCCACTCACCTTCCAATAAAACAGCCTGAAGAAACCCATCCATAGCATCTCCACTCACCTTCCAGTAACACAACCTGCAGAAATCCATCCTCAGCATCTCCACTCACCGTTCAATAACACAACCTGCAGAACCCATCCTCAGCATCTCCACTCACCTCCCAATAACACAAACTGCAGAAACCCATCCTCAGCGTCTTCACTCACCTCCCAATAACACAACCTGCAGAAACTCATCCTCAGCATCTCCACTCACCTCCCAATAACACAAACTGCAGAAACCCATCCTCAGCGTCTTCACACACCTCCCAATAACACAACCTGCAGAAACCCATCCTCAGCATCTCCACTCACCTCCCAATAACACAACCTGCAGAAACCCATTCTCAGCATATTCACTCACCTTCCAATAACACAAACTGCAGAAACTCATCCTCAGCATCTCCACTCACCTCCCAATAACGCAACCTGCAGAAACCCATCCTCAGCATCTCCACTCACCTTCCAATAACACAACCTGCAGAAACCAATCCTCAGCATCTCCCCTCACCTCCCAATAACACAACCTGCAGAAACCCATCCTCAGCATCTTCACTAACCTTCCAATAACACAACCTGCAGAAACCAATCCTCAGCATCTCCCCTCACCTCCCAATAACACAACCTGCAGAAACCCATCCTCAGCATCTCCACTCACCTTCCAATAAAACAACCTGCAGAAACCCATCCTCAGCATCTCCACTCACCTCCCAATAACACAACCTGCAGAAACCCATCCTCAGCATCTCCACTCACCTCCCAATAACACAACCTGCAGAAACCCATCCTCAGCAACTCCACTAACCTACCAATAACACAAATTGCAGAAACTCATCCGCAGCATCTCCACTCACCTCCCAATAACACAACCTGCAGAAACCCATCCTCAGCATCTTCACTCACCTCCCAATAACACAACCTGCAGAAACCTATCCACAGCATCTCTACTCACCTTCCAATAACACAACCTGCAGAAACCTATCCTCAGCATTTTCACTCACCTTCCAATAACACAACCTGCAGAAACCCATCCTCAGCATCTCCATCTCCTTCCAATAACATAACCTGCAGAAACCCATTCTCAGCATCTCCACACACCTCTCAATAACAAAAACTGCAGGAACCCATCCTCAGCATCTTCACTCACCTCCCAATAACACAACCTGCAGAAACCCATCGTCAGCATCTCCACTCACCCCCCAGTAACACAACCTGCAGAAACCCATCCTCAGCATCTCCACTCACCTCCCAATAACACAACCTGCAGAAACCCATCATCAGCATCTACACTCAGCTCCCAATAACACAACCTGCAGAAATCCATCCTCAGCATCTCCACTAACCTTCCAATAACAGAACCTGCAGAAAACCATCCTCAGCATCTTCACTCACCTCCCAATAACACAACCTGCAGAAACCCATCCTCAGCATCTCCACTAACCTTCGAATAACACAACCTGCAGTAACCTATCCTCAGCATCTCCACTCAGCTCCCAATAACACAACCTGCAGAATCCCATCCTCAGCATCTTCACAAATCTTCCAATAACACAACCTGCAGAACCCCATCCTCAGCATCTTCACAAATCTTCCAATAACACAACCTGCAGAAACCCATCCTCAGCATCTCCACTCGCCACCCAATAACACATCCTGCAGAACCCCATCCTCAGCACCTTCACTAACCTTCCAATAACACAACCTGCAGACACCCATCCACAACATATTCACTAAACTTCCAATAACACGAGCTGCAGAAACCCATCCTCAGCACCTCCACTCACCTCCCAATAACACAACCTGCAGAAACCCATCCTCAGCATTTCCACGCACCTCCTAATAACACAACCTGCAGAAACCCATCCTCATCATCTCCACACACCTCCCAATAACACAAACTGCAGGAACCCATCCTCAGCATCTTCACTCACCTCCCAATAACACAACCTGCAGAAACCCATCCTCAGCATCTCTACTCACCTCCCAATAACACAACCTGCAGAAACCCATCCTCAGCATCTTCACTCACCTTCCAATAACACAACCTGCAGAAACCCATCCTCAGCATCTCCACTCACCTCCCAATAACACAACCTGCAGAATCCCATTTTCAGCATCTTCCCTAACCTCCCAATAACACAACCTGCAGAAACCCATCCTCAGCATCTCCACTCACCTCCCAATAACACAACCTGCAGAAACCCATCCTCAGCATCTTCCCTAACCTCCCAATAACACAACCTGCAGAAACCCATCCTCAGCATCTCCACTCACCTCCCAATAACGCAACCTGCAGAAACCCATCCTCAGCATCTCCACTCACCTCCCAATAACACAAACTACAGAAACCCATCCTCAGCGTCTTCACTCACCTCCCAATAACACAACCTGCAGAAAGCCATCCTCAGCATCTCCACTCACCTTCCAATAAAACAGCCTGAAGAAACCCATCCATAGCATCTCCACTCACCTTCCAGTAACACAACCTGCAGAAATCCATCCTCAGCATCTCCACTCACCGTTCAATAACACAACCTGCAGAACCCATCCTCAGCATCTCCACTCACCTCCCAATAACACAAACTGCAGAAACCCATCCTCAGCGTCTTCACTCACCTCCCAATAACACAACCTGCAGAACCCATCCTCAGCATCTCCACTCACCTCCCAATAACACAAACTGCAGAAACCCATCCTCAGCGTCTTCACTCACCTCCCAATAACACAACCTGCAGAAACCCATCCTCAGCATCTCCACTCACCTCCCAATAACACAACCTGCAGAAACCCATCCTCAGCATCTTCACTAAGCTCCCAATAACACAACCTGCAGAAACCCATCCTCAGCATCTCCACTCACCTTCCAATAACACAACCTGCAGAAACCCATCCTCAGCATCTACACTCACCTCCCAATAACACAACCTGCAGCAACCCATCCTCAGCATCTTCACTAACCTTCCAATAACACAACCTGCAGAAACCAATCCTCAGCATCTCCCCTCACCTCCCAATAACACGACCTGCAGAAACCCATCCTCAGCATCTCCACTAACCTACCAATAACACAAATTGCAGAAACTCATCCGCAGCATCTCCACTCACCTCCCAATAACACAACCTGCAGAAACCCATCCTCAGCATCGTCACTCACCTCCCAATAACACAACCTGCAGAAACCTATCCACAGCATCTCTACTCACCTTCCAATAACACAACCTGCAGAAACCTATCCTCAGCATTTTCACTCACCTTCCAATAACACAACCTGCAGAAACCCATCCTCAGCATCTCCATCTCCTTCCAATAACATAACCTGCAGAAACCCATTCTCAGCATCTCCACACACCTCTCAATAACAAAAACTGCAGGAACCCATCCTCAGCATCTTCACTCACCTCCCAATAACACAACCTGCAGAAACCCATCGTCAGCATCTCCACTCACCCCCCAGTAACACAACCTGCAGAAACCCATCCTCAGCATCTCCACTCACCTCCCAATAACACAACCTGCAGAAACCCATCATCAGCATCTACACTCAGCTCCCAATAACACAACCTGCAGAAATCCATCCTCAGCATCTCCACTAACCTTCCAATAACAGAACCTGCAGAAAACCATCCTCAGCATCTTCACTCACCTCCCAATAACACAACCTGCAGAAACCCATCCTCAGCATCTCCACTAACCTTCGAATAACACAACCTGCAGTAACCTATCCTCAGCATCTCCACTCAGCTCCCAATAACACAACCTGCAGAATCCCATCCTCAGCATCTTCACAAATCTTCCAATAACACAACCTGCAGAACCCCATCCTCAGCATCTTCACAAATCTTCCAATAACACAACCTGCAGAAACCCATCCTCAGCATCTCCACTCGCCACCCAATAACACATCCTGCAGAACCCCATCCTCAGCACCTTCACTAACCTTCCAATAACACAACCTGCAGACACCCATCCACAACATATTCACTAAACTTCCAATAACACGAGCTGCAGAAACCCATCCTCAGCACCTCCACTCACCTCCCAATAACACAACCTGCAGAAACCCATCCTCCGCATCTCCACTATCCTTCCAATAACTCAATCTGCAGAAACCGATCCTCAACATCTCCACTCACCTCCCAATAAAACAACCTGCAGAAACACATCCTCAGCATTTCCACGCACCTCCTAATAACACAACCTGCAGAAACCCATCCTCATCATCTCCACACACCTCCCAATAACACAAACTGCAGGAACCCATCCTCAGCATCTTCACTCGCCTCCCAATAACACAACCTGCAGAAACCCATCCTCAGCATCTCTACTCACCTCCCAATAACACAACCTGCAGAAACCCATCCTCAGCATCTTCACTCACCTTCCAATAACACAACCTGCAGAAACCCATCCTCAGCATCTCCACTCACCTCCCAATAACACAACCTGCAGAATCCCATTTTCAGCATCTTCCCTAACCTCCCAATAACACAACCTGCAGAAACCCCTCCTCAGCATCTCCACTCATCTCCCAATAACACAACCTGCAGAAACCCATCCTCAGCATCTTCCCTAACCGCCCAATAACACAACCTGCTGAAACCTATCATCAGCATCTACACCTCCCAATAACACAACCTGCAGAAACCCATCCTCAGCATCTTCACTAACCTCCCAATAACACAACCTGCAGAAACCCATCCTCAGCATCTTCACAAATCATCCAATAACACAACCTGCAGAAACCCATCCTCAGCATCTTCACTCACCTCCCAATAACGCAACCTGCAGAAACCCATCCTCAGCATCTCCAGTCACCTCCCAATAACACAACCTGCAGAAACCCATCGTCAGAATCTTCACTCACCTCCCAATAACACAAACTGCAGAAACCCATCCTCAGCATCTTCACTCACCAACCTGCAGAAACCCATCCTCAGCATCTCCACTCACCACCCAATAACACAACCTGCTGAAAACCATCCTCAGCATCTTCACTCGCTTCCAAATAACACAACCTGAAGAACCCACCCTCAGAATCTTCACTAACCTTCCAATCACAAAATCTGCAGAAAACCATCCTCAGCATCTTCCCTAACCTTCCAATAACACAACCTGCAGAAAACCTTCCTCAGCATCTTCACTCACCTCCCAATAACACAACCTGCAGAACCCCATCCTCGGCATCTTCACTCACCTCCCAATAACACAATCTGCATAAACCCATCGTGAGCATCTTCCCTGACCTTCCAATAACACAACCTGCAGAAACCCATCCTCAGCATCTTCACTCACCTCCCAATAACACAACCTGCAGAAACCCATCCTGAGCAACTTCCCTGACCTTCCAATAACACAACCTGCAGAAACCCATCCTCAGCATCTTCACTCACCTCCCAATAACACAACCTGCAGAAACCAATTCTCAGCATTTCCACTCACCTCCCAATAACACAACCTGCAGAAACCCATTCTCAGCATCTTCACTCACCTCCCAATAACACAACCTGCAGAAACCAATTCTCAGCATTTCCACTCATCTCCCAATAACACAACCTGCAGAAACCCATCCTCAGCATCTTTCCAAATCTTCCAATAACACAACCTGCAGAAACCCATCCTCAGCATCTCCACTCACCTCCCAATAACACAACCTGCAGAAACCCATCCTCAGCATCTTCACTCACCTCCCAATAACACAACCTGCAGAAACCCATCCTCAGAATCTTCACTAACCTGCCAATAACACATTCTGCAGATCACCATCCTCAGCATCTTCACTCACCTCCCAATAACACAACCTGCAGAAACCCATTCTCAGCATCTCCACTCACCTCCCAATAACACAACCTGCAGAAACCCATCCTCAGAATCGTCACTCACCTCCCAATAACACAACCTGCAGAAACCCATCATCAGCATCTACACTCAGCTCCCAATAACACAACCTGCAGAAATCCATCCTCAGCATCTCCACTAACCTTCCAATAACAGAACCTGCAGAAAACCATCCTCAGCATCTTCACTCACCTCCCAATAACACAACCTGCAGAAACCCATCCTCAGCATCTCCACTAACCTTCGAATAACACAACCTGCAGTAACCTATCCTCAGCATCTCCACTCAGCTCCCAATAACACAACCTGCAGAATCCCATCCTCAGCATCTTCACAAATCTTCCAATAACACAACCTGCAGAACCCCATCCTCAGCATCTTCACAAACCTTCCAATAACACAACCTGCAGAAACCCATCCTCAGCATCTCCACTCGCCACCCAATAACACATCCTGCAGAACCCCATCCTCAGCACCTTCACTAACCTTCCAATAACACAACCTGCAGACACCCATCCACAACATATTCACTAAACTTCCAATAACACGAGCTGCAGAAACCCATCCTCAGCACCTCCACTCACCTCCCAATAACACAACCTGCAGAAACCCATCCTCCGCATCTCCACTATCCTTCCAATAACTCAATCTGCAGAAACCGATCCTCAACATCTCCACTCACCTCCCAATAAAACAACCTGCAGAAAACCATCCTCAGCATCTCCACTCACCTCCCAATAACACAACCTGCAGAAACCCATCCTCCGCATCTCCACTATCCTTCCAATAACTCAATCTGCAGAAACCGATCCTCAACATCTCCACTCACCTCCCAATAACACAACCTGCAGAAACCCATCCTCAGCATTTCCACGCACCTCCTAATAACACAACCTGCAGAAACCCATCCTCATCATCTCCACACACCTCCCAATAACACAAACTGCAGGAACCCATCCTCAGCATCTTCACTCGCCTCCCAATAACACAACCTGCAGAAACCCATCCTCAGCATCTCTACTCACCTCCCAATAACACAACCTGCAGAAACCCATCCTCAGCATCTTCACTCACCTTCCAATAACACAACCTGCAGAAACCCATCCTCAGCATCTCCACTCACCTCCCAATAACACAACCTGCAGAATCCCATTTTCAGCATCTTCTCTAACCTCCCAATAACACAACCTGCAGAAACCCCTCCTCAGCATCTCCACTCATCTCCCAATAACACAACCTGCAGAAACCCATCCTCAGCATCTTCCCTAACCGCCCAATAACACAACCTGCTGAAACCTATCATCAGCATCTACACCTCCCAATAACACAACCTGCAGAAACCCATTCTCAGCATCTTCACTAACCTCCCAATAACACAACCTGCAGAAACCCATCCTCAGCATCTTCACAAATCATCCAATAACACAACCTGCAGAAACCCATCCTCAGCATCTTCACTCACCTCCCAATAACGCAACCTGCAGAAACCCATCCTCAGCATCTCCAGTCACCTCCCAATAACACAACCTGCAGAAACCCATCGTCAGAATCTTCACTCACCTCCCAATAACACAAACTGCAGAAACCCATCCTCAGCATCTTCACTCACCAACCTGCAGAAACCCATCCTCAGCATCTCCACTCACCACCCAATAACACAACCTGCTGAAAACCATCCTCAGCATCTTCACTCGCTTCCAAATAACACAACCTGAAGAACCCACCCTCAGAATCTTCACTAACCTTCCAATCACAAAATCTGCAGAAAACCATCCTCAGCATCTCCACTCACCTCCCAATAACACAACCTGCAGAAAACCTTCCTCAGCATCTTTACGCACCTCCCAATAACACAACCTGCAGAAACACATCCTCAGCATCTTCACTCACCTCCCAATAACACAACCTGCAGAACCCCATCCTCGGCATCTTCACTCACCTCCCAATAACACAATCTGCATAAACCCATCGTGAGCATCTTCCCTGACCTTCCAATAACACAACCTGCAGAAACCCATCCTCAGCATCTTCACTCACCTCCCAATAACACAACCTGCAGAAACCCATCCTGAGCAACTTCCTTGACCTTCCAATAACACAACCTGCAGAAACCCATCCTCAGCATCTTCACTCACCTCCCAATAACACAACCTGCAGAAACCAATTCTCAGCATTTCCACTCACCTCCCAATAACACAACCTGCAGAAACCCATTCTCAGCATCTTCACTCACCTCCCAATAACACAACCTGCAGAAACCAATTCTCAGCATTTCCACTCATCTCCCAATAACACAACCTGCAGAAACCCATCCTCAGCATCTTTCCAAATCTTCCAATAACACAACCTGCAGAAACCCATCCTCAGCATCTCCACTCACCTCCCAATAACACAACCTGCAGAAACCCATCCTCAGCATCTTCACTCACCTCCCATCCTCAGAATCTTCACTAACCTGCCAATAACACATTCTGCAGATCACCATCCTCAGCATCTTCACTCACCTCCCAATAACACAACCTGCAGAAACCCATTCTCAGCATCTCCACTCACCTCCCAATAACACAACCTGCAGAAACCCATCCTCAGAATCGTCACTCATCTCCCAATAACAAAACCTGCAGAAACCCATCCTCAGCATCTCCACTCATCTCCGAATTACACAACCTGCAGAACCCCATTCTCAGCATCTCTCCTGACCTTCCAATGACACAACCTGCAGAAACCCATCCTCAGCATCTTCACTCACCTCCGAATAACACAACCTGCAGAAACCCATCCTCAGCATCTCCACTCATCTCCCAATAACACAACCTGCAGAAACACATCCTCAGCATTTCCACTCACCTTCCAATAACACAACGTGCAGAAACCCATCCTCAGCATCTCCACTCACCTCCCAATAACACAACCTGCAGAATCTCATTTTCAGCATCTTCACAAATCTTCCAATAACACAACCTGCAGAAACCCATCCTCAGCATCTCCACTCACCTCCCAATAACACAACCTGCAGAAACCCATCCTCAGCATCTTCACAAATCTTCCAATAAAACAACCTGCAGAAACCCATTTTCAGCAGCTCAACTCACCTTCGAATAACACAACATGCAGAAACCCATCCTCAGCACCTTCACTCACCTCCCAATAACACAACCTGCAGAAACCCCTCCTCAGCATCTTCTCTCGCCTCCCAATAACACAACCTGCAGAAACCCATCCTCAGCATCTTCACAAATCTTCCAATAACACAACCTGCAGAAACCCATTTTCAGCAGCTCAACTCACCTTCGAATAACACAATCTGCAGAAACCCCTCCTCAGCATCTCCACTCACCTCCCAATAACACAACCTGCAGAAACCCCTCCTCAGCATCTTCTCTCGCCTCCCAATAACACAACCTGTAGAAACCCATCCTCAGCATCTTCACTCACCTCCCAATAACACAACCTGCAGAAACCCATCCTCAGCATCTCCCCTAACCTTCCAATAACACAACGTTTAGAAACCCATCCTCAGCATCTTCCATATCCTCCCAATAACACAACCTGCAGAAACCCATCCTCAGCATCTCCACTCACCTCCCAATAACACAACCTGCAGAAACCCATCCTCAGCATCTCCAGTCACCTCCCAATAACACAACCTGCAGAAACCCATCCTCAGCATCTCCGCTCACCTCCCAATAACACAACTTGCAGAAACCCATCCTCAGCATCTCCACTCACCTCCCAATAACACAACCTGCAGAAACCCATCCTCAGCATCTCCACTCACCTTCCAATAACACAACCTGCAGAAACCCATACTCAGCATCTCCACTCGCCTCCGAATAACACAACCTGCAGAAACCCATCCTCAGCATCTCCACTCATCTTCCAATAACACAAGCTGCAGAACCCATCCTCAGCATCTCCACTTACGCCCAATAACACAACCTGCAGAAACCCATCCTCAGCATCTTCACTAACCTTCCAATAACACGACCTGCAGAAAGCCATCCTCCGCATCGCCATTATCCTTCCAATAACACAAACAGCAGCAACCGATCTTCAACATCTCCACTCAGAACCCAATAACACAACCTGCAGAAACCCATCCTCAGCATCTCCATCACCTCCCAATAACACAACCTGCAGAAAACAATCCTCAGCATCTTCACTCACCTTCCAATAACACAACCTGCAGAAACCCATCCTCAGCATCTTCACTAACCTTCCAATAAAACAACCTGCAGAAACGCATTCTCAGCATCTTCACTCACCTCCCAATAAAACAACCTGCAGAAACCCATCCTCAGCATCTTCACTAACCTTCCAATAACACAACCTGCAGAAACCCACCCTCAGCATCGTCACTCATCTCCCAATATCACAACCTGCAGAAACCCATTCTCAACATCTCCACTCATCTCCCAATAACACAACCTGCAGAGACCCACCCTCAGCATCGGCACTCACCTTCCAATAACACAACCTGCAGAAACCCATCCTCAGCATCTCCACTCACCTCCCAATAAAATAACCTGCAGAAACCCATCCTCAGCATCGGCACTCACCTCCCAATAACACAACCTGCAGGACCCCATTCTCAGCATCTCTACTGACCTTCCAATGACACAACATGCAGAAACACATCCTCAGCATCTCCACTCTGCTCCCAATAGCACAACCTGCAGAAACCCATCCTCAGCATCTTCACTAACCTTCCAATAACACAACCTGCAGAAACCCATCCTCAGCATCGTCACTCACCTGCCAATAACACAACCTGCAGAAAACCACCCTCAGTATCTTCCCCAAACTTCCAACCACACAACCTGCAGAAAACCATCCTCAGCATCTTCCCCAAACTTCCAACACAACCTGCAGAAACCCATCCTCAGCATCTTCACTCCCCTCCCAATAACACAACCTGCAGCAAACCATCCTCAGCATCTTCACTAACCTCCCAATAATACAACCTGCAGAAACCCAACCTCAGCATCTTCACTCACCTCCCAATAACACAACCTGCAGAAAACCATCCTCAGTATCTCCACTCACCTTCCAATAACACAACCTGCAGAAACCCAACCTCAGCATCTTGACTCACCTCCCAATAGCACAACCTGCAGAAACCCATCCTCAGCATCGTCACTCACCTGCCAATAACACAACCTGCAAAAACCCATCCTCAGCATCTTCCCTAACCTTCCAATAACACAACCTGCAGAAACCCATCCTCAGCATCTTCACTCACCTCCCAATAACACAACCTGCAGAAACACATTCTCAGCATCTTCACTCACCTCCCAGTAACACAACCTGCAGAACCCATCCTCAGAATCTTCACTAACCTTCCAATAATACAACCTGCAGAAACCCATCCTCAGCATCTCCACTCACCTTCCAATAACACAACCTGCAGAAACCCATCCTCAGCTTCTTCACTCACCTTCCAATAACAGAACCTGCAGAAACCCATCCTCAGCATCTCAACTCACCTCCCAGTAACACAACCTGCAGAAATCCATCCTCAGAATCTTCACTAACCTTCCAAGAACACAACCTGCAGAAACCATCCTCAGCATCTTCCCTAACTTTCCAATAACACAACCTGCAGAAACCCATCCTCAGCATCTCCACTCACCTCCCAATAACACAACCTGCACAAACCCATCCTCAGCTTCTTCACTCACCTTCCAATAGCAGAACCTGCAGAAACCCATCCTCAGCATCTCAACTCACCTCCCAGTAACACAACCTGCAGAAATCCATCCTCAGAATCTTAACTAACCTTCCAAGAACACAACCTGCAGAAACCCATCCTCAGCATCTCAACTCACCTCCCAATAACACAACCTGCAGAACCCATCCTCAGAATCTCCACTCACTTCCCAATAACACAACCTGCAGAAAACCATCCTCAGCATTTGCCCTAACCTTCCAATAACACAATATGCAGAAACCCATCCTCAGCATTTTCACTCACCTCCCAAAAACTCAACCTGCAGAAACCCATCCTCTGCATCTGCACTCACCTCCCAATAACACAACCTGCAGAAACCCATCCTCAGCATCTCCATACACCTCCCAATAACACAACCTGCAGAAACCCATCCTCAGATTCTTCACTAACCTGCCAATAACACATTCTGCAGATAACCATCCTCAGCATCTTCACTCACCTCCCAATAACACAACCTGCAGAAACCCATTCTCAGCATCTCCACTCACCTCCCAATAACACAACCTGCAGAAACCGATCCTCAGCATCTCCACTCACCTCCCAACAACACAACCTGCAGAAACACATCCTCAGCATCTCCACTCACCTTCCAATAACACAACCTGCAGAAACCCATCCTCAGCACCTCCAAACACCTCACAATAACACAACCTGCAGAAACCCATCCTCAGCATCTCCACTCACCTCCCAATAACACAACCTGCAGAAAACCATCCTCAGCATCTCCACTCAGCTCCCAATAACACAACCTGCAGAAACCCATCCTCAGCATCTCCACTCACCTTCCAATAACACAACCTGCAGAATCCCATCCTCAGCACCTCCAAACACCTCACAATAACACAACCTGCAGAAACCCATCCTCAGCATCGTCACTCATCCCCCAATATAACAACCTGCAGAAACCCATTCTCAACATCTCCACTCATCTCCCAATAACACAACCTGCAGAAAACCATCCTCAGCATCTCCACTCAGCTCCCAATAACACAACCTGCAGAAACCCATCCTCAGCATCTTCACTAACCTTCCAATAACACAACCTGCAGAAACCCATCCTCAGCATCGTCACTCACCTGCCAATAACACAACCTGCAGAAACCCATCCTCAGCATCTCCACTCACCTTCCAATAACACAACCTGCAGAAACCCATCCTCAGCACCTCCAAACACCTCACAATAACACAACCTGCAGAAACCCATCCTCAGCATCTCCACTCACCTCCCAATAACACAACCTGCAGAAAAACATCCTCAGCATCTCCACTCAGCTCCCAATAACACAACCTGCAGAAACCCATCCTCAGCATCTTCACTAACCTTCCAATAACACAACCTGCAGAAACCCATCCTCAGCATCGTCACTCATCTCCCAATATCACAACCTGCAGAAACCCATTCTCAACATCTCCACTCATCTCCCAATATCACAACCTGCAGAAACCCATCCTCAGCATCGTCACTCACCTGCCAATAACACAACCTGCAAAAACCCATCCTCAGCATCTTCCCTAACCTTCCAATAACACAACCTGCAGAAAACCATCCTCAGTATCTTCCCCAAACTTCCAACCACACAACCTGCAGAAACCCATCCTCAGCATCTCCACTCACCTCACAATAACACAACCTGCAAAAAACATCCTCAGCATCTTCCCCAAACTTCCAACACAACCTGCAGAAACCCATCCTGAGCATCTTCACTCCCCTCCCAATAACACAACCTGCAGCAAACCATCCTCAGCATCTTCACTAACCTCCCAATAATACAACCTGCAGAAACCCAACCTCAGCATCTTCACTCACCTCCCAATAACACAACCTGCAGAAACCCATCCTCAGCATCTCAACTCACCTCCCAGTAACACAACCTGCAGAAATCCATCCTCAGAATCTTCACTAACCTTCCAAGAACACAACCTGCAGAAACCCATCCTCAGCATCTCAACTCACCTCCCAATAACACAACCTGCAGAACCCATCCTCAGAATCTCCACTCACTTCCCAATAACACAACCTGCAGAAAACCATCCTCAGCATTTTCCCTAACCTTCCAATAACACAATATGCAGAAACCCATCCTCAGCATCTTCACTCACCTCCCAATAACACAACCTGCAGAAACCGATCCTCAGCATCTCCACTCACCTCCCAATAACACAACCTGCAGAAACACATCCTCAGCATCTCCACTCACCTTCCAATAACACAACCTGCAGAAACCCATCCTCAGCACCTCCAAACACCTCACAATAACACAACCTGCAGAAACCCATCCTCAGCATCTCCACTCACCTCCCAATAACACAACCTGCAGAAAACCATCCTCAGCATCTCCACTCAGCTCCCAATAACACAACCTGCAGAAACTCATTCTCAGCATCTTCACTCACCTTCCAATAACACAACCTGCAGAAACCCATCCTCAGCATCTTCCCTAACCTTCCAATAACACAACCTGCAGAAACCCATCCACATCATCTCCACTCACCTCCCAATGACTCAAACTTCAGAAACCCATTATCAGCATCTTCACTCACCTCCCAATAACACAACCTGCAGAAACCCATCCTCAGCATCTCCACTCACCTTCCAATAAAACAACCTGCAGAAACCCATCCTCAGCATCTCCACTCACCTCCGAATAACCAACCTGCAGAAACCCATTTTCAGCAGCTCAACTCACCTTCCAATAACACAACCTGCAGAAACCCATCCTCAGCATCTCCACTCACAACCCAATAACACAACCTGCAGAAACCCATCCTCAGCATCTTCACTCACCTCCCAATAACACAACCTGCAGAAACCCATCCTCAGCATCTCCACTCACCTCCGAATAACCAACCTGCAGAAACCCATTTTCAGCAGCTCAACTCACCTTCCAATAACACTACCTGCAGAAACCCATCATCAGCATCTCCACTCACCTCCCAATAACACAACCTGCAGAAACCCATCCTCAGCATCTTCACTCACCTCCCAATAACACAACCTGCAGAAACCCATCCTCAGCATCTCAACTCACCTCCCAATAACACAACCTGCAGAAACCCATTCTCAATATCTTCTCCCATCTCCCAATAACACAGCCTGTAGAAACCCATCCTCAGCATCTTACCTAACCTCGCAATAACACAACCTGCAGAAACCCATTCTCAGCATCCTCCATATCCTCCCAACAACACAACCTGCAGAAACCCATCCTCAGCGTCTCCACTCACCTCCCATTAACACAACCTGCAAAAAACCATCCTCAGCATCTTCCCCAAACTTCCAACAACACAACCTGCAGAAACCCATCCACAGCATCTTCACTCCCCTCCCAATAACACAACCTGCAGCAAACCACCCTCAGCATCTTCACTAACCTCCCAATAACACAACTTGCAGAAGCCCATCCTCAGCATCTCCACTCACCTCCCAATAACACAACCTGCAGAACCCCATTCTCATCATCTCTACTGACCTTCCAAAGACACAACATGCAGAAACACATCCTCAGCATCTCCACTCTGCTCCCAATAGCACAACCTGCAGAAACCCATTCTCAGCATCTCCACTCACCTCCCAATAACGCAACCTGCAGAAACCCATCCTCAGCATCTCCACTCACCTCCCAATAACACAACCTGCAGAAACCCATCCTCAGCACCTCCAATCACTTCACAATAACTCAACCTGCAGAAACCCATCCACAGCATCTTCACTCCCCTCCCAATAACACAACCTGCAGCAAACCATCCTCAGCATCTTCACTAACCTCCCAATAACACAACCTGCAGAAGCCCATCCTCAGCATCTCCACTCACCTCCCAATAACACAACCTGCAGAACCCCATTCTCAGCATCTCTACTGACCTTCCAATGACACAACCTGCAGAAACCCATTCTCACCATCTCCACTGACATTCCAATGACACAACCTGTAGAAACCCGTCCTCAGCATCTCCACTCACCTTCCAATAACACAACCTGCAGAAACCCATCCACAGCATCTTCAATAACCTTCCAATAACACAACCTGCAGATACCCGTCCTCAGCATCTCCACTCACCTTCCAATAACACAACCTGCAGCAAACCATCCTCAGCATCTTCCCCAAACTTCCAACAACACAACCTGCAGAAACCCATCCTCAGAATCTCCACTCACCCCCCAATAACACAACCTGCAGAAACCCATCATCAGCATCTTCACTCCCCTCCCAATAACACAACCTGCAGCAGACCATCCTCAGCATCTTCACTAACCTCCCAATAACACAACCTGCAGAAACCCAACCTCAGCATCTTCACTCACCTCCCAATAACTCAACCTGCAGAAAACCATCCTCAGTATCTCCACTCACCTTCCAATAACACAATCTGCAGAAACCCAACCTCAGCATCTTCACGCACCTCCCAATAACACAACCTGAAGAAAACCATCCTCAGTATCTCCACTCACCTTCCAAGAACAGAATCTGCAGAAACCCATCCTCAGAATCTTCACTAACCTTCCAATAACACAATCTGCAGAAACCCATCCTCAGCATCTCAACTCACCTCCCAATAACACAACCTGCAGAAACCCATCCTCAGCATCTTCACTCAGCTCCCAATAACACAACCTGCAGAAACCCATCCTCAGCATCTTCACTCACCTCCCAATAACACAATCTGCAGAAACCCATCCTCAGCATCTTCACTCACCTCCCAATAACACAACCTGCAGAAACCCATCCTCAGCATCTTCACTAACCTTCCAATAACACAACCTGCAGAAACCCATCCTCAGCATCGTCACTCATCTCCCAATATCACAACCTGCAGAAACCCATTCTCAACATCTCCACTCACCTCCCAATATCACAACCTGCAGAACCCCATTCTCAGCATCTCTACTGACCTTCCAATGACACAACATGCAGAAACACATCCTCAGCATCTCCACTCTGCTCCCAATAGCACAACCTGCAGAAACCCATCCTCAGCATCGTCACTCACCTGCCAATAACACAACCTGCAAAAACCCATCCTCAGCATCTTCCCTAACCTTCCAATAACACAACCTGCAGAAACCCATCCTCAGCATCTTCACTCACCTCCCAATAACACAACCTGCAGAAACACATTCTCAGCATCTTCACTCACCTCCCAGTAACACAACCTGCAGAACCCATCCTCAGAATCTTCACTAACCTTCCAATAATACAACCTGCAGAAACCCATCCTCAGCATCTCCACTCACCTTCCAATAACACAACCTGCAGAAACCCATCCTCAGCTTCTTCACTCACCTTCCAATAACAGAACCTGCAGAAACCCATCCTCAGCATCTCAACTCACCTCCCAGTAACACAACCTGCAGAAATCCATCCTCAGAATCTTCACTAACCTTCCAAGAACACAACCTGCAGAAACCCATCCTCAGCATCTCAACTCACCTCCCAATAACACAACCTGCAGAAAACCATCCTCAGCATTTTCCCGAACCTCCCAATAACACAATATGCAGAAACCCATCCTCAGCATCTTCACTCACCTCCCAAAAACTCAACCTGCAGAAACCCATCCTCTGCATCTGCACTCACCTCCCAATAACACAACCTGCAGAAACCCATCCTCAGCATCTCCACACACCTCCCAATAACACAACCTGCAGAAACCCATCCTCAGAATCTTCACTAACCTGCCAATAACACATTCTGCAGATAACCATCCTCAGCATCTTCACTCACCTCCCAATAACACAACCTGCAGAAACCGATTCTCAGCATCTCCACTCACCTCCCAATAACACAACCTGCAGAAACCGATCCTCAGCATCTCCACTCACCTCCCAATAACACAACCTGCAGAAACACATCCTCAGCATCTCCACTCACCTTCCAATAACACAACCTGCAGAAACCCATCCTCAGCACCTCCAAACACCTCACAATAACACAACCTGCAGAAACCCATCCTCAGCATCTCCACTCACCTCCCAATAACACAACCTGCAGAAAACCATCCTCAGCATCTCCACTCAGCTCCCAATAACACAACCTGCAGAAACTCATTCTCAGCATCTTCACTCACCTCCCAATAACACAACCTGCAGAAACCCATCCTCAGCATCTTCCCTAACCTTCCAATAACACAACCTGCAGAAACCCATCCTCATCATCTCCACTCACCTCCCAATGACACAACCTGCAGAAACCCATTCTCAGCATCTTCACTCACCTCCCAATAACACAACCTGCAGAAACCCATCCTCAGCATCTCCACTCACCTTCCAATAAAACAACCTGCAGAAACCCATCCTCAGCATCTCCACTCACCTCCGAATAATCAACCTGCAGAAACCCATTTTCAGCAGCTCAACTCACCTTCCAATAACACTACCTGCAGAAACCCATCATCAGCATCTCCACTCACCTCCCAATAACACAACCTGCAGAAACCCATCCTCAGCATCTTCACTCACCTCCCAATAACACAACCTGCAGAAACACATCCTCAGCACCTCCACTCACCTTCCAATAACACAACCTGCAGAAACCCAACCTCAGCATCTTCACGCACCTTCCAATAACACAACCTGCAGATACCCATCCTCAGCATCTCCACTGACATTCCAATGACACAACCTGTAGAAACCCGTCCTCAGCATCTCCACTCACCTTCCAATAACACAACCTGCAGAAACCCATCCACAGCATCTTCAATAACCTTCCAATAACACAACCTGCAGAAACCCATCCTCAGCATCTCCACTCACCTCCCAATAACACAACCTGCAGCAAAACATCCTCAGCATCTTCACTCACCTTCCAAGAACAGAATCTGCAGAAACCCATCCTCAGAATCTTCACTAACCTTCCAATAACACAATCTGCAGAAACCCATCCTCAGCATCTTCACTCACCTCCCAATAACTCAACATGCAGAAACCCATCCTCAGCATCTTCACTCACATCCCATTAACTCAACCTGCAGAAACCCATCCTCAGCATCTGCACTCACCTCCCAATAACTCAACCTGCAGAAACCCATCCTCAGCATCTGCACTCACCTCCCAATAACACAACCTGCAGAACCCATCCTCAGAATCTTCACTAACCTTCCAATAACACAATCTGCAGATAACCATTCTCAGCATCTTCACTCACCTTTCAATAACACAACCTGCAGAAACCCATTCTCAGCATCTCCACTCACCTCCCAATAACACAACCTGCAGAAACCCATCCTCAGCATCTCCACTCACCTCCCAATAACACAACCTGCAGAAACCCATCCTCAGCACCTCCAATCACTTCACAATAACACAACCTGCAGAAACCCATCCTCAGCATCTCCACTCACCTCCCAATAAGACAACCTGCAGAAACACCTCCTCAGCATCTTCACTCACCTCCCAATAACACAACCTGCAGAAACCTATCCTCAGCATCTCCACTCACCTTCCAATAACACAACCTGCAGAAACACATCCTCAGCATCTCCACTCACCTTCCCATAACACAACCTGCAGAAACCCATCCTCAGCATCCCCACTCACTTCCCAATAGCACAACCTGCAGAAACACATCCTCAGCATCTTCACTCACCTCCCAATAACACAACCTGCAGAAACCCATCCTCCGCATCTCCACTATCCTCCCAATAAGAAAACCTGCAGAAACACATCCTCAGCATCTTCATTAACCTTCCAATAACACAACCTGCAGAAACCCATCCTCAGCATCCCCACTCACCTCCCAATAGCACAACCTGCAGAAACACATCCTCAGCATCTTCACTAACCTCCCAATAACACAACCTGCAGAAACCCACCCTCAGCATCTCCACTCAACTCCCAATAACACAACTGCATAAACCCATCCTCAGCATCTCCACTCACCTCCCAATAACACAACCTGCAGAAACCCATCCTCAGCATCTCCACTCACCTCCCAATAACACAACCTGCAGAAACCCATCCTCAGCATCTCCACTCACCTCCCAATAACACAACCTGCAGAAACCCATCCTCAGCATCTCCACTCACCTCCCAATAACACAACCTGCAGAAACCCATCCTCAGCATCTCCACTCACCTCCCAATAACACAACCTGCAGAAACACATCCTCAGCATCTTCACTCACCTCCCAATAACACAACCTGCAGAAACCCATCCTCAGCATCTCCACTCACCTCCCAATAACACAACCAGCAGAAACCCATCCACAGCATCGTCACTCACCCCCCAATAACACAACCTGCAGAAACCCATTCTCAGCATCTTCCATATCCTCCCAACAACACAACCTGCAGAAACACATCCTCAGCATCTTCACTCACCTCCCAATAACACAACCAGCAGAAACCCATCCACAGCATCGTCACTCACCTCCCAATAACACAACCTGCAGAAACCCATCCTCAGCATCTCCACTCACCTCCCAATAACACAACCTGCAGAAACCCATCCTCAGCATCTTACCTAACCTCGCAATAACACAACCTGCAGAAACCCATTCTCAGCATCTTCCATATCCTCCCAACAACACAACCTGCAGAAACCCATCCTCAGCGTCTCCACTCACCTCCCAATAACACAACCTGCAGAAACCCATCCTCAGCATCTTACCTAACCTCGCAATAACACAACCTGCAGAAACCCATTCTCAGCATCTTCCATATCCTCCCAACAACACAACCTGCAGAAACCCATCCTCAGCATCTCCACTCACCTCCCAATAACACAACCTGCAGAAACCCATTCTCACCATCTCCACTGACATTCCAATGACACAAGCTGTAGAAACCCGTCCTCAGCATCTCCACTCACCTTCCAATAACACAACCTGCAGAAACCCATCCACAGCATCTTCAATAAACTTCCAATAACACAACCTGCAGATACCCGTCCTCAGCATCTCCACTCACCTTCCAATAACACAACCTGCAGCAAACCATCCTCAGCATCTTCACTCACCTTCCAATAACACAACCTGCAGCAAACCATCCTCAGCATCTCCACTCACCTCCCAATAACACAACCTGCAGAAACCCAACCTCAGCATCTTCACTCACCTCCCAATAACTCAACCTGCAGAAAACCATCCTCAGTATCTCCACTCACCTTCCAATAACACAACCTGCAGAAACCCAACCTCAGCATCTTCACGCACCTTCCAATAACACAACCTGCAGATACCCATCCTCAGCATCTCCACTCACCTTCCAATAACACAACCTGCAGAAACCCATCCACAGCATCTTCAATAACCTTCCAATAACACAACCTGCAGAAACCCATCCTCAGCATCTCCACTCACCTTCCAATAACACAATCTGCAGAAACCCATCCTCAGCATCTTCACTCACCTCCCAATAACACAACCTGCAGAAACCCATCCTCAGCATCTGCACTCACCTCCCAATAACACAACCTGCAGAACCCATCCTCAGAATCTTCACTAACCTTCCAATAACACAATCTGCAGATAACCATCCTCAGCATCTTCACTCACCTTTCAATAACACAACCTGCAGAAACCCATTCTCAGCATCTCCACTCACCTCCCAATAACACAACCTGCAGAAACCCATCCTCAGCATCTCCACTCACCTCCCAATAACACAACCTGCAGAAACCCATCCTCAGCACCTCCAATCACTTCACAATAAGACAACCTGCAGAAACCCCTCCTCAGCATCTTCACTCACCTCCCAATAACACAACCTGCAGAAACCTATCCTCAGCATCTCCACTCACCTTCCAATAACACAACCTGCAGAAACACATCCTCAGCATCTCCACTCACCTTCCCATAACACAACCTGCAGTAACCCATTCTCAGTATCTTCACTCACCTCCCAATAACACAACCTGCAGAAACCCATCCTCCGCATCTCCACTATCCTCCCAATAAGAAAACCTGCAGAAACACATCCTCAGCATCTTCATTAACCTTCCAATAACACAACCTGCAGAAACCCATCCTCAGCATCCCCACTCACCTCCCAATAGCACAACCTGCAGAAACACATCCTCAGCATCTTCACTAACCTTCCAATAACACAATCTGCAGAAAAGCATCCTCAGCATCTTCCCCAACCTTTCAACAACACAACCTGCAGAAACCCTTCCTCAGCATCTCCACTCACCTCCCAATAACACAACCTGCAAAATCCCACCCTCAGCATCTCCACTCAACTCCCAATAACACAACTGCATAAACCCATCCTCAGCATCTCCACTCACCTCCCAATAACACAACCTGCAGAAACCCATCCTCAGCATCTCCACTCACCTCCCAATAACACAACCAGCAGAAACCCATCCACAGCATCGTCACTCAACCCCCAATAACACAACCTGCAGAAACCCATTCTCAGCATCTTCCATATCCTCCCAACAACACAACCTGCAGAAACCCATCCTCAGCGTCTCCACTCACCTCCCAATAACACAACCAGCAGAAACCCATCCACAGCATCTCCACTCACCTCCCAATAACACAACCTGCAGAAACCCACCCTCAGTATCTCCACTCACCTTCCAATAACACAACCTGCAGAAACCCAACCTCAGCATCTTGACTCACCTCCCAATAACACAACCTGAAGAAAACCATCCTCAGCATCTTCCCTAACTTTCCAATAACACAACCTGCAGAAACCCATCCTCAGCATCTCCACTCACCTCCCAATAACACAACCTGCACAAACCCATCCTCAGCTTCTTCACTCACCTTCCAATAACAGAACCTGCAGAAACCCATCCTCAGCATCTCAACTCACCTCCCAGTAACACAACCTGCAGAAATCCATCCTCAGAATCTTCACTAACCTTCCAAGAACACAACCTGCAGAAACCCATCCTCAGCATCTCAACTCACCTCCCAATAACACAATCTGCAGAAAACCATCCTCAGCATTTTCCCGAACCTTCCAATAACACAATATGCAGAAACCCATCCTCAGCATCTTCACTCACCTCCCAAAAACTCAACCTGCAGAAACCCATCCTCTGCATCTGCACTCACCTCCCAATAACACAACCTGCAGAAACCCATCCTCAGCATCTCCACACACCTCCCAATAACACAACCTGCAGAAACCCATCCTCAGAATCTTCACTAACCTGCCAATAACACATTCTGCAGATAACCATCCTCAGCATCTTCACTCACCTCCCAATAACACAACCTGCAGAAACCGATTCTCAGCATCTCCACTCACCTCCCAATAACACAACCTGCAGAAACCGATCCTCAGCATCTCCACTCACCTCCCAATAACACAACCTGCAGAAACACATCCTCAGCATCTCCACTCACCTTCCAATAACACAACCTGCAGAAACCCATCCTCAGCACCTCCAAACACCTCACAATAACACAACCTGCAGAAACCCATCCTCAGCATCTCCACTCACCTCCCAATAACACAACCTGCAGAAAACCATCCTCAGCATCTCCACTCAGCTCCCAATAACACAACCTGCAGAAACTCATTCTCAGCATCTTCACTCACCTCCCAATAACACAACCTGCAGAAACCCATCCTCAGCATCTTCCCTAACCTTCCAATAACACAACCTGCAGAAACCCATCCTCATCATCTCCACTCACCTCCCAATGACACAACCTGCAGAAACCCATTCTCAGCATCTTCACTCACCTCCCAATAACACAACCTGCAGAAACCCATCCTCAGCATCTCCACTCACCTTCCAATAAAACAACCTGCAGAAACCCATCCTCAGCATCTCCACTCACCTCCGAATAACCAACCTGCAGAAACCCATTTTCAGCAGCTCAACTCACCTTCCAATAACACTACCTGCAGAAACCCATCATCAGCATCTCCACTCACCTCCCAATAACACAACCTGCAGAAACCCATCCTCAGCATCTTCACTCACCTCCCAATAACACGACCTGCAGAAACACATCCTCAGCACCTCCACTCACCTCCCAATAACACAACCTGCAGAAACCCATCCTCAGCATCTCAACTCACCTCCCAATAACACAACCTGCAGAAAACCATCCTCAGTATCTTACCTCACCTTCCAATAACACAACCTGCAGAAACCCAACCTCAGCATCTTCACGCACCTTCCAATAACACAACCTGCAGATACCCATCCTCAGCATCTCCACTGACATTCCAATGACACAACCTGTAGAAACCCGTCCTCAGCATCTCCACTCACCTTCCAATAACACAACCTGCAGAAACCCATCCACAGCATCTTCAATAACCTTCCAATAACACAACCTGCAGAAACCCATCCTCAGCATCTCCACTCACCTCCCAATAACACAACCAGCAGAAACCCATCCACAGCATCTCCACTAACCTTCCAATAACACAACCTGCAGAAACCCATTCTCAGCATCTTCCATATCCTCCCAACAACACAACCTGCAGAAACCCATCCTCAGCGTCTCCACTCACCTCCCAATAACACAACCTGCAGAAACCCATCCTCAGCATCTTACCTAACCTCGCAATAACACAACCTGCAGAAACCCATTCTCAGCATCTTCCATATTCTCTCAACAACACAACCTGCAGAAACCCATCCTCAGCATCTCCACTCACCTCCCAATAACACAACCTGCAGAAACCCATTCTCACCATCTCCACTGACATTCCAATGACACAACCTGTAGAAACCCGTCCTCAGCATCTCCACTCACCTTCCAATAACACAACCTGCAGAAACCCATCCACAGCATCTTCAATAATCTTCCAATAACACAACCTGCAGAAACCCATCCTCAGCATCTCCACTCACCTCCCAATAACACAACCTGCAGAAAACCATCCTCAGCATCTTCCCCAAACTTCCAACAACACAACCTGCAGAAACCCATCCTCAGCATCTCCACTCCCCTCCCAAATACACAACCTGCAGCAAACCATCCTCAGCATCTTCACTAACCTCCCAATAACACAACCTGCAGAAACCCAACCTCAGCATCTTCACTCACCTCCCAATAACACAACCTGCAGAAAACCATCCTCAGTATCTCCACTCACCTTCCAATAACATAACCTACAGAAACCCATCCTCAGCATCTTCACTAACCTCCCAATAACACAACCTGCAGAAACCCAACCTCAGCATCTTCACGCACCTCGCAATAACACAACCTGAAGAAAACCATCCTCAGTATCTCCACTCACCTTCCAAGAACACAATCTGCAGAAACCCATCCTCAGAATCTTCACTAACCTTCCAATAACACAATCTGCAGAAAAGCATCCTCAGCATCTTCCCCAACCTTCCAACAACACAACCTGCAGAAACCCATCCTCAGCATCTTCACTCACCTCCCAATAACACAACCTGCAGAAACCCATCCTCAGCATCTTCACTCACCTCCCAATAACACAACCTGCAGAAACCCATCCTCAGCATCTTCACTCACCTTCCAATAACACAACCTGCATAAACCCATCCTCAGCATCTCCACTCACCTTCCAATAACACAACCTGCAGAAACCCATCCTCAGCATCTCCACTCATCTCCCAATAACACAACCTGCAGAAACCCATCCTCAGCATCTCCATTCACCTCCCAATAACACAACCTGCAGAAACCCATCCTCAGCATCTTCACTCACCTCCCAATAACACAACCTGCGTAAACCCATCCTCAGCATCTCCACTCACCTTCCAATAACACAACCTGCAGAAACCCATCCTCAGCATCTCCACTCATCTCCCAATAACACAACCTGCAGAACCCACCCTCAGAATTTTCACTAACCTTCCAATCACAAAATCTGCAGAAAACCATCCTCAACATCTTCCCTAACCTTCCAATAACAGAACCAGTCGAAACCCAACCTCAGCATCTCCACTCACCTCCCAATAACACAACCTGCAGAAAACCTTCCTCAGCATCTTCCCAAACCTTCCAATAACACAATCTGCAGAAACCCATACTGAGCATCTCCACTCACCTCCCAATAACACAACCTGCAGAAATCCATCCTCAGCATCTCCACTCACCTTCCAATAACACAACCTGCAGAAACCCATTCTCAGCATCTTCACTCACCTCCCAATAACACAACCTGCAGATACCAATTCTCAGCATCTCCACTCACCTCCCAATAACACAACTAGCAGAAACCCATCCTCAGCATCTTCACTAACCTCTCAATAACACAACCTGCAGAAACCCATCCTCAGCATCGTCACTAACCTTCCAATAACACAACCTGCAGGAACCCATCCTCAGCATCTCCACTCACCTCCCAATAACACAACCTGCAGAAACCCATCCTCAGCATCTTCACTCACCGTCCCAATAACACAACCTGCAGAAACCCATCCTCAGCATCTCCACTCACCTCCCAATAACACAACCTGCAGAACCCCATTCTCAGCATCTCTACTGACCTTCCAATGACACAACATGCAGAAACACATCCTCAGCATCTCCACTCACCTTCCAGGAACACAACCTGCAGAAACCCATCCACAGCATCTTCACTAACCTTCCAATAACACAACCTGCAGAAACCCATCCACAGCATCTTCAATAACCTTCCAATAACAAAACCTGCAGAAATTCATCCTCAGCATCTCCACTCACCTCCCACTAACACAACCTGCAGAAACACATCCTCAGCATCTTCACTAACCTTCCAATAACACAACCTGCAGAAACCCATCCTCAGCATCTCCACTCACTTCCCAATAACACAACCTGCATAAACCCAACCTCAGCATCTTCACTCACCTCCCAATAACACAACCTGCAGCAAACCATCCTCAGCATCTTCACTCACCTCCCAATAACACAACCTGCAGAAACCCATCCTAAGAATCTTCACTCACCTCCCAATAACACAGCCTTCAGAAACCCATTCTCAGCATCTCCACTCACCTCCCAATAACACAACCTGCAGAAACCCATTCTCAGCATCTTCACTCACCTCCCAATAACACAACCTGCAGAAACCCATCCTCAGCATCTTCACTCACCTCCCAATAACACAACCTGCAGAAAACCATCCTCAGCATCTTCCCCAAACTTCCAACAACACAATCTGCAGAAACCCATCCTCAACATCTCCACTCCCCTCCCAATAATACAACCTGCAGCAAACCATCCTCAGCATCTTCACTAACCTCCCAATAACACAACCTGCAGAAACCCAACCTCAGCATCTTCACTCAACTCCCAATAACACAACCTGCAGCAAACCATCCTCAGCATCTCCACTCACTGCCCAATAACACAACCTGCATAAACCCAACCTCAGCATCTTCACTCACCTCCCAATAACACAACCTGAAGCAAACCATCCTCAGCATCTTCACTCACCTCCCAATAACACAACCTGCAGAAACCCATCCTCAGAATCTTCACTCACCTCCCAATAACACAGCCTTCAGAAACCCATTCTCAGCATCTCCACTCACCTCCCAATAACACAACCTGCAGAAACCCATTCTCAGCATCTTCACTCACCTCCCAATAACACAACCTGCAGAAACCCATCCTCAGCATCTTCACTCACCTCCCAATAACACAACCTGCAGAAACCCATCCTCAGCATCTTCACTCACCTCCCAATAACACAACCTGCAGAAACCCATCCTCAGCTTCTTCACTCACCTCCCAATAACACAATCTGCATAAACCCATCCTCAGCATCTTCAGTAACCTTCCAATAACACAACCTGCAGAAACACATCCTCAGCATCTTCACTCACCTCCCAATAACACAACCTGCAGAAACCCATCCTCAGCATCTCCACTCACCTCCCAATAACACAACCTGCAGAATCCCATCCTCAGCATCTCCACTAACCTCCCAATAACATAACCTGCAGAACCCATCCTCAGCATCTCCACTCACCTCCCAATAACACAACCTGCAGAAACCCATCCTCAGCACCTCCAATCACCTCATAATAACACAACCTGCAGAAACACATCCTCAGCATCTCCACTCACCTCCCAATAACACAATCTGCTGAAACCCATCCTCAGCACCTCCAATCACCTCACAATAACACAACCTGCAGAAACCCATCCTCAGCATCTTCACTAACCTTCCAGTAACAAATCCTGCAGAAACCCATCCTCAGCATCTTCACTCACCTCCCAATAACACAACCTGCAGAAACCTATCCTCAGCATCTCCACTCACCTTCCAATTACACAACCTGCAGAAACACATCCTCAGCATCTCCACTCACCTTCCCATAACACAACCTGCAGTAACCCATTCTCAGCATCTTTACTCACCTCCCAATAACACAACCTGCAGAAACCCATCCTCCGCATCTCCACTATCCTCCCAATAACACAACCTGCAGAAATACATCCTCAGCGTCTTCACTAACCTTCCAATAACACAACCTGCAGAAACCCATCCTCAGCATCCCCACTCACCTCCCAATAGCACAACCTGCAGAAACCCATCCTCAGCATCTCCACTCAACTCCCAATAACACAACCTGCAGAACCCATCCTCAGCATCTTCACTAACCTTCCAATAACACAACCTGCAGAAACCCATTCTCAGCATTTCCACTCATCTTCCAATAACACAACCTGCAGAAACCCATCCTCAGCATCTCCACTCACCTCCCAATAACACAACCTGCAGAACCCATCCTCAGCATCTTCACTAACCTTCCAATAACACAAACTGCAGAAACCCATCCTCAGCATCTCCACTCACCTCCCAATAACACAACCTGCAGAACCCATCCTCAGCTTCTTCACTAACCTTCCAATAACACAAACTGCAGAAACCCATCCTCAGCATCTCAACTCACCTCCCAATAACACAACCTGCAGAAACCATCCTCAGAATCTTCACTCACCTTCCAATAACACAGTCTGCAGAAAACCATCCTCAGCATCTTCCCTAACCTTCCAATAACACAATGTGCAGGAACCCATTCTCAGCATCTTCACTCACATTCCAATAACACAACCTACAGAAATCCATCCTCAGCATCTTCCCTCACCTCCCAAGAACACAACCTGCAGAAACGCATCCTCAGCATCTCCACTCACCTCCCAATAACACAACCTGCAGAAACCCATCCTCAGCATCTTCACTCACCTCCCAATAACACAATCTGCATAAACCCATCCTCAGCATCACCACTCACCTCCCAATAACACAACCTGCAGAACCTATCCTCAGCATCTTCACTCACCTCCCAATAACACAACCTGCAGAAACCCATCCTCAGAATCTTCACTCACCTCCCAATAACACAGCCTTCAGAAACCCATTCTCAGCATTTACACTCACCTCCCAATAACACAACCTGCAGAAACCCATTCTCAGCATCTTCACTCACCTCCCAATAACACAACCTGCAGAAACCCATCCTCAGCATCTTCACTCACCTCCCAATAACACAACCTGCAGAAACCCATCCTCAGCATCTTCACTCACCTCCCAATAACACAACCTGCAGAAACCCATCCTCAGCTTCTTCACTCACCTCCCAATAACACAATCTGCATAAACCCATCCTCAGCATCTTCAGTAACCTTCCAATAACACAACCTGCAGAAACACATCCTCAGCATCTTCACTCACCTCCCAATAACACAACCTGCAGAAACCCATCCTCAGCATCTCCACTCACCTCCCAATAACACAACCTGCAGAATCCCATCCTCAGCATCTCCACTAACCTCCCAATAACACAACCTGCAGAACCCATCCTCAGCATCTCCACTCACCTCCCAATAACACAACCTGCAGAAACCCATCCTCAGCACCTCCAATCACCTCATAATAACACAACCTGCAGAAACCCATCCTCAGCATCTCCACTCACCTCCCAATAACACATCCTGCAGAAACCCATCCTCAGCATCTTCACTCACCTCCCAATAACACAACCTGCAGAAACCTATCCTCAGCATCTCCACTCACCTTCCAATTACACAACCTGCAGAAACCCATCCTCAGCATCCCCACTCACCTCCCAATAGCACAACCTGCAGAAACCCATCCTCAGCATCTTCCCTAACCTTCCAATAACACAACCTGTAGAAACGCATCCTCAGCATCTTCACTCACCTCCCAATAACACAACCTGCAGAGCCCATTCTCAGCATTTCCACTCATCTCCCAATAACACAACCTGCAGAAACCCATCCTCAGCATCTCCACTCACCTCCCAATAACACAACCTGCAGAAACCCATCCTCAGCATCTCCAGTCCCCTCCCAATAACACAACCTGCAGAAATCCATCCTCAGCATCTTCACTAACCTTCCAATTACACAACCTGCAGAAACCCATCCTCAGCATCTCAACTCACCTCCCAGTAACACAACCTGCAGAACCCATCCTCAGAATCTTCACTAACCTTCCAATAACACAGTCTGCAGAAAACCATCCTCAGCATCTTCCCTAACCTTCCAATAACACAACGTGCAGGAACCCATTCTCAGCATCTTCACTCACTTTCCAATAACACAACCTACAGAAATCAATCCTCAGCATCTTCCCTCAACTTCCAAGAACACAGCCTGCAGAAAACCATCCTCAGAATCATCACTCATCCCTCAATAACACAACCTACAGAAACCCATCCTCAGCATCTCCACTCGTCTCCCAATTACACAACCTGCAGAACCCCATTCTCAGAATCTCTACTGACCTTCCAATGACACAACCTGCAGAAAGACATCCTCAGCATCTTCACTCACCTCCGAATAACACAACCTGCAGAAACACATCCTCAGCATCTCCTCTCAGCTCCCAATAGCACAACCGGCAGAAACCCATTCTCAGAATCTCCACTGACCTCCCAATAACACAACCTGCAGAACCCATCCTCAGCTTCTTCACTAACCTTCCAATAACACAAACTGCAGAAACCCATCCTCAGCATCTCAACTCACCTCCCAATAACACAACCTGCAGAACCCATCCTCAGAATCTTCACTCACCTTCCAATAACACAGTCTGCAGAAACCCATCCTCAGCATCTTCGCTAACCTTCCAATAACACAATGTGCAGGAACCCATTCTCAGCATCTTCACTCACCTTCCAATAACACAACCTGCAGAAACCCATCCTCAGCATCTCCACTCACCTTCCAATAACACAACCTGCAGAAAGCCATCCTCGGCATTTCCACTCATCTTCCAATAACACAACCTGCAGAAACCCATCCTCAGCATTTCCACTCGCCTCCTAATAACACAACCTGCAGAACCCACCCTCAGAATTTTCACTAACCTTCCAATCACAAAATCTGGAGAAAACCATCCTCAACATCTTCCCTAACCTTCCAATAACAGAACCAGCCGAAACCCAACCTCAGCATCTCCACTCACCTCCCAATAACACAGCCTGCAGAAAACCTTCCTCAGCATCTTCCCAAACCTTCCAATAACACAACCTGCAGAAACCCATCCTCGTCATCTCCACTCACCTCCCAATAACACAACCTGCAGAAATCCATCCTCAGCATCTCCACTCACCTTCCAATAACACAACCTGCAGAAACCCATCCTCAGCATCTTCACTCACCTCCCAATAACACAACCTGCAGAAACCCATCCTCAGCATCTTCACTCACCTCCCAATAACACAACCTGCAGATACCAATTCTTAGCATCTCCACTCACCTCCCAATAACACAACTAGCAGAAACCCATCCTCAGCATCTTCACTCACCCCCCAATAACACAGCCTGCAGAAACCCATCCTCAGCATCTTCACTCACCTCCCAATAACACAACCTGCAGATACCAATTCTTAGCATCTCCACTCACCTCCCAATAACACAACTAGCAGAAACCCATCCTCAGCATCTTCACTCACCCCCCAATAACACAGCCTGCAGAAACCCATCCTCAGCATCTCCACTCACCTTCCAATAAAACAACCTGCAGAAACCCATCCTCAGCATCTTCACTAATCTTCCAATAACACAACCTGCAGAAACCCATCCTCAGCATCTCCACTCACCTCCCAACATCTCAACCTGCAGAAATCCATCCTCAGCATCTTCACTAACCTTCCAATTACACAACCTGCAGAAACCCATCCTCAGCATCTCAACTCACCTCCCAGTAACACAACCTGCAGAACCCATCCTCAGAATCTTCACTAACCTTCCAATAACACAGTCTGCAGAAAACCATCCTCAGCATCTTCCCTAACCTTCCAATAACACAACGTGCAGGAACCCATTCTCAGCATCTTCACTCACCTTCCAATAACACAACCTGCAGAAATCAATCCTCAGCATCTTCCCTCACCTCCCAAGAACACAACCTGCAGAAACGCATCCTCAGCATCTTCACTCACCTCCCAATAACACATCCTGCAGAAAACCATCCTCAGAATCATCACTCATCTCTCAATAACACAACCTACAGAAACCCATCCTCAGCATCTCCACTCGTCTCCCAATTACACAACCTGCAGAACCCCATTCTCAGAATCTCTACTGACCTTCCAATGACACAACCTGCAGAAAGACATCCTCAGCATCTTCACTCACCTCCGAATAACACAACCTGCAGGAACACATCCTCAGCATCTCCTCTCAGCTCCCAATAGCACAACCGGCAGAAACCCATTCTCAGAATCTCCACTGACCTCCCAATAACACAACCTGCAGAAACCCATCCTCAGCATCTTCACTCACCTTCCAATAACACAACCTGCAGAAACCCATCCTCAGCATCTCCACTCACCTTCCAATAACACAACCTGCAGAAAGCCATCCTCGGCATCTCCACTCATCTTCCAATAACACAACCTGCAGAAACCCATCCTCAGCATTTCCACTCGCCTCCTAATAACACAACCTGCAGAACCCACCCTCAGAATTTTCAGTAACCTTCCAATCACAAAATCTGGAGAAAACCATCCTCAACATCTTCCCTAACCTTCCAATAACAGAACCAGCCGAAACCCAACCTCAGCATCTCCACTCACCTCCCAATAACACAGCCTGCAGAAAACCTTCCTCAGCATCTTCCCAAACCTTCCAATAACACAATCTGCAGAAACCCATACTGAGCATCTCCACTCACCTCCCAATAACACAACCTGCAGAAACCCATCCTCATCATCTCCACTCACCTCCCAATAACACAACCTGCAGAAATCCATCCTCAGCATCTCCACTCACCTTCCAATAACACAACCTGCAGAAACCCATTCTCAGCATCTTCACTCACCTCCCAATAATACAACCTGCAGATACCAATTCTCAGCATCTCCACTCACCTCCCAATAACACAACTAGCAGAAACCCATCCTCAGCATCTCCACTCACCTCCCAATAACACAACCTGCAGAAACCCATCCTCATCATCTCCACTCACCTCCCAATAACACAACCTGCAGAAATCCATCCTCAGCACCTCTACTCACCTTCCAATAACACAACCTGCAGAAACCCATTCTCAGCATCTTCACTCACCTCCCAATAACACAACCTGCAGAAACCCACCCTCAGCATCTCCACTCACCTTCCAATAACACAACCTGCAGAAACCCACCCTCAGCATCTCCACTCACCTCCCAATAACACAACCTGCAGATACCAATTCTTAGCATCTCCACTCACCTCCCTATAACACAACTAGCAGAAACCCATCCTCAGCATCTTCACTCACCCCCCAATAACACAGCCTGCAGAAACCCATCCTCAGCATCTCCGCTCACCTTCCAATAAAACAACCTGCAGAAACCCATCCTCAGCATCTTCACTAATCTTCCAAAAACACAACCTGCAGAATACCATTTTCAGCAGCTCAACTCACCTTCCAATAACACAACCTGCAGAAACCCATCCTCAGCTTCTTCACTCACCTCCCAATAACACAACCTGCAGAAACCCATCCTCAGCATCTCCACTCACCTTCCAATAACACGTTTAGAAACCCATCCTCAGCATCTTACCTAACCTCGCAATAACACAACCTGCAGAAACCCATCCTCAGCATCTTCACTCACGTCCCAACAGCACAACCTGCAGAAACCCATCCTCAGCATCTTCACTAACCTTCCAATAACACAACCTGCAGAAACCCATCCACAGCATCTTCAATAACCTTCCAATAACAAAACCTGCAGAAATTCATCCTCAGCATCTCCATTCACCTCCCAATAACACAACCTGCAGAAACCCATCCTCAGCATCTTCACTAACCTTCCAATAACACAACCTGCAGAAACCCATCCTCAGTATCTCCACTCACCTCCCAATAACACAACCTGCAGAAAACCATCCTCAGCATCTTCCCCAAACTTCCAACAACACAACCTGCAGAAACCCATCCTCAACATCTCCAGTCCCCTCCCAATAACAGAACCTGCAGAAAACCATCCTCAGCATCTTCACTCACTTTCCAATAACACAACCTACAGAAATCAATCCTCAGCATCTTCCCTCACCTTCCAAGAACACAGCCTGCAGAAACGCATCCTCAGCATCTTCACTAACCTTCCAATAACACGTTTAGAAACCCATCCTCAGCATCTTACCTAACCTCGCAATAACACAACCTGCAGAAGCCCATTCTCAGCATCTTCCATATCCTCCCAATAACACAACCTGCAGAAACCCATCCTCAGCATCTTCACTCACGTCCCAACAGCACAACCTGCAGAAACCCATCCTCAGCATCTTCACTAACCTTCCAATAACACAACCTGCAGAAACCCATCCACAGCATCTTCAATAACCTTCCAATAACAAATCCTGCAGAAATTCATCCTCAGCATCTCCATTCACCTCCCAATAACACAACCTGCAGAAACCCATCCTCAGGTCTTCACTCAACTCCCAATAACACAACCTGCAGAAAACCATCCTCAGAATCATCACTCATCCCTCAATAACACAACCTACAGAAACCCATCCTCAGCATCTCCACTCGTCTCCCAATTACACAACCTGCAGAACCCCATTCTCAGAATCTCTACTGACCTTCCAATGACACAACCTGCAGAAAGACATCCTCAGCATCTTCACTCACCTCCGAATAACACAACCTGCAGAAACACATCCTCAGCATCTCCTCTCAGCTCCCAATAGCACAACCGGCAGAAACCCATTCTCAGAATCTACACTGACCTCCCAATAACACAACCTGCAGAAACCCATCCTCAGCATCTTCACTCACCTTCCAATAACACAACCTGCAGAAACCCATCCTCAGCATCTCCACTCACCTTCCAATAACACAACCTGCAGAAAGCCATCCTCGGCATTTCCACTCATCTTCCAATAACACAACCTGCAGAAACCCATCCTCAGCATTTCCACTCGCCTCCTAATAACACAACCTGCAGAACCCACCCTCAGAATTTTCACTAACCTTCCAATCACAAAATCTGGAGAAAACCATCCTCAACATCTTCCCTAACCTTCCAATAACAGAACCAGCCGAAACCCAACCTCAGCATCTCCACTCACCTCCCAATAACACAGCCTGCAGAAAACCTTCCTCAGCATCTTCCCAAACCTTCCAATAACACAATCTGCAGAAACCCATACTGAGCATCTCCACTCACCTCCCAATAACACAACCTGCAGAAACCCATCCTCATCATCTCCACTCACCTCCCAATAACACAACCTGCAGAAATCCATCCTCAGCATCTCCACTCACCTTCCAATAACACAACCTGCAGAAACCCATTCTCAGCATCTTCACTCACCTCCCAATAACACAACCTGCAGATACCAATTCTTAGCATCTCCACTCACCTCCCAATAACACAACTAGCAGAAACCCATCCTCAGCATCTTCACTCACCCCCCAATAACACAGCCTTCAGAAACCCATCCTCAGCATCTCCACTCACCTTCCAATAAAACAACCTGCAGAAACCCATCCTCAGCATCTTCACTAACCTTCCAATAAGACAACCTGCAGAAACCCATCCACAGCATCTTCAATAACCTTCCAATAACAAATCCTGCAGAAATTCATCCTCAGCATCTCCATTCACCTCCCAATAACACAACCTGCAGAAACCCATCCTCAGCATCTTCACTCACCTCCCAATAACACAACCTGCAGAAAACCATCCTCAGAATCATCACTCATCCCTCAATAACACAACCTACAGAAACCCATCCTCAGCATCTCCACTCGTCTCCCAATTACACAACCTGCAGAACCCCATTCTCAGAATCTCTACTGACCTTCCAATGACACAACCTGCAGAAAGCCATCCTCGGCATTTCCACTCATCTTCCAATAACACAACCTGCAGAAACCCATCCTCAGCATTTCCACTCGCCTCCTAATAACACAACCTGCAGAACCCACCCTCAGAATTTTCACTAACCTTCCAATCACAAAATCTGGAGAAAACCATCCTCAACATCTTCCCTAACCTTCCAATGACACAACCTGCAGAAAGACATCCTCAGCATCTTCACTCACCTCCGAATAACACAACCTGCAGAAACACATCCTCAGCATCTCCTCTCAGCTCCCAATAGCACAACCGGCAGAAAACCTTCCTCAGCATCTTCCCAAACCTTCCAATAACACAATCTGCAGAAACCCATACTGAGCATCTCCACTCACCTCCCAATAACACAACCTGCAGAAACCCATCCTCATCATCTACACTCACCTCCCAATAACACAACCTGCAGAAATCCATCCTCAGCATCTCCACTCACCTTCCAATAACACAACCTGCAGAAACCCATTCTCAGCATCTTCACTCACCTCCCAATAACACAACCTGCAGATACCAATTCTTAGCATCTCCACTCACCTCCCAATAACACAACTAGCAGAAACCCATCCTCAGCATCTTCACTCACCCCCCAATAACACAGCCTTCAGAAACCCATCCTCAGCATCTCCACTCACCTTCCAATAAAACAACCTGCAGAAACCCATCCTCAGCATCTTCACTAATCTTCCAATAACACAACCTGCAGAAACCCATCCTCAGCATCTCCACTCACCTCCCAACATCTCAACCTGCAGAAATCCATCCTCAGCATCTTCACTAACCTTCCAATTACACAACCTGCAGAAACCCATCCTCAGCATCTCAACTCACCTCCCAGTAACACAACCTGCAGAACCGATCCTCAGAATCTTCACTAACCTTCCAATAACACAGTCTGCAGAAAACCATCCTCAGCATCTTCCCTAACCTTCCAATAACACAACGTGCAGGAACCCATTCTCAGCATCTTCACTCACATTCCAATAACACAACCTACAGAAATCAATCCTCAGCATCTTCCCTCACCTCCCAAGAACACAGCCTGCAGAAACGCATCCTCAGCATCTTCACTCACCTCCCAATAACACAACCTGCAGAAAACCATCCTCAGAATCATCACTCATCTCTCAATAACACAACCTACAGAAACCCATCCTCAGCATCTCCACTCGTCTCCCAATTACACAACCTGCAGAACCCCATTCTCAGAATCTCTACTGACCTTCCAATGACACAACCTGCAGAAAGACATCCTCAGCATCTTCACTCACCTCCGAATAACACAACCTGCTGAAACACATCCTCAGCATCTCCTCTCAGCTCCCAATAGCACAACCGGCAGAAACCCATTCTCAGAATCTCCACTGACCTCCCAATAACACAACCTGCAGAAACCCATCCTCAGCATCTTCACTCACCTTCCAATAACACAACCTGCAGAAACCCATCCTCAGCATCTCCACTCACCTTCCAATAACACAACCTGCAGAAAGCCATCCTCGGCATCTCCACTCATCTTCCAATAACACAACCTGCAGAAACCCATCCTCAGCATCTCCACTCACCTCCCAATAACACAACTAGCAGAAACCCATCCTCAGCATCTCCACTCACCTCCCAATAACACAACCTGCAGAAACCCATCCTCATCATCTCCACTCACCTCCCAATAACACAACCTGCAGAAATCCATCCTCAGCACCTCCACTCACCTTCCAATAACACAACCTGCAGAAACCCATTCTCAGCATCTTCACTCACCTCCCAATAACACAACCTGCAGATACCAATTCTTAGCATCTCCACTCACCTCCCAATAACACAACTAGCAGAAACCCATCCTCAGCATCTTCACTCACCCCCCAATAACACAGCCTGCAGAAACCCATCCTCAGCATCTCCACTCACCTTCCAATAAAACAACCAGCAGAAACCCATCCTCAGCATCTTCACTAATCTTCCAATAACACAACCAGCAGAATACCATTTTCAGCAGCTCCATTCACCTTCCAATACCACAACCTGCAGAAACCCATCCTCAGCATCTTCACTCACCTCCCAATAACACAACCTGCAGAAACCCATCCTCAGCATCTCCACTCACCTTCCAATAACACGTTTAGAAACCCATCCTCAGCATCTTACCTAACCTCGCAATAACACAACCTGCAGAAGCCCATTCTCAGCATCTTCCATATCCTCCCAATAACACAACCTGCAGAAACCCAGCCTCAGCATCTTCACTCACGTCCCAACAGCACAACCTGCAGAAACCCATCCTCAGCATCTTCAGTAACCTTCCAATAACACAACCTGCAGAAACCCATCCACAGCATCTTCAATAACCTTCCAATAACAAAACTTGCAGAAATTCATCCTCAGCATCTCCATTCACCTCCCAATAACACAACCTGCAGAAACCCATCCTCAGCATCTTCACTAACCTTCCAATAACACAACCTGCAGAAACCCATCCTCAGTATCTCCACTCACCTCCCAATAACACAACCTGCAGAAAACCATCCTCAGCATCTTCCCCAAACTTCCAACAACACAACCTGCAGAAACCCATCCTCAACATCTCCAGTCCCCTCCCAATAACAGAACCTGCAGAAAACCATCCTCAGCATCTTCACTAACCTTCCAATAACACAACCTGCAGAAACCCATCCTCAGCATCTCAACTCACCTCCCAGTAACACAGCCTGCAGAACCCATCCTCAGAATCTTCACTCACATTCCAATAACACAACCTACAGAAATCCATCCTCAGCATCTTCCCTCACCTCCCAAGAACACAACCTGCAGAAACGCATCCTCAGCATCTTCACTCACCTCCCAATAACATAACCTGCAGAAAACCATCCTCAGAATCGTCACTCATCTCTCAATAACACAACCTACAGAAACCCATCCTCAGCATCTCCACTCGTCTCCCAATTACACAACCTGCAGAACCCCATTCTCAGAATCTCTACTGACCTTCCAATGACACAACCTGCAGAAAGACATCCTCAGCATCTTCACTCAACTCCGAATAACACAACCTGCAGAAACACATCCTCAGCATCTCCACTCAGCTCCCAATAGCACAACCGGCAGAAACCCATTCTCAAAATCTCCACTGACCTCCCAATAACACAACCTGCAGAAACCCATCCTCAGCATCTTCACTCACCTTCCAATAACACAACCTGCAGAAACCCATCCTCAGCATCTCCACTCACCTCCCAATAACACAACCTGCAGAAAACGTTCCTCAGCATCTCCACTCACCTCCCAATAACACAATCTGCAGAAACCCATACTCAGCATCTCCACTCACCTCCCAAGAACACAACCTGCAGAAACCCATCCTCAGCATCTTCACTCACCTCCCAATAACACAATCTGCATATACCCATCCTCAGCACCTTCCCTAACCTTCCAATAACACAACCTGCAGAAACCCATCCTCATCATCTCCACTCACCTCCCAATAACACAACCTGCAGAAACCCATTCTCAGCATCTTAACTCACCTCCCAATAACACAACCTGCAGATACCAATTCTCAGCATTTCCACTCACCTCCCAATAACACAACCTGCAGAAACCCATCCTCAGCATCTCCACTCACCTCCCAATAACACAACCTGCAGAAACCCATCCTCAGCATCTTCACTCACCTCCCAATAACACAACCTGCAGAAAACCATCCTCAGAATCATCACTCATCCCTCAATAACACAACCTACAGAAACCCATCCTCAGCATCTCCACTCGTCTCCCAATTACACAACCTGCAGAACCCCATTCTCAGAATCTCTACTGACCTTCCAATGACACAACCTGCAGAAAGACATCCTCAGCATCTTCACTCACCTCCGAATAACACAACCTGCAGAAACACATCCTCAGCATCTCCTCTCAGCTCCCAATAGCACAACCGGCAGAAACCCATTCTCAGAATCTACACTGACCTCCCAATAACACAACCTGCAGAAACCCATCCTCAGCATCTTCACTCACCTTCCAATAACACAACCTGCAGAAACCCATCCTCAGCATCTCCACTCACCTTCCAATAACACAACCTGCAGAAAGCCATCCTCGGCATTTCCACTCATCTTCCAATAACACAACCTGCAGAAACCCATCCTCAGCATTTCCACTCGCCTCCTAATAACACAACCTGCAGAACCCACCCTCAGAATTTTCACTAACCTTCCAATCACAAAATCTGGAGAAAACCATCCTCAACATCTTCCCTAACCTTCCAATAACAGAACCAGCCGAAACCCAACCTCAGCATCTCCACTCACCTCCCAATAACACAGCCTGCAGAAAACCTTCCTCAGCATCTTCCCAAACCTTCCAATAACACAATCTGCAGAAACCCATACTGAGCATCTCCACTCACCTCCCAATAACACAACCTGCAGAAACCCATCCTCATCATCTCCACTCACCTCCCAATAACACAACCTGCAGAAATCCATCCTCAGCATCTCCACTCACCTTCCAATAACACAACCTGCAGAAACCCATTCTCAGCATCTTCACTCACCTCCCAATAACACAACCTGCAGATACCAATTCTTAGCATCTCCACTCACCTCCCAATAACACAACTAGCAGAAACCCATCCTCAGCATCTTCACTCACCCCCCAATAACACAGCCTTCAGAAACCCATCCTCAGCATCTCCACTCACCTTCCAATAAAACAACCTGCAGAAACCCATCCTCAGCATCTTCACTAACCTTCCAATAAGACAACCTGCAGAAACCCATCCACAGCATCTTCAATAACCTTCCAATAACAAATCCTGCAGAAATTCATCCTCAGCATCTCCATTCACCTCCCAATAACACAACCTGCAGAAACCCATCCTCAGCATCTTCACTCACCTCCCAATAACACAACCTGCAGAAAACCATCCTCAGAATCATCACTCATCCCTCAATAACACAACCTACAGAAACCCATCCTCAGCATCTCCACTCGTCTCCCAATTACACAACCTGCAGAACCCCATTCTCAGAATCTCTACTGACCTTCCAATGACACAACCTGCAGAAAGCCATCCTCGGCATTTCCACTCATCTTCCAATAACACAACCTGCAGAAACCCATCCTCAGCATTTCCACTCGCCTCCTAATAACACAACCTGCAGAACCCACCCTCAGAATTTTCACTAACCTTCCAATCACAAAATCTGGAGAAAACCATCCTCAACATCTTCCCTAACCTTCCAATGACACAACCTGCAGAAAGACATCCTCAGCATCTTCACTCACCTCCGAATAACACAACCTGCAGAAACACATCCTCAGCATCTCCTCTCAGCTCCCAATAGCACAACCGGCAGAAAACCTTCCTCAGCATCTTCCCAAACCTTCCAATAACACAATCTGCAGAAACCCATACTGAGCATCTCCACTCACCTCCCAATAACACAACCTGCAGAAACCCATCCTCATCATCTACACTCACCTCCCAATAACACAACCTGCAGAAATCCATCCTCAGCATCTCCACTCACCTTCCAATAACACAACCTGCAGAAACCCATTCTCAGCATCTTCACTCACCTCCCAATAACACAACCTGCAGATACCAATTCTTAGCATCTCCACTCACCTCCCAATAACACAACTAGCAGAAACCCATCCTCAGCATCTTCACTCACCCCCCAATAACACAGCCTTCAGAAACCCATCCTCAGCATCTCCACTCACCTTCCAATAAAACAACCTGCAGAAACCCATCCTCAGCATCTTCACTAATCTTCCAATAACACAACCTGCAGAAACCCATCCTCAGCATCTCCACTCACCTCCCAACATCTCAACCTGCAGAAATCCATCCTCAGCATCTTCACTAACCTTCCAATTACACAACCTGCAGAAACCCATCCTCAGCATCTCAACTCACCTCCCAGTAACACAACCTGCAGAACCGATCCTCAGAATCTTCACTAACCTTCCAATAACACAGTCTGCAGAAAACCATCCTCAGCATCTTCCCTAACCTTCCAATAACACAACGTGCAGGAACCCATTCTCAGCATCTTCACTCACATTCCAATAACACAACCTACAGAAATCAATCCTCAGCATCTTCCCTCACCTCCCAAGAACACAGCCTGCAGAAACGCATCCTCAGCATCTTCACTCACCTCCCAATAACACAACCTGCAGAAAACCATCCTCAGAATCATCACTCATCTCTCAATAACACAACCTACAGAAACCCATCCTCAGCATCTCCACTCGTCTCCCAATTACACAACCTGCAGAACCCCATTCTCAGAATCTCTACTGACCTTCCAATGACACAACCTGCAGAAAGACATCCTCAGCATCTTCACTCACCTCCGAATAACACAACCTGCTGAAACACATCCTCAGCATCTCCTCTCAGCTCCCAATAGCACAACCGGCAGAAACCCATTCTCAGAATCTCCACTGACCTCCCAATAACACAACCTGCAGAAACCCATCCTCAGCATCTTCACTCACCTTCCAATAACACAACCTGCAGAAACCCATCCTCAGCATCTCCACTCACCTTCCAATAACACAACCTGCAGAAAGCCATCCTCGGCATCTCCACTCATCTTCCAATAACACAACCTGCAGAAACCCATCCTCAGCATCTCCACTCACCTCCCAATAACACAACTAGCAGAAACCCATCCTCAGCATCTCCACTCACCTCCCAATAACACAACCTGCAGAAACCCATCCTCATCATCTCCACTCACCTCCCAATAACACAACCTGCAGAAATCCATCCTCAGCACCTCCACTCACCTTCCAATAACACAACCTGCAGAAACCCATTCTCAGCATCTTCACTCACCTCCCAATAACACAACCTGCAGATACCAATTCTTAGCATCTCCACTCACCTCCCAATAACACAACTAGCAGAAACCCATCCTCAGCATCTTCACTCACCCCCCAATAACACAGCCTGCAGAAACCCATCCTCAGCATCTCCACTCACCTTCCAATAAAACAACCAGCAGAAACCCATCCTCAGCATCTTCACTAATCTTCCAATAACACAACCAGCAGAATACCATTTTCAGCAGCTCAACTCACCTTCCAATACCACAACCTGCAGAAACCCATCCTCAGCATCTTCACTCACCTCCCAATAACACAACCTGCAGAAACCCATCCTCAGCATCTCCACTCACCTTCCAATAACACGTTTAGAAACCCATCCTCAGCATCTTACCTAACCTCGCAATAACACAACCTGCAGAAGCCCATTCTCAGCATCTTCCATATCCTCCCAATAACACAACCTGCAGAAACCCAGCCTCAGCATCTTCACTCACGTCCCAACAGCACAACCTGCAGAAACCCATCCTCAGCATCTTCAGTAACCTTCCAATAACACAACCTGCAGAAACCCATCCACAGCATCTTCAATAACCTTCCAATAACAAAACTTGCAGAAATTCATCCTCAGCATCTCCATTCACCTCCCAATAACACAACCTGCAGAAACCCATCCTCAGCATCTTCACTAACCTTCCAATAACACAACCTGCAGAAACCCATCCTCAGTATCTCCACTCACCTCCCAATAACACAACCTGCAGAAAACCATCCTCAGCATCTTCCCCAAACTTCCAACAACACAACCTGCAGAAACCCATCCTCAACATCTCCAGTCCCCTCCCAATAACAGAACCTGCAGAAAACCATCCTCAGCATCTTCACTAACCTTCCAATAACACAACCTGCAGAAACCCATCCTCAGCATCTCAACTCACCTCCCAGTAACACAGCCTGCAGAACCCATCCTCAGAATCTTCACTAACCTTCCAATAACACAGTCTGCAGAAAACCATCCTCAGCATCTTCCCTAACCTTCCAATAACACAACGTGCAGGAACCCATTCTCAGCATCTTCACTCACATTCCAATAACACAACCTACAGAAATCCATCCTCAGCATCTTCCCTCACCTCCCAAGAACACAACCTGCAGAAACGCATCCTCAGCATCTTCACTCACCTCCCAATAACATAACCTGCAGAAAACCATCCTCAGAATCGTCACTCATCTCTCAATAACACAACCTACAGAAACCCATCCTCAGCATCTCCACTCGTCTCCCAATTACACAACCTGCAGAACCCCATTCTCAGAATCTCTACTGACCTTCCAATGACACAACCTGCAGAAAGACATCCTCAGCATCTTCACTCAACTCCGAATAACACAACCTGCAGAAACACATCCTCAGCATCTCCACTCAGCTCCCAATAGCACAACCGGCAGAAACCCATTCTCAAAATCTCCACTGACCTCCCAATAACACAACCTGCAGAAACCCATCCTCAGCATCTTCACTCACCTTCCAATAACACAACCTGCAGAAACCCATCCTCAGCATCTCCACTCACCTCCCAATAACACAACCTGCAGAAAACGTTCCTCAGCATCTCCACTCACCTCCCAATAACACAATCTGCAGAAACCCATACTCAGCATCTCCACTCACCTCCCAAGAACACAACCTGCAGAAACCCATCCTCAGCATCTTCACTCACCTCCCAATAACACAATCTGCATATACCCATCCTCAGCACCTTCCCTAACCTTCCAATAACACAACCTGCAGAAACCCATCCTCATCATCTCCACTCACCTCCCAATAACACAACCTGCAGAAACCCATTCTCAGCATCTTAACTCACCTCCCAATAACACAACCTGCAGATACCAATTCTCAGCATTTCCACTCACCTCCCAATAACACAACCTGCAGAAACCCATCCTCAGCATCTCCACTCACCTCCCAATAACACAACCTGCAGAAACCCATCCTCAGCATCTTCACTCACCTCCCAATAACACAACCTGCAGAAACACATCCTCAGCACCTCCACTCACCTCCCAATAACACAACTTGCAGAAACCCATCCTCAGCATCTCCACTCACCTCACAATGACACAACCTGCAGAAACACATCCTCAGCACCTCCACTCACCTCCCAATAACACAACCTGCAGAAACCCATCCTCAGCATCGCCCCTCACCTCCCAATAACACAACCTGCAGAAACCCATTCTCAGCATCTTCCATATCCTCCCAACAACACAACCTGAAGAAAACCATCCTCTGCGTCTCCACTCACCTCCCAATAACACAACCTGCAGAAACCCATCCTCAGCATCTTCACTAACCTCCCAATAACACAACCTGCAGCAAACCATCCTCAGCATCTTCACTAACCTCCCAATAACACAACCTGCAGAAACACTTCCTCAGAATCTCCACTCTGCTCCCAATAGCACAACCTGCAGAAACCCATTCTCACCATCTCCACTGACATTCCAATGACACAACCTGTAGAAACCCGTCCTCAGCATCTTCACTCACCTCCCAATAACACAACCTGCAGAAAACCATCCTCAGCATCTTCCCCAAACTTCCAACAACACAACCTGCAGAAACCCATCCTCAGCATCTCCACTCCCCTCCCAAATACACAACCTGCAGCAAACCATCCTCAGCATCTTCACTAACCTCCCAATAACACAACCTGCAGAAACCCAACCTCAGCATCTTCACTCACCTCCCAATAACACAACCTGCAGAAAACCATCCTCAGTATCTCCACTCAACTTCCAAGAACACAATCTGCATGAAACCCATCCTCAGAATCTTCACTAACCTTCCAATAAAACAATCTGCAGAAACCCATCCTCAGCATCTCCACTCAGCTCCCAATAACACAACCTGCAGAAACCCATCCTCAGCATCTCCACTCAGCTCCCAATAACACAACCTGCAAAAACCCATCCTCAGCATCTTCACTCACCTCCCAATAACTCAACCTGCAGAAACCCATCCTCAGCATCTTCACTCACCTCCCAATAACTCAACCTGCAGAAACCCATCCTCAGCATCTGCACTCACCTCCCAATAACTCAACCTGCAGAAACCCATCCTCAGCATCTGCACTCACCTCCCAATAACACAACCTGCAGAACCCATCCTCAGAATCTTCACTAACCTTCCAATAACACAATCTGCAGATAACCATCCTCAGCATCTTCACTCACCTTTCAATAACACAACCTGCAGAAACCCATTCTCAGCATCTCCACTCACCTCCCAATAACACAACCTGCAGAATCCCATCCTCAGCACCTCCAATCACCTCACAATAACACAACCTGCGGAAACCCATCCTCAGCATCTCCACTCACCTCCCAATAACACATCCTGCAGAACCCATCCTCAGCATCTCCACTCACCTTCCAATAACACAACCTGCAGAAACACATTCTCAGCATCTCCACTCACCTTCCCATAACACAACCTGCAGAAACCTACCCTCAGCATCTCCACTCACCTTCCAATAACACAACCTGCAGAAACACATTCTCAGCATCTCCACTCACCTTCCCATAACACAACCTGCAGTAACCCATTCTCAGCATCTTCACTCACCTCCCAATAACACAACCTGCAGAAACCCATCCTCCGCATCTCCACTATCCTCTCAATAACAAAACCTGCAGAAACACATCCTCAGCATCTTCATTAACCTTCCAATAACACAACCTGCAGAAACCCATCCTCAGCATCCCCACTCACCTCCCAATAGCACAACCTGCAGAAACACATCCTCAGCATCTTCACTAACCTTCCAATAACACAATCTGCAGAAAAGCATCCTCAGCATCTTCCCCAACCTTCCAACAACACAACCTGCAGAAACCCATCCTCAGCATCTCCACTCACCTCCCAATAACACAACCTGCAGAAACCCATCCTCAGCATCTCCACTCAGCTCCCAATAGCACAACCGGCAGAAACCCATTCTCAGAATCTCCACTGACCTCCCAATAACACAACCTGCAGAAACCCATCCTCAGCATCTTCACTCACCTTCCAATAACACAACCTGCAGAAACCCATCCTCAGCATCTCCACTCACCTTCCAATAACACAGTCTGCAGAAAACCATCCTCAGCATCTTCCCTAACCTTCCAATAACACAACGTGCAGGAACCCATTCTCAGCATCTTCACTCACATTCCAATAACACAACCTACAGAAATCCATCCTCAGCATCTTCCCTCACCTCCCAAGAACACAACCTGCAGAAACGCATCCTCAGCATCTTCACTCACCTCCCAATAACATAACCTGCAGAAAACCATCCTCAGAATCGTCACTCATCTCTCAATAACACAACCTACAGAAACCCATCCTCAGCATCTCCACTCGTCTCCCAATTACACAACCTGCAGAACCCCATTCTCAGAATCTCTACTGACCTTCCAATGACACAACCTGCAGAAAGACATCCTCAGCATCTTCACTCAACTCCGAATAACACAACCTGCAGAAACACATCCTCAGCATCTCCACTCAGCTCCCAATAGCACAACCGGCAGAAACCCATTCTCAAAATCTCCACTGACCTCCCAATAACACAACCTGCAGAAACCCATCCTCAGCATCTTCACTCACCTTCCAATAACACAACCTGCAGAAACCCATCCTCAGCATCTCCACTCACCTCCCAATAACACAACCTGCAGAAAACGTTCCTCAGCATCTCCACTCACCTCCCAATAACACAATCTGCAGAAACCCATACTCAGCATCTCCACTCACCTCCCAAGAACACAACCTGCAGAAACCCATCCTCAGCATCTTCACTCACCTCCCAATAACACAATCTGCATATACCCATCCTCAGCACCTTCCCTAACCTTCCAATAACACAACCTGCAGAAACCCATCCTCATCATCTCCACTCACCTCCCAATAACACAACCTGCAGAAACCCATTCTCAGCATCTTAACTCACCTCCCAATAACACAACCTGCAGATACCAATTCTCAGCATTTCCACTCACCTCCCAATAACACAACCTGCAGAAACCCATCCTCAGCATCTCCACTCACCTCCCAATAACACAACCTGCAGAAACCCATCCTCAGCATCTTCACTCACCTCCCAATAACACAACCTGCAGAAACACATCCTCAGCACCTCCACTCACCTCCCAATAACACAACTTGCAGAAACCCATCCTCAGCATCTCCACTCACCTCACAATGACACAACCTGCAGAAACACATCCTCAGCACCTCCACTCACCTCCCAATAACACAACCTGCAGAAACCCATCCTCAGCATCGCCCCTCACCTCCCAATAACACAACCTGCAGAAACCCATTCTCAGCATCTTCCATATCCTCCCAACAACACAACCTGAAGAAAACCATCCTCTGCGTCTCCACTCACCTCCCAATAACACAACCTGCAGAAACCCATCCTCAGCATCTTCACTAACCTCCCAATAACACAACCTGCAGCAAACCATCCTCAGCATCTTCACTAACCTCCCAATAACACAACCTGCAGAAACACTTCCTCAGAATCTCCACTCTGCTCCCAATAGCACAACCTGCAGAAACCCATTCTCACCATCTCCACTGACATTCCAATGACACAACCTGTAGAAACCCGTCCTCAGCATCTTCACTCACCTCCCAATAACACAACCTGCAGAAAACCATCCTCAGCATCTTCCCCAAACTTCCAACAACACAACCTGCAGAAACCCATCCTCAGCATCTCCACTCCCCTCCCAAATACACAACCTGCAGCAAACCATCCTCAGCATCTTCACTAACCTCCCAATAACACAACCTGCAGAAACCCAACCTCAGCATCTTCACTCACCTCCCAATAACACAACCTGCAGAAAACCATCCTCAGTATCTCCACTCAACTTCCAAGAACACAATCTGCATGAAACCCATCCTCAGAATCTTCACTAACCTTCCAATAAAACAATCTGCAGAAACCCATCCTCAGCATCTCCACTCAGCTCCCAATAACACAACCTGCAGAAACCCATCCTCAGCATCTCCACTCAGCTCCCAATAACACAACCTGCAAAAACCCATCCTCAGCATCTTCACTCACCTCCCAATAACTCAACCTGCAGAAACCCATCCTCAGCATCTTCACTCACCTCCCAATAACTCAACCTGCAGAAACCCATCCTCAGCATCTGCACTCACCTCCCAATAACTCAACCTGCAGAAACCCATCCTCAGCATCTGCACTCACCTCCCAATAACACAACCTGCAGAACCCATCCTCAGAATCTTCACTAACCTTCCAATAACACAATCTGCAGATAACCATCCTCAGCATCTTCACTCACCTTTCAATAACACAACCTGCAGAAACCCATTCTCAGCATCTCCACTCACCTCCCAATAACACAACCTGCAGAATCCCATCCTCAGCACCTCCAATCACCTCACAATAACACAACCTGCGGAAACCCATCCTCAGCATCTCCACTCACCTCCCAATAACACATCCTGCAGAACCCATCCTCAGCATCTCCACTCACCTTCCAATAACACAACCTGCAGAAACACATTCTCAGCATCTCCACTCACCTTCCCATAACACAACCTGCAGAAACCTACCCTCAGCATCTCCACTCACCTTCCAATAACACAACCTGCAGAAACACATTCTCAGCATCTCCACTCACCTTCCCATAACACAACCTGCAGTAACCCATTCTCAGCATCTTCACTCACCTCCCAATAACACAACCTGCAGAAACCCATCCTCCGCATCTCCACTATCCTCTCAATAACAAAACCTGCAGAAACACATCCTCAGCATCTTCATTAACCTTCCAATAACACAACCTGCAGAAACCCATCCTCAGCATCCCCACTCACCTCCCAATAGCACAACCTGCAGAAACACATCCTCAGCATCTTCACTAACCTTCCAATAACACAATCTGCAGAAAAGCATCCTCAGCATCTTCCCCAACCTTCCAACAACACAACCTGCAGAAACCCATCCTCAGCATCTCCACTCACCTCCCAATAACACAACCTGCAGAAACCCATCCTCAGCATCTCCACTCAGCTCCCAATAGCACAACCGGCAGAAACCCATTCTCAGAATCTCCACTGACCTCCCAATAACACAACCTGCAGAAACCCATCCTCAGCATCTTCACTCACCTTCCAATAACACAACCTGCAGAAACCCATCCTCAGCATCTCCACTCACCTTCCAATAACACAACCTGCAGAAAGCCATCCTCGGCATTTCCACTCATCTTCCAATAACACAACCTGCAGAAACCCATCCTCAGCATTTCCACTCGCCTCCCAATAACACAACCTGCAGAACCCACCCTCAGAATTTTCACTAACCTTCCAATCACAAAATCTGCAGAAAACCATCCTCAACATCTTCCCTAACCTTCCAATAACAGAACCAGCCGAAACCCAACCTCAGCATCTCCACTCACCTCCCAATAACACAACCTGCAGAAAACCTTCCTCAGCATCTTCCCAAACCTTCCAATAACACAATCTGCAGAAACCAATACTGAGCATCTCCACTCACCTCCCAATAACACAACCTGCAGAAAACCATCCTCATCATCTCCACTCACCTCCCAATAACACAACCTGCAGAAATCCATCCTCAGCATCTCCACTCACCTTCCAATAACACAACCTGCAGAAACCCATTTTCAGCATCTTCACTCACCTCCCAATAATACAACGTACAGATACCAATTCTCAGCATCTCCACTCACCTCCCAATAACACAACTAGCAGAAACCCATCCTCAGCATCTTCACTCACCTTCCAATAACACAACCTGCAGAAACCCATCCTCAGCATCTCCACTCACCTTCCAATAACACGTTTAGAAACCCATCCTCAGCATCTTACCTAACCTCGCAATAACACAACCTGCAGAAACCCATTCTCAGCATCTTCCATATCCTCCCAATAACACAACCTGCAGAAACCCATCCTCAGCATCTTCACTCACCTCCCAATACCACAACCTGCAGAAACCCATCCTCAGCATCTCAACTCACCTCCCAGTAACACAACCTGCAGAACCCATCCTCAGAATCTTCACTAACCTTCCAATAACGCAGTCTGCAGAAAACCATCCTCAGCATCTTCCCTAACCTTCCAATAACACAACCTGCAGAAACCCATCCTCAGCATCTTCACTCACCTTCCAATAGCACAACCTGCAGAAACCCATCCTCAGCATCTTGACTCACCTCCCAATAACACAACCTGCATAAACGCATCCTCAGCATCTTCACTCACCTCCCAATAACACAACCTGCAGAAAACCATCCTCAGAATCGTCACTCATCTCTCAATAACACAACCTGCAGAAACCCATCCTCAGCATCTCCACTCACCTTCCTATAACACAACCTGCAGAAACCCATCCTCAGCATCTCCACTCACCTCCCAATAACACAACCTGCAGAAACCCATCCTCAGCATCTTCACTCACCTGCCAATAGCACAACCTGCAGTAACCCATCCTCAGCATCTTCACTAACCTTCCAATAACAACATCTGCAGAAAAGCATCCTCAGCATCTTCCCCAACCTTCCAACAACACAACCTGCAGAAACCCATCCTCAGCATCTTCACAACCTTCCAATAACACAACCTGCAGAAACCCATCCTCAGCATCTCAACTCACCTCCCAGTAACACAACCTGCAGAACCCATCCTCAGAATCTTCACTAACCTTCCAATAACACATTCTGCAGAAAACCATCCTCAGCATCTTCCCTAACCTTCCAAGAACACAACATGCCAAAACCCATTCTCAGCATCTCCACTCACTTCCAATAACACAATCTGCAGAAAACCAACCTCAGTTTCTTCACTAACCTTCCAATAACACAACCTGCAGAAACACATCCTCATCATCTCCACTCACCTCCCAATAACACAACCTGCAGAAACCCATCCTCAGCATCTCCACTCACCTCCCAAGAACACAACCTGCAGAAACCCATCCTCAGCATCTTCACTCACCTTCCAATAACACAACCTGCCGAAACCCATCCTCAGCATCTCCACTCATCTTCCAATAACACAACCTGCAGAAAACCATCCTCGGCATCTTCCCTAACCTTCCAATAAAACAACCTTCAGAAACCCATCCTCAGCATCTGCACTCACCTCCCAATAACACAACCTGCAGAAACACATCCTCAGCATCTTCACTCACCTCCCAATAACACAACCTGCAGAAACCCATCCTCAGCATCTCCACTCACCTCCCAATAACATAACCTGCAGAAACCCATCCTCAGCACCTCGAATCACCTCCCAATAACACAACCTGCAGAAACCCATTCTCAGCATCTTCACTCACATTCCAATAACAACCTGCAGAAACCCATCCTCAGCATCTCCACTCACCTCCCAATAACACAACCTGCAGAAAACCATCCTCAGCATTTTCCCTAACCTTCCAATTACACAACCTGCAGAAACCCATCCTCAGCATCTTCACTCACCTCCCAATAACACAACCTGCAGAAACACATCCTCAGCATCTTCACTCACCTCCCAATAACACAACCTGCAGAAAACCATCCTCAGCATTTTCCCTAACCTTCCAATAACACAATCTGCAGAAACTCATCCTCAGCATCTTCACTCACATCCCAATAACACAACCTGCAGAAACCCATCCTCAGCATCTACACTCACCTCCCAATAACACAACCTGCAGAACCCATCCTCAGAATCTTCACTAACCTTCCAATAACACAACCTGCAGAAACACATCCTCAGCATCTTCACTCACCTCCCAATAACACAACCTGCAGAAAACCATCCTCAGCATCTTCCCTAACCCTCCAATAACACAATCTGCAGAAACCCATCCTCAGCATCTTCACTCACCTTCCAATAGCACAACCTGCCGAAATCCATCCTCAGCATCTCCACTCACCTCCCAATCACACAACCTGCAGATAACCATCCTCGGCATCTTCCCTAACCTTCCAATAACACAGTCTGCAGAAACCCATTCTCAGCATCTTCACTCACCTCCCAATAACACAACTTGCAGAAACCAATGCTCAGCATCTCCACTCACTTCCCAATAACACAACCTGCAGAAACCCATCCTCAGCACCTCCAATCACCTCACATGAACACAACCTGCAGAAACCCATCCTCAGCATCTTCACTCACCTCCCAATAACACAACCTGCAGAAACACATCCTCAGCATTTCCACTCGCCTCCCAATAACACAACCTGCAGAACCCACCCTCAGAATTTTCACTAACCTTCCAATCACAAAATCTGCAGAAAACCATCCTCAACATCTTCCCTAACCTTCCAATAACAGAACCAGCCGAAACCCAACCTCAGCATCTCCACTCACCTCCCAATAACACAACCTGCAGAAAACCTTCCTCAGCATCTTCCCAAACCTTCCAATAACACAATCTGCAGAAACCAATACTGAGCATCACCACTCAACTCCCAATAACACAACCTGCAGAAAACCATCCTCATCATCTCCACTCACCTCCCAATAACACAACCTGCAGAAATCCATCCTCAGCATCTCCACTCACCTTCCAATAACACAACCTGCAGAAACCCATTCTCAGCATCTTCACTCACCTCCCAATAATACAACGTACAGATACCAATTCTCAGCATCTCCACTCACCTCCCAATAACACAACTAGCAGAAACCCATCCTCAGCATCTTCACTCACCTTCCAATAACACAACCTGCAGAAACCCATCCTCAGCATCTCCACTCACCTTCCAATAACACGTTTAGAAACCCATCCTCAGCATCTTACCTAACCTCGCAATAACACAACCTGCAGAAACCCATTCTCAGCATCTTCCATATCCTCCCAATAACACAACCTGCAGAAACCCATCCTCAGCATCTTCACTCACCTCCCAATACCACAACCTGCAGAAACCCATCCTCAGCATCTCAACTCACCTCCCAGTAACACAACCTGCAGAACCCATCCTCAGAATCTTCACTAACCTTCCAATAACGCAGTCTGCAGAAAACCATCCTCAGCATCTTCCCTAACCTTCCAATAACACAACCTGCAGAAACCCATCCTCAGCATCTTCACTCACCTTCCAATAGCACAACCTGCAGAAACCCATCCTCAGCATCTTGACTCACCTCCCAATAGCACAACCTGCAGAAACCCATCCTCAGCATCTTCACTCACCTCCCAATAACACAACCTGCAGAAACCCATCCTCAGCATCTCCACTCACCTCCCAATAACACAACCTGCAGAAACCCATCCTCAGCATCTTCACTCACCTCCCAATAACACAACCTGCAGAAACCCATCCTCAGCATCTTCACTCACCTCCCAATAACACAACCTGCAGAAACCCATCCTCAGCATCTTCACTCACCTCCCAATAACACAACCTGCAGAAACCCATCCTCAGCATCTTCACTCACCTGCCAATAGCACAACCTGCAGAAACCCATCCTCAGCATCTTCACTAACCTTCCAATAACACCATCTGCAGAAAAGCATCCTCAGCATCTTCCCCCACCTTCCAACAACACAACCTGCAGAAACCCATCCTCAGCATCTTCACAACCTTCCAATAACACAACCTGCAGAAACCCATCCTCAGCATCTCAACTCACCTCCCAGTAACACAACCTGCAGAACCCATCCTCAGAATCTTCACTAACCTTCCAATAACACATTCTGCAGAAAACCATCCTCAGCATCTTCCCTAACCTTCCAAGAACACAACATGCCAAAACCCATTCTCAGCATCTCCACTCACTTCCAATAACACAATCTGCAGAAAACCAACCTCAGCTTCTTCACTAACCTTCCAATAACACAACCTGCAGAAACACATCCTCATCATCTCCACTCACCTCCCAATAACACAACCTGCAGAAACCCATCCTCAGCATCTCCACTCACCTCCCAAGAACACAACCTGCAGAAACCCATCCTCGGCATCTTCCCTAACCTTCCAATAAAACAACCTTCAGAAACCCATCCTCAGCATCTTCACTCACCTCCCAATAACACAACCTGCAGAAACACATCCTCAGCATCTTCGCTAACCTTCCAATAACACAACCTGCAGAAACCCATCCTCAGCATCTCCACTCACCTCCCAATAACACAACCTGCAGAAACCCATCCTCAGCATCTCCACTCACCTCCCAATAACACAACCTGCAGAAACACATCCTCAGCATTTTCCCTAACCTTCCAATAACACAACCTGCAGAAACACATCCTCATCATCTCCACTCACCTCCCAATAACACAACCTGCAGAAACCCATCCTCAGAATCATCACTAACCTTCCAATAACACAATCTGCAGAAAACCATCCTCAGCTTCTTCACTAACCTTCCAATAACACAACCTGCAGAAACACATCCTCATCATCTCCACTCACCTCCCAATAACACAACCTGCAGAAACCCATCCTCAGCATCTCCACTCACCTCCCAAGAACACAACCTGCAGAAACCCATCCTCAGCATCTTCACTCACCTTCCAATAACACAACCTGCCGAAACCCATCCTCAGCATCTCCACTCACCTTCCAATAACACAACCTGCAGAAAACCATCCTCGGCATCTTCCCTAACCTTCCAATAAAACAACCTTCAGAAACCCATCCTCAGCATCTGCACTCACCTCCCAATAACACAACCTGCAGAAACACATCCTCAGCATCTTCACTCACCTCCCAATAACACAACCTGCAGAAACCCATCCTCAGCATCTCCACTCACCTCCCAATAACACAACCTGCAGAAACCCATCCTCAGCACCTCGAATCACCTCCCAATAACACAACCTGCAGAAACCCATTCTCAGCATCTTCACTCACATTCCAATAACAACCTGCAGAAACCCATCCTCAGCATCTCCACTCACCTCCCAATAACACAACCTGCAGAAAACCATCCTCAGCATTTTCCCTAACCTTCCAATTACACAACCTGCAGAAACCCATCCTCAGCATCTTCACTCACCTCCCAATAACACAACCTGCAGAAACACATCCTCAGCATCTTCACTCACCTCCCAATAACACAACCTGCAGAAAACCATCCTCAGCATTTTCCCTAAACTTCCAATAACACAATCTGCAGAAACTCATCCTCAGCATCTTCACTCACCTCCCAATAACACAACCTGCAGAACCCATCCTCAGAATCTTCACTAACCTTCCAATAACACAACCTGCAGAAACCCATCCTCAGCATCTACACTCACCTCCCAATAACACAACCTGCAGAACCCATCCTCAGAATCTTCACTAACCTTCCAATAACACAACCTGCAGAAACACATCCTCAGCATCTTCACTCACCTCCCAATAACACAACCTGCAGAAAACCATCCTCAGCATCTTCCCTAACCCTCCAATAACACAATCTGCAGAAACCCATCCTCAGCATCTTCACTCACCTTCCAATAGCACAACCTGCCGAAATCCATCCTCAGCATCTCCACTCACCTCCCAATCACACAACCTGCAGAAAACCATCCTCAGCATCTACACTCACCTCCCAATAACACAACCTGCAGATAACCATCCTCGGCATCTTCCCTAACCTTCCAATAACACAGTCTGCAGAAACCCATTCTCAGCATCTTCACTCACCTCCCAATAACACAACCTGCAGAATCCAATGCTCAGCATCTCCACTCACTTCCCAATAACACAACCTGCAGAAACCCATCCTCAGCACCTCCAATCACCTCACAAGAACACAACCTGCAGAAACCCATCCTCAGCATCTTCACTCACCTCCCAATAACACAACCTGCAGAAACACATCCTCAGCATCTTCGCTAACCTTCCAATAACACAACCTGCAGAAACCCATCCTCAGCATCTCCACTCACCTCCCAATAACACAACCTGCAGAAACCCATCCTCAGCATCTCCACTCACCTCCCAATAACACAACCTGCAGAAACACATCCTCAGAATCTTCACTAACCTTCCAATAACACAACCTGCAGAAACCCATCCTCAGCATCTTCACTCACCTGACAATAACACAACCTGCAGAAACCCATCCTCAGCATCTCCGCTCACCTTCCTATCACAACCTGCAGAAACCCATCCTCAGCATCTTCACTCAGCTTCCAATAACACAACCTGCAGAAACCCATCCTCAGCATCTCAACTCACCTCCCAATATCACAACCTGCAGAAACCCCTCCTCAGCATCTTCACTCACCTCCCAATAACACAACCTGCAGAAACCTATCCTCAGCATCTCCACTCACTTCCCAATAACACAACCTGCAGAAACAATCCTCAGAATCATCACTAACCTCCCAGTAACACAACCTGCAGAAACCCATCCTCAGCATCTCCACTCACCTCCCAATAACACAACATGCAGAACCCATCCTCAGAATCATCACTAACCTTCCAATAACACAATCTGCAGAAAACCATCCTCAGCATCTTAACTAACCTTCCACTAACACAACCTGCAGAAACACATCCTCATCCTCTCCACTCACCTCCCAATAACACAACCTGCAGAAACCCATCCTCAGAGTCTCCACTCACCTCCCAAGAACACAACCTGCAGAAACCCATCCTCAGCATCTCCACTCACCTTCCAATAACACAACCTGCCGAAACCCATCCTCAGCATCTCCACTCACCTCCCAATAACACAACCTGCAGAAACACTTCCTCAGAATCTTCACTAACCTTCCAATAACTCAACCTGCAGAAAACCATCCTCGGCATCTTCCCTAACCATCCAATAAAACAACCTTCAGAAACCCATCCTCAGCATTTGCACTCACCTTCCAATAACACTATCTGCAGAAACCCATCCTCAGCATCTTCACTCACCTCCCAATAACACAACCTGCAGAAACCCATCCTCAGCACCTCCAATCACCTCACAATAACACAACCTGCAGACACCCATCCTCAGCATCTTCACTCACCTCCCAATAACACAACCTGCAGAAACACACCCTCAGCATCTTCACTCACCTCCTAATAACACAACCTGCAGAAACACATCCTCAGCATCTTCACTAACCTTCCAATAACACAACCTGCCGAAACCCATCCTCAGCATCTCCAATCACCTCCCAATAACACAACCTGCAGAAACCCATCCTCAGAATCTTCACTAACCTTCCAATAACACAACCTGCAGAAACCCATCCTCAGCATCTTCCCTAACCTTCCAATAACACAATCTGCAGAAACCCATCCTCAGCATCTTCACTCACCTTCCAATAACACAACCTGCCGAAACCCGTCCTCAGCATCTCCACTCACCTCCCAATAACACAACCTGCAGAAACCCATCCTCAGCATCTCCACTCACCTCCCAATTACACAACCTGCAGAAACCCATTCTCAGCATCTTCACTCACCTCCCAATAACAAAACCTGCAGAAACCAATGCTCAGCATCTCCACACACTTCCCAATAACACAACCTGCAGAAACCCATCCTCAGCATCTCCACTCACCTCCCAATAACACAACCTGCAGAAACCCATCCTCAGCATCTCCAATCACCTCACAATAACACAACCTGCAGAAACCCATCCTCAGCATCTCCACTCACCTCCCAATAACACAACCTGCAAAAACCCATCCTCAGCATCTTCACTAGCCTCCCAATAACACAACCTGTAGAAACCCATCCTCAGCATCTTCACTCATTCCCAATAACACAACCTGCAGAAACCCATCCTCATCATCTCCACTCACCTCCCAATAACACAACCTGCAGAAACCCATCCTCAGCATCTTCACTCACTACCCAATAACACAACCTGCAGAAACCCATCCTTAGCATCTCCACTCACCTCCCAATAACACAACCTGCAGAAACCCATCCTCAGCATCTCCTCTCACCTCCAATAACACAACCTGCAAAAACCCATCCTCAGCATCTTCACTAACCTCCCAATAACACAACCTGCAGAAACCCATCCTCAGCATCACCACTCACCTCCCAATAACACAACCTGCAGAAACCCATCCTCAGCATCTCCACTCACCTCACAATAACACAACCTGCAGAAACCCATCCTCAGCATCTCCACTCACCTTCCTATAACGCAACCTGCAGAAACCCTCCTCAGCATCTTCACTCACCTCCCTATAACACAACCTGCAGAAACCCCTCCTCAGCATCTTCACTCACCTCGCAATAACACAACCTGCAGAAACATATCCTCAGCATCTCCACTCACCTCCCAATAACACAATCTGCAGAAAAGCATCCTCAGCATCTTCCCCAACCTTCCAACAACACAACCTGCAGAAAACCATCCTCAGCATCTTCCCTAACCTTCCAAGAACACAACATGCCAAAACCCATCCTCAGCATCTCCACTCACTTCCAATAACACAACCTGCAGAAACACATCCTCAGCATCTTCACTCACCTCCCAATAACACAACCTGCAGAAAACCATCCTCAGCATCTTCCCTAACCCTCCAATAACACAATCTGCAGAAACCCATCCTCAGCATCTTCACTCACCTTCCAATAACACAAACTGCCGAAACCCATCCTCAGCATCTCCACTCACCTCCCAATCACACAACCTGCAGAAAACCATCCTCAGCATCTACACTCACCTCCCAATAACACAACCTGCAGATAACCATCCTCGGCATCTTCCCTAACCTTCCAATAACACAGTCTGCAGAAACCCATTCTCAGCATCTTCACTCACCTCCCAATAACACAACCTGCAGAAACCAATGCTCAGCATCTCCACTCACCTCCCAATAACACAACCTGCAGAAACCCATCCTCAGCACCTCCAATCACCTTAAAATAACACAACCTGCAGAAACCCACCCTCAGCATCTTCACTCACCTCCCAATAACACAACCTGCAGAAACACATCCTCAGCATCTTCACTAGCCTTCCAATAACACAACCTGCAGAAACCCATCCTCAGCATCTCCACTCACCTCCCAATAACACAACCTGCAGAAACCCATCCTCAGCATCTCCACTCAGCACCCAATAACACAACCTGCAGAAACACATCCTCAGAATCTTCACTAACCTTCCAATAACACAACCTGCAGAAACCCATCCTCAGCATCTTCACTCACCTGACAATGGCACAAACTGCAGAAACCCATCCTCAGCATCTCCGCTCACCTTCCTATCACACAACCTGCAGAAACCCTCCTCAGCATCTTCACTCAGCTTCCAATAACACAACCTGCAGAAACCCATCCTCAGCATCTCAACTCACCTCCCAATATCACAACCTGCAGAAACCCCTCCTCAGCACCTTCACTCACCTCCCAATAACACAACCTGCAGAAACCTATCCTCAGCATCTCCACTCACCTTCCCATAACACAACCTGCAGAAACCCATCCTCAGCATCTTCACTCACCCCCCAATAGCACAACCTGCAGAAACACATCCTCAGCATCTTCCCCAACCTTCCAACAACACAACCTGCAGAAACCCATCCTCAGCATCTTCACTAACCTTCCAATAACACAACATGCCAAAACCCATCCTCAGCATCTCCACTCACTTCCCAATAACACAACCTGCAGAAAACCATCCTCAGCATTTTCCCTAACCTTCCAATAACTCAATCTGCAGAAACCCATCCTCAGCATCTTCACTCACCTCCCAATAACACAACCTGCAGAAACAATCCTCAGAATCATCACTAACCTCCCAGTAACACAACCTGCAGAAACCCATCCTCAGCATCTCCACTCACCTCCCAATAACACAACAAGCAGAACCCATCCTCAGAATCATCACGAACCTTCCAATAACACAATCTGCAGGAAACCATCCTCAGCATCTTCACTAACCTTCCAATAACACAACCTGCAGAAACACATCCTCATCCTCTCCACTCACCTCCCAATAACACAACCTGCAGAAACCCATCCTCAGCATCTCCACTCACCTCCCAAGAACACAACCTGCAGAAACCCATCCTCAGCATCTCCACTCACCTTCCAATAACACAACCTGCCGAAACCCATCCTCAGCATCTCCACTCACCTCCCAATAACACAACCTGCAGAAACACTTCCTCAGAATCTTCACTAACCTTCCAATAACTCAACCTGCAGAAAACCATCCTCGGCATCTTCCCTAACCATCCAATAAAACAACCTTCAGAAACCCATCCTCAGCATTTGCTCTCACCTTCCAATAACACAATCTGCAGAAACCCATCCTCAGCATCTTCACTCACCTCCCAATAACACAACCTGCAGAAACCCATCCTCAGCACCTCCAATCACCTCACAATAACACAACCTGCAGAAACCCATCCTCAGCATCTTCACTCACCTCCCAATAACACAACCTGCAGAAACACACCCTCAGCATCTTCACTCACCTCCCAATAACACAACCTGCAGAAACCCATCCTCAGCATCTCCACTCACCTCCCAATAACACAACCTGCAGAAACCCATCCTCAGCACCTCGAATCACCTCGCAATAACACAACCTGCAGAAACCCATCCTCAGCATCTTCACTCACCTCCCAATAACACAACCTGCAGAAACACATCCTCAGCATCTTCACTAACCTTCCAATAACACAACCTGCCGAAACCCATCCTCAGCATCTCCAATCACCTCCCAATAACACAACCTGCAGAAACCCATCCTCAACATCTCCACTAACCTCCCAATAACACAAACTGCAGCAACCCATTCTCAGCCTCTTCACTAACCTTCCAATAACACAACCTGCAGAAACACATCCTCAGCATCTCCACTAGACCCCCAATAACACAACCTGCCGAAACCCTTCCTCAACATCTCCACTCACCTCCTAATAACACAACCTGCAGAAAACCATCCTCGGCATCTTCCCTAACCTTCCAATAACACAACCTGCAGAAACCCACCCTCATCATCTACACTCACCTCCCAATAACATAACCTACAGAACCCATCCTCAGAATCTTCACTAACCTTCCAATAACACAATCTGCAGAAGACCATCCTCAGCATCTCCACTCACCTCCCAATAACACAACCTGCAGAAAACCATCCTCAGCATCTCCACTCACCTCCCAATAACACAACCTGCAGATAACCATCCTCGGCATCTTCCCTAACCTTCCAATAACACAATCTGCAGAAACCCATCCTCAGCATCTTCACTCACCTCCCAATAACACAACCTGCAGAAACACATCCTCAGCATCTTCACTAACCTTCCAATAACACAACCTGCAGAAACCCATCCTCAGCATGTCCACTCACCGCCCAATAACACAATCTGCAGAAACACATCCTCAGAACCTTCACTAACCTTCCAATAACACAACCTGCAGAAACCCATCCTCAGCATCTTCACTCACCTGACAATAACACAACCTGCAGAAACCCATCCTCAGAATCTTCACTCACCTCCCAATTACACAACCTGCAGAAACACATCGTCAGAATCTTCACTCACCTTCCAATAACACAACCTGCAGAAACCCTCCTGAGCATCTTCACTCACCTTCCAATAACACAACCAGCAGAAAGCCATCCTCAGCATCTCAACTCACCTCCCAATAACCCAACCTGCAGAAAACCCTGTTCAGCATCTTCACTCACCTCCCAATATCACAACCTGCAGAAAACTATCCTCAGCATCTCCACTCACCTTCCCATAACACAACCTGCAGAAAACCATCCTCAGCGTCTTCACTCACCTCCCAATAGCACAACCTGCAGAAACACATCCTCAGCATCTTCACTAACCTTCCAATAACACAATCTGCAGAAAAGCATCCTCAGCATCTTCCCCAACCTTCCAACAACACAACCTGCAGAAACCCATCCTCAGCATCTCCACTCAACTACCAATAACACAATCTGCAGCAAACCATCCTCAGCATCTTCCCTAACCTTCCAATAACACAACCTGCATAAACCCATCCTCAGCATCTCCACTCACATCCCAATAACACAATCTGCATAAACCCATCCTGAGCATCTTCCCTTACCTTCCAATAACACAACCTGCAGAAACGCATCCTCAGCATCTTCACTCACCTCCCAATAACACAACCTGCAGAAACCCATTCTCAGCATCTCCACACACTTCCCAATAACACAACCTGCAGAAACCCATCCTCAGCATCTTCACTCAAATCCCAATAACACAACCTGCAGAAACCCATCCTCAGCATCTACACTCACCTCCCAATAACACAACCTGCAGTAACCCATACTCAGAATCTAAACTCACCTCCCAATAACACAACCTGCAGAAACCCATCCTCAGCATCTCCACTCAACTTCCAATAACACAACCTGCAGAAACCCATCCTCAGCATCTCCACTCACCTTCCAATAGCACAACCTGCAGAAACACATCCTCAGCATCTTCACTAACCGTCCAATCACACAATCTGCAGAAAACCATCCTCAGCATCTCCACTCACCTCCCAATAACACAATCTGCAGAAACCCATCCTCAGCATCTCCACTCACCTCCCAATAACACAACCTGCAGAAACCCATTCTCAGCATTTCCACTCATCTCCCAATAACACAACCTGCAGAAACCCATTCTCAGCATCTCCACTCACCTCCCAGTAACACAACCTGCAGAAACCCATCCTCAGCATCTCCACTCACCTCCCAATAACACAACCTGCAGAAACCCATCCTCAGCATCATCACTCACCTCCCAATAACACAACCTGCAGAAACTCATTCTCAGCATTTCCACTCATCTCTCAATAACACAACCTGCAGAAACCCATCCTCAGCATCTCCACTCACCTCCCAATAACACAACCTGCAGAACCCATCCTCAGCATCTTCACTAACCTTCCAATAACACAACCTGCAGATACCCATCCTCAGCATCTCAACTCACCTCCCAGTAACACAATCTGCAGAACCCATCCTCAGAATCTTCACTCACCTTCCAATAACACAACCTGCAGAAACCCATCCTCAGCATCTCCACTCACCTCCCAATAACACAACCTGCAGAACCCATCCTCAGCATCTTCACTAACCTTCCAATAACACAACCTGCAGATACCCATCCTCAGCATCTCAACTCACCTCCCAGTAACACAATCTGCAGAACCCATCCTCAGAATCTTCACTCACCTTCCAATAACACAATCTGCAGAAAATCATCCTCAGCATCTTCCCTAACCTTCCAAGAACACAACATGACGAAACCCATCCTCAGCATCTCCAGTCACTTCCCAATAACACAACCTGCAGAAAGCCATCCTCAGCATCTCCACTCACTTCCCAATAACACAACCTGCAGAAACCCATCCTCAGCATCTACACTCACCTCCCAATAACACAACCTGCAGAAACCCATCCTCAGCATCTCCACTCACCTCCCAATAACACAACCTGCAGAAACCCATTCTCAGCATCTACACTCACCTCCCAATAACACAACCTGCAGAAACCCATCCTCAGAATCTTCACTAACCTTCCAATAACACAATCTGCAGAAACCCATCCTCAGCATCTTCACTCACCTCCCAATAACACAACCTGCAGAACCCATCCTCAGCATCCCCACTCACCTCCCAATAACACAATCTGCAGAAACCCATCCTCAGCATCTCCAATCACCTCACAATAACACAACCTGCAGAAACCCATCCTCAGCATCTGCACTCACCTCCCAATAGCACAACCTGCAGAAACACATCCTCAGCATCTTCACTAACCTTCCAATAACACAATCTGCAGAAAACCATCCTCAGCATCTTCCCCAACCTTCCAACAACACAACCGGCAGAATCCCATCCTCAGCATCTCCACTCACCTCCCAATAACACAATCTGCATAAACCCATCTTGAGCATCTTCCCTAACCTTCCCATACCACAACCTGCAGAAAGCCATTCTCAGCATTTCCACTCATCTCCCAATAACACAGCCTGCAGAAACCTATCCTCAGCATCTCCACTCACCTCCCAATAACACAACCTGCAGAAACCCATTCTCAGCATTTCCACTCATATCCCAATAACACAACCTGCAGAAACCAATCCTCAGCATCTTCACTCACCTCCCAATAACACAACATGCAGAAACCTTTTCTCAGCATTTCCACTCACCTCCCAATAACACAACCTGCAGAAACCCATCCTCAGCATCTTCACTCACCTCCCAATAAAACAACCTGCAGAAACCAATCCTCAGCATCTCCACTCACCTCCCAATAACACATCCTGCATAAACCCATCCTCAGCATCTCCACTCACCTCCCAATAACACAATCTGCATAAACCCATCCTCAGCATCTTCACTCACCTTCCAATAACACAACCTGCAGAAACGCATCCTCAGCATCTTCACTCACCTCCCAATAAAACAACCTGCAGAAACCCAGCCTCAGAATCTCCACTGACCTCCCAATAACACAACCTGCAGAAACCCATTCTCAGCATTTCCACTCATCTCTCAATAACACAACCTGCATAAACCCATCCTCAGCATCTCCACTCACCTCCCAATAACACAACCTGCAGAACCCATCCTCAGCATCGTCACTCACCTCCCAATAACACAACCTGCAGAACCCCATCCTCAGCATCTCGACTAACCTTCCAATAACACAACCTGCAGAAACCCATCCTCTGCATCTCAACTCACCTCCCAGTAACACAACCTGCTGAACCCATCCTCAGAATCTTCACTCACCTTCCAATAACACAATCTGCAGAAAACCATCCTCAGCAACTTCCCTAACCTTCCAAGAACACAACATGACGAAATCCATCCTCAGCATCTCCACTCACTTCCCAATAACACAACCTGCAGAAACACATCCTCAGCATCTTCACTCACCTCCCAATAACACAACCTGCAGAAACCCATCCTCAGCATCTCCACTCACCTCCCAATAGCACAACCTGCAGAAACCCATCCTCAGCATCTCCACTCACCTCCCAAAAACACAACCTGCAGAAACCCATCCTCAGCATCTCCACTCACCTCCCAATAACACAACCTGCAGAAACCAATTCTCAGCATCTCCACTAACCTTCCAATTACACAACCTACAGAAACCCATCCTCAGAATCTCCAATCACCTCCCAGTAACACAACCTGCAGAAACCCATCCTCAGCATCTCCACTAACCTTCCAATTACACAACCTACAGAAACCCATCCTCAGCATCTTCACTCACCTCCCAATAACACAACCTGCAGAAACCCATTCTCAGCATCTTCACTCGCCTCCCAATAACACAACCTGCAGAAACCCATCCTCAGCATCTCCACTCACCTCCCAATAACACAACCTGCAGAAACCCATCCTCAGCATCTCCACTAACCTCCCAATAACACAACCTGCAGCAACCCATCCTCAGCATCTTCACTCACCTCCCAATAGCACAACCTGCAGAAACACATCCTCAGCATCTTCACTAACCTTCCAATAACACAATCTGCAGAAAACCATCCTCAGCATCTTCCCCAACCTTCCAACAACACAACCGGCAGAAACCCATCCTCAGCATCTCCACTCACCTCCCAATAACACAACCTGCAGAAACCCATTCTCAGCATTTTCACTCATCTCTCAGTAACACAACCTGCAGAAACCCATCCTCAGCATCTCCACTCACCTCCCAATAACACAACCTGCAGAACCCATCCTCAGCATCTTCAATAACCTTCCAATAACACAATCTGCAGAAAACCATCCCCAGCAACTTCCCTAACCTTCCAAGAACACAACATGACGAAATCCATCCTCAGCATCTCCACTCACTTCCCAATAACACAACCTGCAGAAACCCATCCTCAGCATCTCCACTCACCTTCCTATAACACAACCTGCAGAAACCCATTCTCAGCATCTTCACTCACCTCCCAATAACACAACCTGCAGAAACCCATCCTCAGCATCTCCACTCACCTCCCAATAACACAACCTGCAGAAACCCATTCTCAGCACCTTCACTTAGCTTCCAATAACACAACCGGCAGAAACCCATCCTCAGCATCTCCACTCACCTTCCAATAGCACAACCTGCAGAAACACATCCTCAGCATCTTCACTAACCTCCCAATAACACAACCTGCAGAAAGCCATTCTCAGCATTTCCACTCATCTCCCAATAACACAACCTGCAGAAACCCATCCTCAGCATCTCCACTCACCTCCCAATAACACAACCTGCAGAAACCCATTCTCAGCATTTCCACTCATCTCCCAATAACACAACCTGCAGAAACCCATTCTCAGCATCTCCACTCACCTCCCAGCAACACAACCTGCAGAACCCCATTCTCAGCATTTCCACTCACCTCCCAATAACACAACCTGCAGAAACCCATCCTCAGCATCTTCACTCACCTCCCAATAAAACAACCTGCAGAAACCCATCCTCAGCATCTCCACTCACCTCCCAATAACACAACCTGCAGAAACCCATCCTCAGCATCTTCACTCACCTCCCAATAACACAACCTGCAGAAACTCATTCTCAGCATTTCCACTCATCTCTCAATAACACAACCTGCAGAAACCCATCCTCAGCATCTCCACTCACCTCCCAATAACACAACCTGCAGAACCCATCCTCAGCATCTTCACTAACCTTCCAATAACACAACCTGCAGATACCCATCCTCAGCATCTCAACTCACCTCCCAGTAACACAACCTGCAGAACCCATCCTCAGAATCTTCACTCACCTTCCAATAACACAATCTGCAGAAAATCATCCTCAGCATCTTCCCTAACCTTCCAAGAACACAACATGACGAAACCCATCCTCAGCATCTCCACTCACTTCCCAATAACACAACCTGCAGAACCCATCCTCAGCATCTTCACTCACCTCCCAATAACACAACCTGCAGAAACCCATCCTCAGCATCTCCACTAACCTCCCAAAAATACAACCTGCAGAAACCCATCCTCAGCATCTTCACTCGCCTTCCAATAACACAACCTGCAGAAACCCATCCACAGAATCTTCACTAACCTTCCAATAACACAATCTGCAGAAACCCATCCTCAGCATCTTCACTCACCTCCCAATAACACAATCTGCAGAACCCATCCTCAGCATCTCCACTCACCTCCCAATAACACAACCTGCAGAAACCCATCCTCAGCATCTCCAATCACCTCACAATAACACAACCTGCAGAAACCCATCCTCAGCATCTCCACTCACCTCCCAATAGCACAACCTGCAGAAACACATCCTCAGAATCTTCACTAACCTTCCAATAACACAATCTGCAGAAACCCATCCTCAGCATCTTCACTAACCTTCCAATAAAACAATCTGCATAAACCCATCTTGAGCATCTCCCCTAACCTTCCCATCACACAACCTGCAGAAAGCCATTCTCAGCATTTCCACTCATCTCCCAATAACACAACCTGCAGAAACCCATCCTCAGCATCTTCACTCACCTCCCAATAACACAACCTGCAGAAACCCATTCTCAGCATTTCCACTCATCTCCCAATAACACAACCTGCAGAAACCAATCCTCAGCATCTTCACTCACCTCCCAATAACACAACCTGCAGAAACCCATTCTCAGCATTTCCACTCATCTCCCAATAACACAACCTGCAGAAACCAATCCTCAGCATCTTCACTCACCTCCCAATAACACAACCTGCAGAAACCCATTCTCAGCATTTCCACTCACCTCCCAATAACACAACCTGCAGAAACCCATCCTCAGCATCTTCACTCACCTCCCAATAAAACAACCTGCAGAAACCCATCCTCAGCATCTCCACTCACCTCCCAATAACACATCCTGCATAAACCCATCCTCAGCATCTCCACTCACCTCCCAATAACACAATCTGCATAAACCCATCCTGAGCATCTTCCCTAACCTTCCAATAACACAACCTGCAGAAACGCATCCTCAGCATCTTCACTCACCTCCCAATAAAACAACCTGCAGAAACCCAGCCTCAGAATCTCCACTGACCTCCCAAGAACACAGCCTGCAGAAAACCATTCTCAGCATTTCCACTCATCTCTCAATAACACAACCTGCAGAAACCCATCCTCAGCATCTCCACTCACCTCCCAATAACACAACCTGCAGAACCCATCCTCAGCATCTCCACTAACCTTCCAATAACACAACCTGCAGAAACCCATCCTCAGCATCTCAACTCACCTCCCAGTAACACAACCTGCAGAACCCATCCTCAGAATCTTCACTCACCTTCCAATAACACAATCTGCAGAAAACCATCCTCAGCAACTTCCCTAACCTTCCAAGAACACAACATGACGAAATCCATCCTCAGCATCTCCACTCACTTCCCAATAACACAACCTGCAGAAACCCATCCTCAGCATCTTCACTCACCTCCCAATAACACAACCTGCAGAAACCCATCCTCAGCATCTCCACTCACCTCCCAATAGCACAACCTGCAGAAACCCATCCTGAGCATCTCCACTCACCTCCCAAGAACACAACCTGCAGAAACCCATCCTCAGCATCTTCACTCACCTCCCAATAACACAACCTGCAGAAACCAATCCTCAGCATCTCCACTCACCTCCCAATATCACAACCTGCAGAAACCAATTCTCAGCATCTCCACTAACCTTCCAATTAGACAACCTACAGAAACCCATCCTCAGAATCTCCAATCACCTCCCAGTAACACAACCTGCAGAAACCCATCCTCAGCATCTCCACTAACCTTCCAATTACACAACCTACAGAAACCCATCCTCAGCGTCTTCACTCACCTCCCAATAACACAACCTGCAGAAACCCATTCTCAGCATCTTCACTCGCCTCCCAATAACACAACCTGCAGAAACCCATCCTCAGCATCTCCACTCACCTCCCAATAACACAACCTGCAGAAACCCATCCTCAGCATCTCTACTCACCTCCCAATAACACAACCTGCAGAAACCCATCCTCAGCATCTCCACTCACCTCCCAATAGCACAACCTGCAGAAACACATCCTCAGCATCTTCACTAACCTTCCAATAACACAACCTGCAGAAACCCATCCTCAGCATCTTCACTCACCTCCCAATAGCACAACCTGCAGAAACACATCCTCAGCATCTTCACTAACCTTCCAATAACACAATCTGCAGAAAACCATCCTCAGCATCTTCCCCAACCTTCCAACAACACAACCGGCAGAAACCAATCCTCAGCATCTCCACTCACCTCCCAATAACACAACCTGCAGAAACCCATCCTCAGCATCTCCACTCAACTCCCAATAACACAACCTGCAGAAACCCATCCTCAGCATCTCTACTCACCTCCCAATAACACAACCTGCAGTAACCCATCCTCAGCATCTCCACTCACCTCCCAATAACACAACCTGCAGAAACCCATCCTCAGCATCTCTACTCACCTCCCAATAACACAACCTGCAGTAACCCATCCTCAGCATCTTCACTCACCTCCCAATAACACAACCTGCAGAAACCCATTCTCAGCATTTCCACTCATCTCTCAATAACACAACCTGCAGAAACCCATCCTCAGCATCTCCACTCACCTCCCAATAACACAACCTGCAGAACCCATCCTCAGCATCTTGAATAACCTTCCAATAACACAACCTGCAGATACCCATCCTCAGCATCTCAACTCACCTCCCAGTAACACAACCTGCAGAACCCATCCTCAGAATCTTCACTCACCTCCCAATAACACAATCTGCAGAAAATCATCCTCAGCATCTTCCCTAACCTTCCAAGAACACAACATGACGAAACCCATCCTCAGCATCTCCACTCACCTCTCAATAACACAATCTGCAGAAACACATCCTCAGCATCTACACTCACCTCCCAATAACACAACCTGCAGAAACCCATCCTCAGAATCTTCACTAACCTTCCAATAACACAATCTGCAGAAACCCATCCTCAGCATCTCCACTCACCTCCCAATAACACAACCTGCAGAAACACATCCTCAGAATCCTCACTAACCTTCCAATAACACAACCTTGAGAAACCCATCCTCAGCATCTCCACTAACCTCCCAAAAATACAACCTGCAGAAACCCATCCTCAGCATCTTCACTCGCCTTCCAATAACACAACCTGCAGAAACCCATCCACAGAATCTTCACTAACCTTCCAATAACACAATCTGCAGAAACCCATCCTCAGCATCTTCACTCACCTCCCAATAACACAATCTGCAGAACCCATCCTCAGCATCTCCACTCACCTCCCAATAACACAACCTGCAGAAACCCATCCTCAGCATCTCCAATCACCTCACAATAACACAACCTGCAGAAACCCATCCTCAGCATCTCCACTCACCTCCCAATAGCACAACCTGCAGAAACACATCCTCAGAATCTTCACTAACCTTCCAATAACACAATCTGCAGAAACCCATCCTCAGCATCTTCACTAACCTTCCAATAAAACAATCTGCATAAACCCATCTTGAGCATCTCCCCTAACCTTCCCATCACACAACCTGCAGAAAGCCATTCTCAGCATTTCCACTCATCTCCCAATAACACAACCTGCAGAAACCCATCCTCAGCATCTTCACTCACCTCCCAATAACACAACCTGCAGAAACCCATTCTCAGCATTTCCACTCATCTCCCAATAACACAACCTGCAGAAACCAATCCTCAGCATCTTCACTCACCTCCCAATAACACAACCTGCAGAAACCCATTCTCAGCATTTCCACTCATCTCCCAATAACACAACCTGCAGAAACCAATCCTCAGCATCTTCACTCACCTCCCAATAACACAACCTGCAGAAACCCATTCTCAGCATTTCCACTCACCTCCCAATAACACAACCTGCAGAAACCCATCCTCAGCATCTTCACTCACCTCCCAATAAAACAACCTGCAGAAACCCATCCTCAGCATCTCCACTCACCTCCCAATAACACATCCTGCATAAACCCATCCTCAGCATCTCCACTCACCTCCCAATAACACAATCTGCATAAACCCATCCTGAGCATCTTCCCTAACCTTCCAATAACACAACCTGCAGAAACGCATCCTCAGCATCTTCACTCACCTCCCAATAAAACAACCTGCAGAAACCCAGCCTCAGAATCTCCACTGACCTCCCAAGAACACAGCCTGCAGAAAACCATTCTCAGCATTTCCACTCATCTCTCAATAACACAACCTGCAGAAACCCATCCTCAGCATCTCCACTCACCTCCCAATAACACAACCTGCAGAACCCATCCTCAGCATCTCCACTAACCTTCCAATAACACAACCTGCAGAAACCCATCCTCAGCATCTCAACTCACCTCCCAGTAACACAACCTGCAGAACCCATCCTCAGAATCTTCACTCACCTTCCAATAACACAATCTGCAGAAAACCATCCTCAGCAACTTCCCTAACCTTCCAAGAACACAACATGACGAAATCCATCCTCAGCATCTCCACTCACTTCCCAATAACACAACCTGCAGAAACCCATCCTCAGCATCTTCACTCACCTCCCAATAACACAACCTGCAGAAACCCATCCTCAGCATCTCCACTCACCTCCCAATAGCACAACCTGCAGAAACCCATCCTGAGCATCTCCACTCACCTCCCAAGAACACAACCTGCAGAAACCCATCCTCAGCATCTTCACTCACCTCCCAATAACACAACCTGCAGAAACCAATCCTCAGCATCTCCACTCACCTCCCAATATCACAACCTGCAGAAACCAATTCTCAGCATCTCCACTAACCTTCCAATTAGACAACCTACAGAAACCCATCCTCAGAATCTCCAATCACCTCCCAGTAACACAACCTGCAGAAACCCATCCTCAGCATCTCCACTAACCTTCCAATTACACAACCTACAGAAACCCATCCTCAGCGTCTTCACTCACCTCCCAATAACACAACCTGCAGAAACCCATTCTCAGCATCTTCACTCGCCTCCCAATAACACAACCTGCAGAAACCCATCCTCAGCATCTCCACTCACCTCCCAATAACACAACCTGCAGAAACCCATCCTCAGCATCTCTACTCACCTCCCAATAACACAACCTGCAGAAACCCATCCTCAGCATCTCCACTCACCTCCCAATAGCACAACCTGCAGAAACACATCCTCAGCATCTTCACTAACCTTCCAATAACACAACCTGCAGAAACCCATCCTCAGCATCTTCACTCACCTCCCAATAGCACAACCTGCAGAAACACATCCTCAGCATCTTCACTAACCTTCCAATAACACAATCTGCAGAAAACCATCCTCAGCATCTTCCCCAACCTTCCAACAACACAACCGGCAGAAACCAATCCTCAGCATCTCCACTCACCTCCCAATAACACAACCTGCAGAAACCCATCCTCAGCATCTCCACTCAACTCCCAATAACACAACCTGCAGAAACCCATCCTCAGCATCTCTACTCACCTCCCAATAACACAACCTGCAGTAACCCATCCTCAGCATCTCCACTCACCTCCCAATAACACAACCTGCAGAAACCCATCCTCAGCATCTCTACTCACCTCCCAATAACACAACCTGCAGTAACCCATCCTCAGCATCTTCACTCACCTCCCAATAACACAACCTGCAGAAACCCATTCTCAGCATTTCCACTCATCTCTCAATAACACAACCTGCAGAAACCCATCCTCAGCATCTCCACTCACCTCCCAATAACACAACCTGCAGAACCCATCCTCAGCATCTTGAATAACCTTCCAATAACACAACCTGCAGATACCCATCCTCAGCATCTCAACTCACCTCCCAGTAACACAACCTGCAGAACCCATCCTCAGAATCTTCACTCACCTCCCAATAACACAATCTGCAGAAAATCATCCTCAGCATCTTCCCTAACCTTCCAAGAACACAACATGACGAAACCCATCCTCAGCATCTCCACTCACCTCTCAATAACACAATCTGCAGAAACACATCCTCAGCATCTACACTCACCTCCCAATAACACAACCTGCAGAAACCCATCCTCAGAATCTTCACTAACCTTCCAATAACACAATCTGCAGAAACCCATCCTCAGCATCTCCACTCACCTCCCAATAACACAACCTGCAGAAACACATCCTCAGAATCCTCACTAACCTTCCAATAACACAACCTTGAGAAACCCATCCTCATCATCTCCACTCACCTCTCAATAACACAACCTGCAGAAACCCATCCTCAGCATCTTCACTCACCTGCCAATAACACAACCTGCAGAAACCTATCCACAGCATCTTCACTCACCTTCCAATAACACAACCTGCAGAAACCCATCCTCAGCATCTCCACTAACCTTCCAATAACACAACCTACAGAAACCCATCCTCAGAATCTCCAATCACCTCCCAGTAACACAACCTGCAGAAACCAATTCTCAGCATCTCCACTAACCTTCCAATTACACAACCTACAGAAACCCATCCTCAGAATCTCCAATCACCTCCCAGTAACACAACCTGCAGAAACCCATCCTCAGCATCTCCACTAACCTTCCAATTACACAACCTACAGAAACCCATCCTCAGCATCTTCACTCACCTCCCAATAACACAACCTGCAGAAACCCATCCTCAGCATCTTCACTAACCTCCCAATAACACAACCTGCAGAAACCCATTCTCAGCATCTTCACTCGCCTCCCAATAACACAACCTGCAGAAACCAATCCTCAGCATCTCCACTCACCTCCCAATAACACAACCTGCAGAAACCCATCCTCAGCATCTTCACTCACCTCCCAATAGCACAACCTGCAGAAACACATCCTCAGCATCTTCACTAACCTTCCAATAACACAATCTGCAGAAAACCATCCTCAGCATCTTCCCCAACCTTCCAACAACACAACCGGCAGAAACCCATCCTCAGCATCTCCACTCACCTCCCAATAACACAACCTGCAGAAACCCATCCTCAGCATCACTACTCACCTCCCAATAACACAACCTGCAGAACCCATCCTCAGCATCTTCAATAAACTTCCAATAACACAACCTGCAGATACCCATCCTCAGCATCTCAACTCACCTCCCAGTAACACAACCTGCAGAACCCATCCTCAGAATCTTCACTCACCTCCCAATAACACAATCTGCAGAAAATCATCCTCAGCATCTTCCCTAACCTTCCAAGAACACAACATGACGAAACCCATCCTCAGCATCTCCACTCACCTCTCAATAACACAATCTGCAGAAACACATCCTCAGCATCTACACTCACCTCCCAATAACACAACATGCAGAAACCCATCCTCAGAATCTTCACTCACCTTCCAATAACACAATCTGCAGAAACCCATCCTCAGCATCTCCACTCACCTCCCAATAACACAATCTGCAGAAACACATCCTCAGAATCCTCACTAACCTTCCAATAACACAACCTTGAGAAACCCATCCTCAGCATCTCCACTTATCTCCCAATAACACAACCTGCAGAAACCCATCCTCAGCATCTTCACTCACCTGCCAATAACACAACCTGCAGAACCTATCCACAGCATCTTCACTCACCTTCCAATAACACAACCGGCAGAAACCCATCCTCAGCATCTCCACTAACCTTCCAATAACACAACCTACAGAAACCCATCCTCAGTATCTCCAATCACCTCCCAGTAACACAACCTGCAGAAACCCATCCTCAGCATCTCCACTAACCTTCCAATTACACAACCTACAGAAACCCATCCTCAGCATCTTCACTCACCTCCCAATAACACAACATGCAGAAACCCATTCTCAGCATCTTCACTCGCCTCCCAATAACACAACCTGCAGAAACCCATCCTCAGCATCTCCACTCAGCTCCCCATAACACAACCTGCAGAAACACATCCTCAGCATCTTCACTCACCTCCCAATAGCACAACCTGCAGAAACACATCCTCAGCATCTTCACTAACCTTCCAATAACACAATCTGCAGAAAACCATCCTCAGCATCTTCCCCAACCTTCCAACAACACAACCGGCAGAAACCCATCCTCAGCATCTCCACTCACCTCCCAATAACACAATCTGCATAAACCCATCCTGAGCATCTTCCCTAACCTTCCCATAACACAACCTGCAGAAAGCCATTCTCAGCATTTCCACTCATCTCCCAATAACACAACCTGCAGAAACCCATCCTCAGCATCTCCACTCACCTCCCAATAACACAACCTGCAGAAACCCATTCTCAGCATTTCCACTCATCTCCCAATAACACAACGTGCAGAAACCCATCCTCAGAATCTTCACTCACCTCCCAATAACACAATCTGCAGAAAATCATCCTCGACATCTTCCCTAACCTTCCAAGAACACAACATGACGAAACCCATCCTCAGCATCTCCACTCACCTCTCAATAACACATCATGACGAAATCCATCCTCAGCATCTCCACTCACTTCCCAATAACACAACCTGCAGAAACCCATCCTCAGCATCTTCACTCACCTCCCAATAACACAACCTGCAGAAACCCATCCTCAGCATCTCCACTCACCTCCCAATAGCACAACCTGCAGAAACCCATCCTGAGCATCTCCACTCACCTCCCAAAAACACAACCTGCAGAAACCCATCCTCAGCATCTCCACTCACCTCCCAATAACACAACCTGCAGAAACCAATTCTCAGCATCTCCACTAACCTTCCAATTACACAACCTACAGAAACCCATCCTCATAATCTCCAATCACCTCCCAGTAACACAACCTGCAGAAACCCATCCTCAGCATCTCCACTAACCTTCCAATTACACAACCTACAGAAACCCATCCTCAGCATCTTCAATCGCCTCCCAATAACACAACCTGCAGAAACCCATCCTCAGCATCTCCACTCACCTCCCAATAACACAACCTGCAGCAACCCATCCTCAGCATCTCCACTCACCTCCCAATAACGCAACCTGCAGAAACCCATCCTCAGCATCTTCACTCACCTCCCAATAACACAACCTGCAGAAACCCATCCTCAGCATCTTCACTCACCTCCCAATAGCACAACCTGCAGAAACCCATCCTCAGCATCTTCACTCACCTCCCAATAACACAACCTGCAGAAACACATCCTCAGCATCTTCACTAACCTTCCAATAACACAATCTGCAGAAAACCATCCTCAGCATCTTCCCCAACCTTCCAACAACACAACCGGCAGAAACCCATCCTCAGCATCTCCACTCACCTCCCAATAACACAACCTGCAGAAACCCATCCTCAGCATCTCTACTCACCTCCCAATAACACAACCTGCAGTAACCCATCCTCAGCATCTCCACTCACCTCCCAATAACACAACCTGCAGAAACCCATCCTCAGCATCTCTACTCACCTCCCAATAACACAACCTGCAGAAACCCATCCTCAGCATCTTCACTCACCTCCCAATAACACAACCTGCAGAAACCCATCCTCAGCATCTCCACTCACCTCCCAATAGCACAACCTGCAGAAACCCATCCTGAGCATCTCCACTCACCTCCCAAGAACACAACCTGCAGAAACCCATCCTCAGCATCTTCACTCACCTCCCAATAACACAACCTGCAGAAACCAATCCTCAGCATCTCCACTCACCTCCCAATATCACAACCTGCAGAAACCAATTCTCAGCATCTCCACTAACCTTCCAATTAGACAACCTACAGAAACCCATCCTCAGAATCTCCAATCACCTCCCAGTAACACAACCTGCAGAAACCCATCCTCAGCATCTCCACTAACCTTCCAATTACACAACCTACAGAAACCCATCCTCAGCGTCTTCACTCACCTCCCAATAACACAACCTGCAGAAACCCATTCTCAGCATCTTCACTCGCCTCCCAATAACACAACCTGCAGAAACCCATCCTCAGCATCTCCACTCACCTCCCAATAACACAACCTGCAGAAACCCATCCTCAGCATCTCTACTCACCTCCCAATAACACAACCTGCAGAAACCCATCCTCAGCATCTCCACTCACCTCCCAATAGCACAACCTGCAGAAACACATCCTCAGCATCTTCACTAACCTTCCAATAACACAACCTGCAGAAACCCATCCTCAGCATCTTCACTCACCTCCCAATAGCACAACCTGCAGAAACACATCCTCAGCATCTTCACTAACCTTCCAATAACACAATCTGCAGAAAACCATCCTCAGCATCTTCCCCAACCTTCCAACAACACAACCGGCAGAAACCAATCCTCAGCATCTCCACTCACCTCCCAATAACACAACCTGCAGAAACCCATCCTCAGCATCTCCACTCAACTCCCAATAACACAACCTGCAGAAACCCATCCTCAGCATCTCTACTCACCTCCCAATAACACAACCTGCAGTAACCCATCCTCAGCATCTCCACTCACCTCCCAATAACACAACCTGCAGAAACCCATCCTCAGCATCTCTACTCACCTCCCAATAACACAACCTGCAGTAACCCATCCTCAGCATCTTCACTCACCTCCCAATAACACAACCTGCAGAAACCCATTCTCAGCATTTCCACTCATCTCTCAATAACACAACCTGCAGAAACCCATCCTCAGCATCTCCACTCACCTCCCAATAACACAACCTGCAGAACCCATCCTCAGCATCTTGAATAACCTTCCAATAACACAACCTGCAGATACCCATCCTCAGCATCTCAACTCACCTCCCAGTAACACAACCTGCAGAACCCATCCTCAGAATCTTCACTCACCTCCCAATAACACAATCTGCAGAAAATCATCCTCAGCATCTTCCCTAACCTTCCAAGAACACAACATGACGAAACCCATCCTCAGCATCTCCACTCACCTCTCAATAACACAATCTGCAGAAACACATCCTCAGCATCTACACTCACCTCCCAATAACACAACCTGCAGAAACCCATCCTCAGAATCTTCACTAACCTTCCAATAACACAATCTGCAGAAACCCATCCTCAGCATCTCCACTCACCTCCCAATAACACAACCTGCAGAAACACATCCTCAGAATCCTCACTAACCTTCCAATAACACAACCTTGAGAAACCCATCCTCATCATCTCCACTCACCTCTCAATAACACAACCTGCAGAAACCCATCCTCAGCATCTTCACTCACCTGCCAATAACACAACCTGCAGAAACCTATCCACAGCATCTTCACTCACCTTCCAATAACACAACCTGCAGAAACCCATCCTCAGCATCTCCACTAACCTTCCAATAACACAACCTACAGAAACCCATCCTCAGAATCTCCAATCACCTCCCAGTAACACAACCTGCAGAAACCAATTCTCAGCATCTCCACTAACCTTCCAATTACACAACCTACAGAAACCCATCCTCAGAATCTCCAATCACCTCCCAGTAACACAACCTGCAGAAACCCATCCTCAGCATCTCCACTAACCTTCCAATTACACAACCTACAGAAACCCATCCTCAGCATCTTCACTCACCTCCCAATAACACAACCTGCAGAAACCCATCCTCAGCATCTTCACTAACCTCCCAATAACACAACCTGCAGAAACCCATTCTCAGCATCTTCACTCGCCTCCCAATAACACAACCTGCAGAAACCAATCCTCAGCATCTCCACTCACCTCCCAATAACACAACCTGCAGAAACCCATCCTCAGCATCTTCACTCACCTCCCAATAGCACAACCTGCAGAAACACATCCTCAGCATCTTCACTAACCTTCCAATAACACAATCTGCAGAAAACCATCCTCAGCATCTTCCCCAACCTTCCAACAACACAACCGGCAGAAACCCATCCTCAGCATCTCCACTCACCTCCCAATAACACAACCTGCAGAAACCCATCCTCAGCATCACTACTCACCTCCCAATAACACAACCTGCAGAACCCATCCTCAGCATCTTCAATAAACTTCCAATAACACAACCTGCAGATACCCATCCTCAGCATCTCAACTCACCTCCCAGTAACACAACCTGCAGAACCCATCCTCAGAATCTTCACTCACCTCCCAATAACACAATCTGCAGAAAATCATCCTCAGCATCTTCCCTAACCTTCCAAGAACACAACATGACGAAACCCATCCTCAGCATCTCCACTCACCTCTCAATAACACAATCTGCAGAAACACATCCTCAGCATCTACACTCACCTCCCAATAACACAACCTGCAGAAACCCATCCTCAGAATCTTCACTCACCTTCCAATAACACAATCTGCAGAAACCCATCCTCAGCATCTCCACTCACCTCCCAATAACACAATCTGCAGAAACACATCCTCAGAATCCTCACTAACCTTCCAATAACACAACCTTGAGAAACCCATCCTCAGCATCTCCACTTATCTCCCAATAACACAACCTGCAGAAACCCATCCTCAGCATCTTCACTCACCTGCCAATAACACAACCTGCAGAACCTATCCACAGCATCTTCACTCACCTTCCAATAACACAACCGGCAGAAACCCATCCTCAGCATCTCCACTAACCTTCCAATAACACAACCTACAGAAACCCATCCTCAGTATCTCCAATCACCTCCCAGTAACACAACCTGCAGAAACCCATCCTCAGCATCTCCACTAACCTTCCAATTACACAACCTACAGAAACCCATCCTCAGCATCTTCACTCACCTCCCAATAACACAACATGCAGAAACCCATTCTCAGCATCTTCACTCGCCTCCCAATAACACAACCTGCAGAAACCCATCCTCAGCATCTCCACTCAGCTCCCCATAACACAACCTGCAGAAACACATCCTCAGCATCTTCACTCACCTCCCAATAGCACAACCTGCAGAAACACATCCTCAGCATCTTCACTAACCTTCCAATAACACAATCTGCAGAAAACCATCCTCAGCATCTTCCCCAACCTTCCAACAACACAACCGGCAGAAACCCATCCTCAGCATCTCCACTCACCTCCCAATAACACAATCTGCATAAACCCATCCTGAGCATCTTCCCTAACCTTCCCATAACACAACCTGCAGAAAGCCATTCTCAGCATTTCCACTCATCTCCCAATAACACAACCTGCAGAAACCCATCCTCAGCATCTCCACTCACCTCCCAATAACACAACCTGCAGAAACCCATTCTCAGCATTTCCACTCATCTCCCAATAACACAACGTGCAGAAACCCATCCTCAGAATCTTCACTCACCTCCCAATAACACAATCTGCAGAAAATCATCCTCGACATCTTCCCTAACCTTCCAAGAACACAACATGACGAAACCCATCCTCAGCATCTCCACTCACCTCTCAATAACACATCATGACGAAATCCATCCTCAGCATCTCCACTCACTTCCCAATAACACAACCTGCAGAAACCCATCCTCAGCATCTTCACTCACCTCCCAATAACACAACCTGCAGAAACCCATCCTCAGCATCTCCACTCACCTCCCAATAGCACAACCTGCAGAAACCCATCCTGAGCATCTCCACTCACCTCCCAAAAACACAACCTGCAGAAACCCATCCTCAGCATCTCCACTCACCTCCCAATAACACAACCTGCAGAAACCAATTCTCAGCATCTCCACTAACCTTCCAATTACACAACCTACAGAAACCCATCCTCATAATCTCCAATCACCTCCCAGTAACACAACCTGCAGAAACCCATCCTCAGCATCTCCACTAACCTTCCAATTACACAACCTACAGAAACCCATCCTCAGCATCTTCAATCGCCTCCCAATAACACAACCTGCAGAAACCCATCCTCAGCATCTCCACTCACCTCCCAATAACACAACCTGCAGCAACCCATCCTCAGCATCTCCACTCACCTCCCAATAACGCAACCTGCAGAAACCCATCCTCAGCATCTTCACTCACCTCCCAATAACACAACCTGCAGAAACCCATCCTCAGCATCTTCACTCACCTCCCAATAGCACAACCTGCAGAAACCCATCCTCAGCATCTTCACTCACCTCCCAATAACACAACCTGCAGAAACACATCCTCAGCATCTTCACTAACCTTCCAATAACACAATCTGCAGAAAACCATCCTCAGCATCTTCCCCAACCTTCCAACAACACAACCGGCAGAAACCCATCCTCAGCATCTCCACTCACCTCCCAATAACACAACCTGCAGAAACCCATCCTCAGCATCTCTACTCACCTCCCAATAACACAACCTGCAGTAACCCATCCTCAGCATCTCCACTCACCTCCCAATAACACAACCTGCAGAAACCCATCCTCAGCATCTCTACTCACCTCCCAATAACACAACCTGCAGTAACCCATCCTCAGCATCTCCACTCACCTCCCAATAACACAACCTGCAGAAACCCATTCTCAGCATTTCCACTCATCTCTCAATAACACAACCTGCAGAAACCCATCCTCAGCATCTCCACTCACCTCCCAATAACACAACCTGCAGAACCCATCCTCAGCATCTTGAATAACCTTCCAATAACACAACCTGCAGATACCCATCCTCAGCATCTCAACTCACCTCCCAGTAACACAACCTGCAGAACCCATCCTCAGAATCTTCACTCACCTCCCAATAACACAATCTGCAGAAAATCATCCTCAGCATCTTCCCTAACCTTCCAAGAACACAACATGACGAAACCCATCCTCAGCATCTCCACTCACCTCTCAATAACAATCTGCAGAAACACATCCTCAGCATCTACACTCACCTCCCAATAACACAACCTGCAGAAACCCATCCTCAGAATCTTCACTAACCTTCCAATAACACAATCTGCAGAAACCCATCCTCAGCATCTCCACTCACCTCCCAATAACACAACCTGCAGAAACACATCCTCAGAATCCTCACTAACCTTCCAATAACACAACCTTGAGAAACCCATCCTCAGCATCTCCACTTATCTCCCAATAACACATCCTGCAGAAACCCATCCTCAGCATCTTCACTCACCTGCCAATAACACAACCTGCAGAAACCTATCCACAGCATCTTCACTCACCTTCCAATAACACAACCTGCAGAAACCCATCCTCAGAATCTCCAATCACCTCCCAGTAACACAACCTGCAGAAACCAATTCTCAGCATCTCCACTAACCTTCCAATTACACAACCTACAGAAACCCATCCTCAGAATCTCCAATCACCTCCCAGTAACACAACCTGCAGAAACCCATCCTCAGCATCTCGACTAACCTTCCAATTACACAACCTACAGAAACCCATCCTCAGCATCTTCACTCACCTCCCAATAACACAACCTGCAGAAACCCATTCTCAGCATCTTCACTCGCCTCCCAATAACACAACCTGCAGAAACCCATCCTCAGCATCTCCACTCACCTCCCAATAACACAACCTGCAGAAACCCATCCTCAGCATCTCCACTCACGGCCCAATAACACAAACTGCAGAAACCCATCCTCAGCATCTCGACTAACCTTCCAATTACACAACCTACAGAAACCCATCCTCAGCATCTTCACTCACCTCCCAATAACACAACCTGCAGAAACCCATCCTCAGAATCTTCACTAACCTTCCAATAACACAATCTGCAGAAAACCATCCTCAGCATCTTCCCCAACCTTCCAACAACACAACCGGCAGAAACCCATCCTCAGCATCTCCACTCACCTCCCAATAACACAATCTGCATAAACCCATCCTGAGCATCTTCCCTAACCTTCCCATAACACAACCTGCAGAAAGCCATTCTCAGCATTTCCACTCATCTCCCAATAACACAACCTGCAGAAACCCATCCTCAGCATCTCCACTCACCTCCCAATAACACAACCTGCAGAAACCCATTCTCAGCATTTCCACTCATCTCCCAATAACACAACGTGCAGAAACCCATCCTCAGAATCTTCACTCACCTCCCAATAACACAATCTGCAGAAAATCATCCTCGACATCTTCCCTAACCTTCCAAGAACACAACATGACGAAACCCATCCTCAGCATCTCCACTCACCTCTCAATAACACATCATGACGAAATCCATCCTCAGCATCTCCACTCACTTCCCAATAACACAACCTGCAGAAACCCATCCTCAGCATCTTCACTCACCTCCCAATAACACAACCTGCAGAAACCCATCCTCAGCATCTCCACTCACCTCCCAATAGCACAACCTGCAGAAACCCATCCTGAGCATCTCCACTCACCTCCCAAAAACACAACCTGCAGAAACCCATCCTCAGCATCTCCACTCACCTCCCAATAACACAACCTGCAGAAACCAATTCTCAGCATCTCCACTAACCTTCCAATTACACAACCTACAGAAACCCATCCTCATAATCTCCAATCACCTCCCAGTAACAAAACCTGCAGAAACCCATCCTCAGCATCTCCACTAACCTTCCAATTACACAACCTACAGAAACCCATCCTCAGCATCTTCACTCGCCTCCCAATAACACAACCTGCAGAAACCCATCCTCAGCATCTCCACTCACCTCCCAATAACACAACCTGCAGCAACCCATCCTCAGCATCTCCACTCACCTCCCAATAACGCAACCTGCAGAAACCCATCCTCAGCATCTTCACTCACCTCCCAATAACACAACCTGCAGAAACCCATCCTCAGCATCTTCACTCACCTCCCAATAGCACAACCTGCAGAAACCCATCCTCAGCATCTTCACTCACCTCCCAATAACACAACCTGCAGAAACACATCCTCAGCATCTTCACTAACCTTCCAATAACACAATCTGCAGAAAACCATCCTCAGCATCTTCCCCAACCTTCCAACAACACAACCGGCAGAAACCCATCCTCAGCATCTCCACTCACCTCCCAATAACACAACCTGCAGAAACCCATCCTCAGCATCTCTACTCACCTCCCAATAACACAACCTGCAGTAACCCATCCTCAGCATCTCCACTCACCTCCCAATAACACAACCTGCAGAAACCCATCCTCAGCATCTCTACTCACCTCCCAATAACACAACCTGCAGTAACCCATCCTCAGCATCTCCACTCACCTCCCAATAACACAACCTGCAGAAACCCATTCTCAGCATTTCCACTCATCTCTCAATAACACAACCTGCAGAAACCCATCCTCAGCATCTCCACTCACCTCCCAATAACACAACCTGCAGAACCCATCCTCAGCATCTTGAATAACCTTCCAATAACACAACCTGCAGATACCCATCCTCAGCATCTCAACTCACCTCCCAGTAACACAACCTGCAGAACCCATCCTCAGAATCTTCACTCACCTCCCAATAACACAATCTGCAGAAAATCATCCTCAGCATCTTCCCTAACCTTCCAAGAACACAACATGACGAAACCCATCCTCAGCATCTCCACTCACCTCTCAATAACAATCTGCAGAAACACATCCTCAGCATCTACACTCACCTCCCAATAACACAACCTGCAGAAACCCATCCTCAGAATCTTCACAAACCTTCCAATAACACAATCTGCAGAAACCCATCCTCAGCATCTCCACTCACCTCCCAATAACACAACCTGCAGAAACACATCCTCAGAATCCTCACTAACCTTCCAATAACACAACCTTGAGAAACCCATCCTCAGCATCTCCACTTATCTCCCAATAACACATCCTGCAGAAACCCATCCTCAGCATCTTCACTCACCTGCCAATAACACAACCTGCAGAAACCTATCCACAGCATCTTCACTCACCTTCCAATAACACAACCTGCAGAAACCCATCCTCAGAATCTCCAATCACCTCCCAGTAACACAACCTGCAGAAACCAATTCTCAGCATCTCCACTAACCTTCCAATTACACAACCTACAGAAACCCATCCTCAGAATCTCCAATCACCTCCCAGTAACACAACCTGCAGAAACCCATCCTCAGCATCTCGACTAACCTTCCAATTACACAACCTACAGAAACCCATCCTCAGCATCTTCACTCACCTCCCAATAACACAACCTGCAGAAACCCATTCTCAGCATCTTCACTCGCCTCCCAATAACACAACCTGCAGAAACCCATCCTCAGCATCTCCACTCACCTCCCAATAACACAACCTGCAGAAACCCATCCTCAGCATCTCCACTCACGTCCCAATAACACAAACTGCAGAAACCCATCCTCAGCATCTCGACTAACCTTCCAATTACACAACCTACAGAAACCCATCCTCAGCATCTTCACTCACCTCCCAATAACACAACCTGCAGAAACCCATCCTCAGAATCTTCACTAACCTTCCAATAACACAATCTGCAGAAACCCATCCTCAGCATCTCCACTCACCTCCCAATAACACAACCTGCAGAAACACATCCTCAGAATCCTCACTAACCTTCCAATAACACAACCTTGAGAAACCCATCCTCAGCATCTCCACTTATCTCCCAATAACACAACCTGCAGAAACCCATCCTCAGCATCTTCACTCACCTGCCAATAACACAACCTGCAGAAACCTATCCACAGCATCTTCACTCACCTTCCAATAACACAACCTGCAGAAACCCATCCTCAGCATCTCCACTAACCTTCCAATAACACAACCTACAGAAACCCATCTTCAGAATCTCCAGTCACCTCCCAGTAACACAACCTGCAGAAACCCATCCTCAGCATCTCCACTAACCTTCCAATTACACAACCTACAGAAACCCATCCTCAGCATCTTCACTCACCTCCCAATAACACAACCTGCAGAAACCCATTCTCAGCGTCTTCACTCGCCTCCCAAGAACACAACCTGCAGAAACACATCCTCAGCATCTTCACTCACCTCCCAATAGCACAACCTGCAGAAACCCATCCTCAGCATCTCCACTAACCTTCCAATAACACAATCTGCAGAAAACCATCCTCAGCATTTTCCCCAACCTTCCCATAACACAACCTGCAGAAAGCCATTCTCAGCATTTCCACTCATCTCCCAATAACACAACCTGCAGAAACCCATCCTCAGCATCTTCACTCACCTCCCAATAAAACAACCTGCAGAAACCCATCCTCAGCATCTCCACTCACCTCCCAATAACACATCCTGCATAAACCCATCCTCAGCATCTCCACTCACCTCCCAATAACACAATCTGCATAAACCCATCCTGAGCATCTTCACTCACCTCCCAATAAAACAACCTGCAGAAACCCAGCCTCAGAATCTCCACTGACCTCCCAATAACACAACCTGCAGAAACCCATTCTCAGCATTTCCACTCATCTCTCAATAACACAACCTGCAGAAACCCATCCTCAGCATCTCCACTCACCTCCCAATAACACAACCTGCAGAACCCATCCTCAGCATCTCCACTAACCTTCCATTAACACAACCTGCAGAAACCCATCCTCAGCATCTCAACTCACCTCCCAGTAACACAACCTGCAGAACCCATCCTCAGAATCTTCACTCACCTTCCAATAACACAATCTGCAGAAAACCATCCTCAGCAACTTCCCTAACCTTCCAAGAACACAACAAGACGAAATCCATCCTCAGCATCTCCACTCACTTCCCAATAACACAACCTGCAGAAACCCATCCTCAGCATCTTCACTCACCTCCCAATAACACAACCTGCAGAAACCCATCCTCAGCATCTCCACTCACCTCCCAATAGCACAACCTGCAGAAACCCATCCTCAGCATCTCCACTCACCTCCCAAAAACACAACCTGCAGAAACCCATCCTCAGCATCTCCACTCACCTCCCAATAACACAACCTGCAGAAACCAATTCTCAGCATCTCCACTCACCTCCCAATAACACAACCTGCAGAAACCCATCCTCAGCATCTTCACTCACCTCCCAATAACACAACCTGCAGAAACCCATCCTCAGCATCTCCAATCACCTCCCAATAACACAACCTGCAGTAACCCATTCTCAGCATCTTCGCTCACCTTCGAATAACACAACCTGCAGAAACCCATCCTCAGCATCTTCACTCACCTCCCAATAACACAACCTGCAGAAACCCATCCTCAGCATCTCCACTCACCTCCCAATAACACAACCTGCAGAAACCAATTCTCAGCATCTCCACTCACCTCCCAATAACACAACCTGCAGAAACCCATCCTCAGCGTCTTCACTCACCTCCCAATAGCACAATCTGCATAAACCCATCCTGAGCATCTTCCCTAACCTTCCAATAACACAACCTGCAGAAACGCATCCTCAGCATCTTCACTCACCTCCCAATAACACAACCTGCAGAAACCAATTCTCAGCATCTCCACTCACCTCCCAATAACACAACCTGCAGAAACCCATCCTCAGCATCTTCACTCACCTCCCAATAACACAACCTGCAGAAACCCATCCTCAGCATCTCCAATCACCTCCCAATAACACAACCTGCAGTAACCCATTCTCAGCATCTTCGCTCACCTTCGAATAACACAACCTGCAGAAACCCATCCTCAGCATCTTCACTCACCTCCCAATAACACAACCTGCAGAAACCCATCCTCAGCATCTCCACTCACCTCCCAATAACACAACCTGCAGAAACCAATTCTCAGCATCTCCACTCACCTCCCAATAACACAACCTGCAGAAACCCATCCTCAGCGTCTTCACTCACCTCCCAATAGCACAATCTGCATAAACCCATCCTGAGCATCTTCCCTAACCTTCCAATAACACAACCTGCAGAAACGCATCCTCAGCATCTTCACTCACCTCCCAATAACACAACCTGCAGAAACCCATCCTCAGCATCTCTACTCACCTCCCAATAACACAATCTGCATAAACCCATCCTGAGCATCTTCCCTAACCTCCCAATAACACAACCTGCAGAAACCCATCCTCAGCATCTTCACTCACCTCCCAATAAGACAACCTGCAGAAACCCATCCTCAGCATCTCCACTCACCTCCCAAAAACACAACCTGCAGAAACCCATCCTCAGCATCTCCACTCACCTCCCAATAACACAACCTGCAGAACCCATCCTCAGCATCTTCACTAACCTTCCAATAACACAAACTGCAGATACCCATCCTCAGCATCTCAACTCACCTCCCAGTAACACAACCTGCAGAACCCATCCTCAGAATCTTCACTCACCTCCCAATAACACAATCTGCAGAAAATCATCCTCAGCATCTTCCCTAACCTTCCAAGAACACAACATGACGAAACCCATCCTCAGCATCTCCACTCACCTCCCAATAACACAATCTGCAGAAACACATCCTCAGCATCTACACTCACCTCCCAATAACACAACCTGCAGAAACCCATCCTCAGAATCTTCACTAACCTTCCAATAACACAATCTGCAGAAACCCATCCTCAGCATCACCACTCACCTCGCAATAACACAACCTGCAGAAACACATCCTCAGAATCTTCACTAACCTTCCAATAACACAACCTTGAGAAACCCATCCTCAGCATCTCCACTTACCTCCCAATAACACAACCTGCAGAAACCTATCCACAGCATCTTCACTCACCTTCCAATAACACAACCTGCAGAAACCCATCCTCAGCATCTCCACTAACCTTCCAATAACACAACATACAGAAACCCATCCTCAGCATCTTCACTCACCTTCCAATAACACAACCTGCAGAAACCCATTCTCAGCATCTTCACTCACCTCCCAATAACACACCTTGCAGAAACCCATCCTCAGCTTCTCCACTCACCTTCCCATAACACAACCTGCAGCAACCCATTCTCAGCATCTTCACTCGCCTCCCAATAACACAACCTGCAGAAACCCATCCTCAGCATCTCCACTCACCTTCCCATAACACAACCTGCAGCAATCCATTCTCAGCATCTTCACTTAGCTTCCAATAACACAACCGGCAGAAACCCATCCTCAGCATCTCCACTCACCTCCCAATAGCACAACCTGCAGAAACACATCCTCAGCATCTTCACTAACCTTCCAATAACACAACCTGCAGAAAAACATCCTCAGCATTTTCACTGAGCTTCCAATAACACAATCTGCAGAAAACCATCCTCAGCATCTTCCCCAACCTTCCAACAACACAACCGGCAGAAACCCATCCTCAGCATCTCCACTCACTTCCCAATAACACAACCTGCAGAAACCCATCCTCAGCATCTTCACTCACCTCCCAATAACACAACATGCAGAAACCCATCCTCAGCATCTCCACTCAGCTCCCAATAGCACAACCTGCAGAAACCCATCCTCAGCATCTCCACTCACCTCCCAAAAACACAACCTGCAGAAACCCATCCTCAGCATCTCCACTCACCTCCCAATAACACAACCTGCAGAAACCAATTCTCAGCATCTCCACTCACCTCCCAATAACACAACCTGCAGAAACCCATCCTCAGCATCTTCACTCACCTCCCAATAACACAACCTGCAGAAACCCATCCTCAGCAACTCCACTCACCTCCCAATAACACAACCTGCAGTAACCCATTCTCAGCATCTTCGCTCACCTTCGAATAACACAACCTGCAGAAACCCATCCTCAGCATCTTCACTCACCTCCCAATAACACAACCTGCAGAAACCCATCCTCAGCATCTCCACTCACCTCCCAATAACACAACCTGCAGAAACCAATTCTCAGCATCTCCACTCACCTCCCAATAGCACAACCTGCAGAAAAACATCCTCAGCATTTTCACTAAGCTTCCAATAACACAATCTGCAGAAAACCATCCTCAGCATCTTCCCCAACCTTCCAACAACACAACCGGCAGAAACCCATCCTCAGCATCTCCACTCACCTTCCCATAACACAACCTGCAGCAACCCATTCTCAGCATCTTCACTTAGCTTCCAATAACACAACCGGCAGAAACCCATCCTCAGCATCTCCACTCACCTCCCAATAGCACAACCTGCAGAAACACATCCTCAGCATCTTCACTAACCTTCCAATAACACAACCTGCAGAAACCCATCCTCAGCATCTCCACTCACCTCCCAATAACACAATCTGCATAAACCCATCCTGAGCATCTTCCCTTACCTTCCCATAACACAACCTGCAGAAAGCCATTCTCAGCATTTCCACTCATCTCCCAATATCACAACCTGCAGAAACCCATCCTCAGCATCTCCACTCACCTCCCAATAACACAACCTGCAGAAACCCATTCTCAGCATTTCCACTCATCTCCCAATAACACAACCTGCAGAAACCGATTCTCAGCATCTCCACTCACCTCCCAATAACACAACCTGCAGAAACCCATTCTCAGCATTTCCACTCACCTCCCAATAACAGAACCTGCAGAAACCCATCCTCAGCATCTCGAATCACCTCCCAAAAACACAACCTGCAGATACCCATCCTCAGCATCTCAACTCACCTCCCAGTAACACAACCTGCAGAACCCATCCTCAGAATCTTCACTCACCTCCCAATAACACAATCTGCAGAAAATCATCCTCAGCATCTTCCCTAACCTTCCAAGAACACAACATGACGAAACCCATCCTCAGCATCTCCACTCACCTCCCAATAACACAATCTGCAGAAACACATCCTCAGCATCTACACTCACCTCCCAATAACACAACCTGCAGAAACCCATCCTCAGAATCTTCACTAACCTTCCAATAACACAATCTGCAGAAACCCATCCTCAGCATCACCACTCACCTCGCAATAACACAACCTGCAGAAACACATCCTCAGAATCTTCACTCACCTTCCAATAACACAACCTGCAGAAACCCATCCTCAGCATCTCCACTAACCTTCCAATAACACAACATACAGAAACCCATCCTCAGCATCTTCACTCACCTTCCAATAACACAACCTGCAGAAACCCATCCTCAGAATCTTCACTAACCTTCCAATAACACAATCTGCAGAAACCCATCCTCAGCATCACCACTCACCTCGCAATAACACAACCTGCAGAAACACATCCTCAGAATCTTCACTAACCTTCCAATAACACAACCTGCAGAAACCCATCCTCAGCATCTCCACTAACCTTCCAATAACACAACATACAGAAACCCATCCTCAGCATCTTCACTCACCTTCCAATAACACAACCTGCAGAAACCCATTCTCAGCATCTTCACTCACCTCCCAATAACACAACCTGCAGAAACCCATCCTCAGCTTCTCCACTCACCTTCCCATAACACAACCTGCAGCAACCCATTCTCAGCATCTTCACTTAGCTTCCAATGACACAACCTGCAGAAACCCATCCTCAGCATCTCCACTCACCTCCCAATAGCACAACCTGCAGAAAAACATCCTCAGCATTTTCACTAAGCTTCCAATAACACAATCTGCAGAAAACCATCCTCAGCATCTTCCCCAACCTTCCAACAACACAACCGGCAGAAACCCATCCTCAGCATCTCCACTCACCTTCCCATAACACAACCTGCAGCAACCAATTCTCAGCATCTTCACTTAGCTTCCAATAACACAACCGGCAGAAACCCATCCTCAGCATCTCCACTCGCCTCCCAATAGCACAACCTGCAGAAACACATCCTCAGCATCTTCACTAACCTTCCAATAACACAACCTGCAGAAACCCATCCTCAGCATCTCCACTCACCTCCCAATAACACAATCTGCATAAACCCATCCTGAGCATCTTCCCTAACCTTCCCATAACACAAAAAGCAGAAAGCCATTCTCAGCATTTCCACTCATCTCCCAATATCACAACCTGCAGAAAGCCATCCTCAGCATCTCCACTCACCTCCCAATAACACAACCTGCAGAAACCGATTCTCAGCATCTCCACTCACCTCCCAATAACAGAACCTGCAGAAACCCATCCTCAGCATCTCAACTCACCTCCCAGTAACACAACCTGCAGAACCCATCCTCAGAATCGTCACTCACCTTCCAATAACACAATCTGCAGAAAATCATCCTCAGCATCTTCCCTAACCTTCCAAGAAAACAACATGACGAAACTCATCCTCAGCATCTCCACTCACTTCCCAATAACACAACCTGCAGAAACCCATCCTCAGCATCTCAACTCACCTCCCAGTAACACAACCTGCAGAACCCATCCTCAGAATCGTCACTCACCTTCCAATAACACAAACTGCAGAAACCCATCCTCAGCATTTTCCCTAACCTTCCAATAGCACAATCTGCAGAAACCCATCCTCAGCATCTTCACTGACCTCCCAATAACACAACCTGCAGTAACCCATCCTCAGCAGCTACACTCACCTCCCAATACCACAACCTGCAGAACCCATCCTCAGAATCTTCACTAACCTTCCAATAACACAATCTGCAGAAACCCATCCTCAGCATCTCCACTCACCTTCCAATAACACAACCTGCAGAAACCCATGCTCAGCATCTCCACTCACCTTCCAATAACACAACCTGCAGAAACCCATCCTCAGCATCTCAACTCACCTCCCAGTAACACAACCTGCAGAACCCATCCTCAGAATCTTCACTCACCTTCCAATAACACAATCTGCAGAAAACCATCCTCAGCAACTTCCCTAACCTTCCAAGAACACAACAAGACGAAATCCATCCTCAGCATCTCCACTCACTTCCCAATAACACAACCTGCAGAAACCCATCCTCAGCATCTCCACTCACCTCCCAATAACACAACCTGCAGAAACCAATTCTCAGCATCTCCACTCACCTCCCAATAACACAACCTGCAGAAACCCATCCTCAGCATCTTCACTCACCTCCCAATAACACAACCTGCAGAAACCCATCCTCAGCATCTCCAATCACCTCCCAATAACACAACCTGCAGTAACCCATTCTCAGCATCTTCGCTCACCTTCGAATAACACAACCTGCAGAAACCCATCCTCAGCATCTTCACTCACCTCCCAATAACACAACCTGCAGAAACCCATCCTCAGCATCTCCACTCACCTCCCAATAACACAACCTGCAGAAACCAATTCTCAGCATCTCCACTCACCTCCCAATAACACAACCTGCAGAAACCCATCCTCAGCGTCTTCACTCACCTCCCAATAGCACAATCTGCATAAACCCATCCTGAGCATCTTCCCTAACCTTCCAATAACACAACCTGCAGAAACGCATCCTCAGCATCTTCACTCACCTCCCAATAACACAACCTGCAGAAACCAATTCTCAGCATCTCCACTCACCTCCCAATAACACAACCTGCAGAAACCCATCCTCAGCATCTTCACTCACCTCCCAATAACACAACCTGCAGAAACCCATCCTCAGCATCTCCAATCACCTCCCAATAACACAACCTGCAGTAACCCATTCTCAGCATCTTCGCTCACCTTCGAATAACACAACCTGCAGAAACCCATCCTCAGCATCTTCACTCACCTCCCAATAACACAACCTGCAGAAACCCATCCTCAGCATCTCCACTCACCTCCCAATAACACAACCTGCAGAAACCAATTCTCAGCATCTCCACTCACCTCCCAATAACACAACCTGCAGAAACCCATCCTCAGCGTCTTCACTCACCTCCCAATAGCACAATCTGCATAAACCCATCCTGAGCATCTTCCCTAACCTTCCAATAACACAACCTGCAGAAACGCATCCTCAGCATCTTCACTCACCTCCCAATAACACAACCTGCAGAAACCCATCCTCAGCATCTCTACTCACCTCCCAATAACACAATCTGCATAAACCCATCCTGAGCATCTTCCCTAACCTCCCAATAACACAACCTGCAGAAACCCATCCTCAGCATCTTCACTCACCTCCCAATAAGACAACCTGCAGAAACCCATCCTCAGCATCTCCACTCACCTCCCAAAAACACAACCTGCAGAAACCCATCCTCAGCATCTCCACTCACCTCCCAATAACACAACCTGCAGAACCCATCCTCAGCATCTTCACTAACCTTCCAATAACACAAACTGCAGATACCCATCCTCAGCATCTCAACTCACCTCCCAGTAACACAACCTGCAGAACCCATCCTCAGAATCTTCACTCACCTCCCAATAACACAATCTGCAGAAAATCATCCTCAGCATCTTCCCTAACCTTCCAAGAACACAACATGACGAAACCCATCCTCAGCATCTCCACTCACCTCCCAATAACACAATCTGCAGAAACACATCCTCAGCATCTACACTCACCTCCCAATAACACAACCTGCAGAAACCCATCCTCAGAATCTTCACTAACCTTCCAATAACACAATCTGCAGAAACCCATCCTCAGCATCACCACTCACCTCGCAATAACACAACCTGCAGAAACACATCCTCAGAATCTTCACTAACCTTCCAATAACACAACCTTGAGAAACCCATCCTCAGCATCTCCACTTACCTCCCAATAACACAACCTGCAGAAACCTATCCACAGCATCTTCACTCACCTTCCAATAACACAACCTGCAGAAACCCATCCTCAGCATCTCCACTAACCTTCCAATAACACAACATACAGAAACCCATCCTCAGCATCTTCACTCACCTTCCAATAACACAACCTGCAGAAACCCATTCTCAGCATCTTCACTCACCTCCCAATAACACACCTTGCAGAAACCCATCCTCAGCTTCTCCACTCACCTTCCCATAACACAACCTGCAGCAACCCATTCTCAGCATCTTCACTCGCCTCCCAATAACACAACCTGCAGAAACCCATCCTCAGCATCTCCACTCACCTTCCCATAACACAACCTGCAGCAATCCATTCTCAGCATCTTCACTTAGCTTCCAATAACACAACCGGCAGAAACCCATCCTCAGCATCTCCACTCACCTCCCAATAGCACAACCTGCAGAAACACATCCTCAGCATCTTCACTAACCTTCCAATAACACAACCTGCAGAAAAACATCCTCAGCATTTTCACTGAGCTTCCAATAACACAATCTGCAGAAAACCATCCTCAGCATCTTCCCCAACCTTCCAACAACACAACCGGCAGAAACCCATCCTCAGCATCTCCACTCACTTCCCAATAACACAACCTGCAGAAACCCATCCTCAGCATCTTCACTCACCTCCCAATAACACAACATGCAGAAACCCATCCTCAGCATCTCCACTCAGCTCCCAATAGCACAACCTGCAGAAACCCATCCTCAGCATCTCCACTCACCTCCCAAAAACACAACCTGCAGAAACCCATCCTCAGCATCTCCACTCACCTCCCAATAACACAACCTGCAGAAACCAATTCTCAGCATCTCCACTCACCTCCCAATAACACAACCTGCAGAAACCCATCCTCAGCATCTTCACTCACCTCCCAATAACACAACCTGCAGAAACCCATCCTCAGCAACTCCACTCACCTCCCAATAACACAACCTGCAGTAACCCATTCTCAGCATCTTCGCTCACCTTCGAATAACACAACCTGCAGAAACCCATCCTCAGCATCTTCACTCACCTCCCAATAACACAACCTGCAGAAACCCATCCTCAGCATCTCCACTCACCTCCCAATAACACAACCTGCAGAAACCAATTCTCAGCATCTCCACTCACCTCCCAATAGCACAACCTGCAGAAAAACATCCTCAGCATTTTCACTAAGCTTCCAATAACACAATCTGCAGAAAACCATCCTCAGCATCTTCCCCAACCTTCCAACAACACAACCGGCAGAAACCCATCCTCAGCATCTCCACTCACCTTCCCATAACACAACCTGCAGCAACCCATTCTCAGCATCTTCACTTAGCTTCCAATAACACAACCGGCAGAAACCCATCCTCAGCATCTCCACTCACCTCCCAATAGCACAACCTGCAGAAACACATCCTCAGCATCTTCACTAACCTTCCAATAACACAACCTGCAGAAACCCATCCTCAGCATCTCCACTCACCTCCCAATAACACAATCTGCATAAACCCATCCTGAGCATCTTCCCTTACCTTCCCATAACACAACCTGCAGAAAGCCATTCTCAGCATTTCCACTCATCTCCCAATATCACAACCTGCAGAAACCCATCCTCAGCATCTCCACTCACCTCCCAATAACACAACCTGCAGAAACCCATTCTCAGCATTTCCACTCATCTCCCAATAACACAACCTGCAGAAACCGATTCTCAGCATCTCCACTCACCTCCCAATAACACAACCTGCAGAAACCCATTCTCAGCATTTCCACTCACCTCCCAATAACAGAACCTGCAGAAACCCATCCTCAGCATCTCGAATCACCTCCCAAAAACACAACCTGCAGATACCCATCCTCAGCATCTCAACTCACCTCCCAGTAACACAACCTGCAGAACCCATCCTCAGAATCTTCACTCACCTCCCAATAACACAATCTGCAGAAAATCATCCTCAGCATCTTCCCTAACCTTCCAAGAACACAACATGACGAAACCCATCCTCAGCATCTCCACTCACCTCCCAATAACACAATCTGCAGAAACACATCCTCAGCATCTACACTCACCTCCCAATAACACAACCTGCAGAAACCCATCCTCAGAATCTTCACTAACCTTCCAATAACACAATCTGCAGAAACCCATCCTCAGCATCACCACTCACCTCGCAATAACACAACCTGCAGAAACACATCCTCAGAATCTTCACTCACCTTCCAATAACACAACCTGCAGAAACCCATCCTCAGCATCTCCACTAACCTTCCAATAACACAACATACAGAAACCCATCCTCAGCATCTTCACTCACCTTCCAATAACACAACCTGCAGAAACCCATCCTCAGAATCTTCACTAACCTTCCAATAACACAATCTGCAGAAACCCATCCTCAGCATCACCACTCACCTCGCAATAACACAACCTGCAGAAACACATCCTCAGAATCTTCACTAACCTTCCAATAACACAACCTTGAGAAACCCATCCTCAGCATCTCCACTTACCTCCCAATAACACAACCTGCAGAAACCTATCCACAGCATCTTCACTCACCTTCCAATAACACAACCTGCAGAAACCCATCCTCAGCATCTCCACTAACCTTCCAATAACACAACATACAGAAACCCATCCTCAGCATCTTCACTCACCTTCCAATAACACAACCTGCAGAAACCCATTCTCAGCATCTTCACTCACCTCCCAATAACACAACCTGCAGAAACCCATCCTCAGCTTCTCCACTCACCTTCCCATAACACAACCTGCAGCAACCCATTCTCAGCATCTTCACTTAGCTTCCAATGACACAACCTGCAGAAACCCATCCTCAGCATCTCCACTCACCTCCCAATAGCACAACCTGCAGAAAAACATCCTCAGCATTTTCACTAAGCTTCCAATAACACAATCTGCAGAAAACCATCCTCAGCATCTTCCCCAACCTTCCAACAACACAACCGGCAGAAACCCATCCTCAGCATCTCCACTCACCTTCCCATAACACAACCTGCAGCAACCAATTCTCAGCATCTTCACTTAGCTTCCAATAACACAACCGGCAGAAACCCATCCTCAGCATCTCCACTCGCCTCCCAATAGCACAACCTGCAGAAACACATCCTCAGCATCTTCACTAACCTTCCAATAACACAACCTGCAGAAACCCATCCTCAGCATCTCCACTCACCTCCCAATAACACAATCTGCATAAACCCATCCTGAGCATCTTCCCTAACCTTCCCATAACACAAAAAGCAGAAAGCCATTCTCAGCATTTCCACTCATCTCCCAATATCACAACCTGCAGAAAGCCATCCTCAGCATCTCCACTCACCTCCCAATAACACAACCTGCAGAAACCGATTCTCAGCATCTCCACTCACCTCCCAATAACAGAACCTGCAGAAACCCATCCTCAGCATCTCAACTCACCTCCCAGTAACACAACCTGCAGAACCCATCCTCAGAATCGTCACTCACCTTCCAATAACACAATCTGCAGAAAATCATCCTCAGCATCTTCCCTAACCTTCCAAGAAAACAACATGACGAAACTCATCCTCAGCATCTCCACTCACTTCCCAATAACACAACCTGCAGAAACCCATCCTCAGCATCTCAACTCACCTCCCAGTAACACAACCTGCAGAACCCATCCTCAGAATCGTCACTCACCTTCCAATAACACAAACTGCAGAAACCCATCCTCAGCATTTTCCCTAACCTTCCAATAGCACAATCTGCAGAAACCCATCCTCAGCATCTTCACTGACCTCCCAATAACACAACCTGCAGTAACCCATCCTCAGCAGCTACACTCACCTCCCAATACCACAACCTGCAGAACCCATCCTCAGAATCTTCACTAACCTTCCAATAACACAATCTGCAGAAACCCATCCTCAGCATCTCCACTCACCTTCCAATAACACAACCTGCAGAAACCCATGCTCAGCATCTCCACTCACCTTCCAATAACACAACCTGCAGAAACCCATCCTCAGCATCTTCCCCAAACTTCCAACAACACAACCGGCAGAAACCCATCCTCAGCATCTCCACTCACCTCCCAATAACACAACCTGCAGAAACCCATTCTCAGCATTTCCACTCATCTCCCAATAACACAACCTGCAGAAACCAATCCTCAGCATCTTCACTCACCTCCCAATAACACAACCTGCAGAAACCCATTCTCAGCATTTCCACTCATCTCCCAATAACACAACCTGCAGAAACCCATCCTCAGCATCTCCACTGACCTCCCAATAACACAACCTGCAGAAACCCATCCTCAGCATCTTCACTCACCTCCCAATAACACAACCTGCAGAAACCTATCCTCAGCATCTTCACTCACCTTCCAATAACACAACCTGCAGAAACCCATCCTCAGCATCTCCACTAACCTTCCAAATACACAACCTACAGAAACCCATCCTCAGCATCTTCACTCACCTTCCAATAACACAACCTGCAGAAACCCATTCTCAGCATCTTCACTCGCCTCCCAATAACACAACCTGCAGAAACCCATCCTCAGCATCTCCACTCACCTTCCCATAACACAACCTGCAGCAATCCATTCTCAGCATCTTCACTTAGCTTCCAATAACACAACCGGCAGAAACCCATCCTCAGCATCTCCACTCACCTCCCAATAGCACAACCTGCAGAAACACATCCTCAGCATCTTCACTAACCTTCCAATAACACAACCTGCAGAAACCCATCCTCAGCATCTTCCCCAAACTTCCAAAAACACAACCGGCAGAAACCCATCCTCAGCATCTCCACTTACCTCCCAATAACACAATCTGCATAAACCCATCCTGAGCATCTTCCCTAACCTTCCCATAACACAATCTGCAGAAAGCCATTCTCAGCATTTCCACTCATCTCCCAATAACACAACCTGCAGAAACCCATCCTCAGCATCTCCACTCACCTCCCAATAACACAACCTGCAGAAACCCATTCTCAGCATTTCCACTCATCTCCCAATAACACAAGCTGCAGAAACGCATCCTCAGCATCTTCACTCACCTCCCAATAACACATCCTGCAGAAACCCATTCTCAGCATTTCCACTCATCTCTCAATAACACAACCTGCAGAAACCCATCCTCAGCATCTCCACTCACCTCCCAATAACACAACCTGCAGAACCCATCCTCAGCATCTTCACTAACCTTCCAATAACACAACCTGCAGATCCCATCCTCAGCATCTCAACCCACCTCCCAGTAACACAACCTGCAGAACCCATCCTCAGAATCTTCACTCACCTTCCAATAACACAATCTGCAGAAAATCATCCTCAGCATCTTCCCTAACCTTGCAAGAACACAACATGACGAAACCCATCCTCAGCATCTTCACTCACTTCCCAATAACACAACCTGCAGAAAGCCATCCTCAGCATTTTCCCTAACCTTCCAATAACACAACCTGCAGAAAACCATCCTCAGCATCTTCACTCACCTCCCAATAACACAACCTGCAGAAACCCATCCTCAGCATCTCCACTAACCTCCCAATAACACAACCTGCAGAAACCCATCCTCAGCATCTACACTCACCTCCCAATAACACAACCTGCAGAAACCCATCTTCAGAATCTTCACTAACCTTCCAATAACACAATCTGCAGAAACCCATCCTCAGCATCTTCACTCACCTCCCAATAACACAACCTGCAGAACCCATCCTCAGCATCTCCACTCACCTCCCAATAACACAACCTGCAGAAACCCATCCTCAGCATCTCCAATCACCTCACAATAACACAACCTGCAGAAACCCATCCTCAGCATCTCCACTCACCTCCCAATAGCACAACCTGCAGAAACACATCCTCAGCATCTTCACTAACCTTCCAATAACACAATCTGCAGAAAACCATCCTCAGCATCTTCCCCAACCTTCCAACAACACAACCGGCAGACTCCCATCCTCAGCATCTCCACTCACCTCCCAATAACACAATCTGCATAAACCCATCTTGAGCGTCTTCCCTAACCTTCCCATAACACAACCTGCAGAAAGCCATTCTCAGCATTTCCACTCAACTCCCAATAACACAGCCTGCAGAAACCCATCCTCAGCATCTCCACTCACCTCCCAATAACACAATCTGCAGAAAATCATCCTCAGCATCTTCCCTAACCTTGCAAGAACACAACATGACGAAACCCATCCTCAGCATCTCCACTCACTTCCCAATAACACAACCTGCAGAAAGCCATCCTCAGCATTTTCCCTAACCTTCCAATAACACAACCTTCAGAAACCCATCCTCAGCATCTTCACTCACCTCCCAATAACACAACCTGCAGAAACCCATCCTCAGCATCTCCACTAACCTCCCAATAACACAACCTGCAGAAACCCATCCTCAGCATCTACACTCACCTCCCAATAACACAACCTGCAGAAACCCATCTTCAGAATCTTCACTAACCTTCCAATAACACAATCTGCAGAAACCCATCCTCAGCATCTTCACTCACCTCCCAATAACACAACCTGCAGAACCCATCCTCAGCATCTCCACTCACCTCCCAATAACACAACCTGCAGAAACCCATCCTCAGCATCTCCACTAACCTCCCAATAGCACAACCTGCAGAAACACATCCTCAGCATCTTCACTAACCTTCCAATAACACAATCTGCAGAAAACCATCCTCAGCATCTTCCCCAACCTTCCAACAACACAACCGGCAGAATCCCATCCTCAGCATCTCCACTCACCTCCCAATAACACAATCTGCATAAACCCATCTTGAGCATCTTCCCTAACCTTCCCATAACACAACCTGCAGAAACCCATTCTCAGCATTTCCACTCAACTCCCAATAGCACAGCCTGCAGAAACCCATCCTCAGCATCTCCACTCACCTCCCAATAACACAACCTGCAGAAACCCATTCTCAGCATTTCCACTCATCTCCCAATAACACAACCTGCAGAAACGCATCCTCAGCATCTTCACTCACCTCCCAATAACACAACCTGCAGAAACCCATTCTCAGCATTTCCACTCATCTCTCAATAACACAACCTGCAGAAACCCATCCTCAGCAGCTCCACTCACCTCCCAATAACACAACCTGCAGAACCCATCCTCAGCATCTTCACTAACCTTCCAATAACACAACCTGCAGAAACCCATCCTCAGCATCTCAACTCACCTCCCAGTAACACAACCTGCAGAACCCATCCTCAGAATCTTCACTCACCTTCCAATAACACAATCTGCAGAAAACCATCCTCAGCAACTTCCCTAACCTTCCAAGAACACAACATGACGAAATCCATCCTCAGCATCTCCACTCACTTCCCAATAACACAACCTGCAGAAACCCATCCTCAGCATCTTCACTCACCTCCCAATAACACAACCTGCAGAAACCCATCCTCATCATCTCCACTCACCTCCCAATAGCACAACCTGCAGAAACACATCCTCAGCATCTCCACTCACCTCCCAATAACACAACCTGCAGAAACCAATTCTCAGCATCTCCACTAACCTTCCAATTATACAACCTACAGAAACCCATCCTCAGAATCTCCAATCACCTCCCAGTAAAACAACCTGCAGAAACCCATCCTCAGCATCTCCACTAACATTCCAATTACACAACCTACAGAAACCCATCCTCCGCATCTTCACTCACCTTCCAATAACACAACCTGCAGAAACCCATTCTCAGCATCTTCACTCGCCTCCCAATAACACAACCTGCAACAACCCATTCTCAGCATCTTCACTTAGTTTCCAATAACAAAACCGGCAGTAACCCATCCTCAGCATCTCCACTCACCTCCCAATAGCACAACCTGCAGAAACACATCCTCAGCATCTTCACTAACCTTCCAATAACACAATCTGCAGAAACCCATCTTCAGAATCTTCACTAACCTTCCAATAACACAATCTGCAGAAACCCATCCTCAGCATCTTCACTCACCTCCCAATAACACAACCTGCAGAACCCATCCTCAGCATCTCCACTCACCTCCCAATAACACAACCTGCAGAAACCCATCCTCAGCATCTCCAATCACCTCACAATAACACAACCTGCAGAAACCCATCCTCAGCATCTCCACTCACCTCCCAATAGCACAACCTGCAGAAACACATCCTCAGCATCTTCACTAACCTTCCAATAACACAATCTGCAGAAAACCATCCTCAGCATCTTCCCCAACCTTCCAACAACACAACCGGCAGAATCCCATCCTCAGCATCTCCACTCACCTCCCAAAAGCACAATCTGCATAAACCCATCTTGAGCATCTTCCCTAACCTTCCCATAACACAACCTGCAGAAACCCATTCTCAGCATTTCCACTCAACTCCCAATAACACAGCCTGCAGAAACCCATCCTCAGCATCTCCACTCACCTCCCAATAACACAACCTGCAGAAACCCATTCTCAGCATTTCCACTCATCTCCCAATAACACAACCTGCAGAAACGCATCCTCAGCATCTCCACTCACCTCCCAATAACACAACCTGCAGAACCCATCCTCAGCATCTTCACTAACCTTCCAATAACACAACCTGCAGAAACCCATCCTCAGCATCTCAACTCACCTCCCAGTAACACAACCTGCAGAACCCATCCTCAGAATCTTCACTCACCTTCCAATAACACAATCTGCAGAAAACCATCCTCAGCAACTTCCCTAACCTTCCAAGAACACAACATGACGAAATCCATCCTCAGCATCTCCACTCACTTCCCAATAACACAACCTGCAGAAACCCATCCTCAGCATCTTCACTCACCTCCCAATAACACAACCTGCAGAAACCCATCCTCAGCATCTCCACTCACCTCCCAATAGCACAACCTGCAGAAACACATCCTCAGCATCTCCACTCACCTCCCAATAACACAACCTGCAGAAACCAATTCTCAGCATCTCCACTAACCTTCCAATTATACAACCTACAGAAACCCATCCTCAGAATCTCCAATCACCTCCCAGTAACACAACCTGCAGAAACCCATCCTCAGCATCTCCACTAACCTTCCAATTACACAACCTACAGAAACCCATCCTCCGCATCTTCACTCACCTTCCAATAACACAACCTGCAGAAACCCATTCTCAGCATCTTCACTCGCCTCCCAATAACACAACCTGCAACAACCCATTCTCAGCATCTTCACTTAGTTTCCAATAACAAAACCGGCAGTAACCCATCCTCAGCATCTCCACTCACCTCCCAATAGCACAACCTGCAGAAACACATCCTCAGCATCTTCACTAACCTTCCAATAACACAATCTGCAGAAAACCATCCTCAGCATCTTCCCCAACCTTCCAACAACACAACCGGCAGAAACCCATCCTCAGCATCTCCACTCACCTCCCAATAACACAATCTGCATAAACCCATCCTGAGCATCTTCCCTAACCTTCCCATAACACAACCTGCAGAAAGCCATTCTCAGCATTTCCACTCATCTCCCAATAACACAACCTGCAGAAACCCATCCTCAGCATCTCCACTCACCTTCCAATAACACAACCTGCAGAAACCCATTCTCAGCATTTCCACTCATCTCCCAATAACACAACCTGCAGAAACCCATCCTCAGCATCTCCACTGACCTTCCAATAACACAACCTGCAGAAACCCATTCACAGCATCTTCACTAACCTCCCAATAACACAACCTGCAGAAACCCATCCTCAGCATCTTCACTCACCTCCCAATAACACAACCTGCAGAAACCCATTCTCAGCATTTCCACTCATCTCCCAATAACACAACCTGCAGAATCCCATTCTCAGCATCTCCACTCACCTCCCAATAACACAACCTGCAGAAACTCATTCTCAGCATTTCCACTCACCTCCCAATAACACAACCTGCAGAAACCCATCCTCAGCATTTTCACTAACCTTCCAATAACACAACCTGCAGAAACCCATCCTCAGCATCTCCACTCACCTTCCAAGAACACAACCTGCAGAAACCCATCCTCAATGTCTCCACTCACCTCCCAATAGCACAACCTGCAGAAAAACATCCTCAGCATCTTCACTAACCTTCCAATAACACAATCTGCAGAAAACGATCCTCAGCATCTTCCCCAATCTTCCAACAACACAACCGGCAGAAACCCATCCTCAGCATCTCCACTCACCTCCCAATAACACAATCTGCATAAACCCATCCTGAGCTTCTTCCCTAACCTTCCCATAACACAACCTGCAGAAAGCCATTCTCAGCATTTCCACTCACCTCCCAATAACACAACCTGCAGAAACCCATTCTCAGCATTTCCACTCATCTCCCATTAACACAACCTGCAGAAACCGATTCTCAGCATCTCCACTCACCTCCCAATAACACAACCTGCAGAAACCCATTCTCAGCATTTCCACTCACCTCCCAATAACACAACCTGCAGAAACCCATCCTCAGCATCTTCACTCACCTCCCAATAACACAACCTGCAGAAACCTATCCTCAGCATCTTCACTCACCTTCCAATAACACAACCTGCAGAAACCCATCCTCAGCAGCTCCACTGAACTCCCAATAACACAACCTGCAGAAACCCATCCTCAGCATCTTCACTCACCTCCCAATAACACAACCTGCAGAAACCTATCCTCAGCATCTCCACTCACCTCCCAATAACACAACCTGCAGAAACCCATCCTCAGCATCTCCACTAACCTTCCAATTACACAACCTACAGAAACCCATCCTCAGCATCTTCACTCACCTTCCAATAACACAACCTGCAGAAACCCATTCTCAGCATCTTCACCCGCCTCCCAATAACACAACCTGCAGAAACCCATCCTCAGCATCTCCACTCACCTTCCCATAACACAACCTGCAGCAACCCATTCTCAGCATCTTCACTTAGCTTCCAATAACACAACCGGCAGAAACCCATCCTCAGCATCTCCACTCACCTCCCAATAGCACAACCTGCAGAAACACATCCTCAGCATCTTCACTAACCTTCCAATAACACAATCTGCAGAAAACAATCCTCAGCAACTTCCCCAACCTTCCAACAACACAACCGGCAGAAACCCATCCTCAGCATCTCCACTCACCTCCCAATAACACAATCTGCATAAACCCATCCTGAGCATCTTCCCTACCCTTCCCATAACACAACCTGCAGAAAGCCATTCTCAGCATTTCCACTCATCTCCCAATAACGCAACCTGCAGGAACCCATCCTCATCATCTCCACTCACCTCCCAATAACACAACCTGCAGAAACCCATTCTCAGCATTTCCACTCATCTCCCAATAACACAACCTGCAGAAACCTATTCTCAGCATCTCCACTCACCTCCCAATAACACAACCTGCAGAAACCCATTCTCAGCATTTCCACTCGCCTCCCAATAACACAACCTGCAGAAACCCATCCTCAGCATCTTCACTCACCTCCCAATAAAACAACCTGCAGAAACCCATCCTCAGCATCTCCACTCACCTCCCAATAACACAACCTGCATAAACCCATCCTCAGCATCTCTACTCACCTCTCAATAACACAATCTGCATAAACCCATCCTGAGCATCTTCCCTAACCTTCCAATAACACAACCTGTAGAAACGCATCCTCAGAATCTTCACTCACCTCCCAATAACACAACCTGCAGAAACCCATTCTCAGAATCTTCACTCAGCTTCCAATAACACAATCTGCAGAAAACCATCCTCAGCAACTTCCCTAACCTTCCAAGAACACAACATGACGAAATCCATCCTCAGCATCTCCACTCACCTCCCAATAGCACAACCTGCAGAAACCCATCCTCAGCATCTCCACTCACCTCCCAATAACACAACCTGCAGAAACCAATTCTCAGCATCTCCACTAACCTTCCAATTACACAACCTACAGAAACCCATCCTCAGAATCTCCAATCACCTCCCAGTAACACAACCTGCAGAAACCCATCCTCAGCATCTCCACTAACCTTCCAATTACACAACCTACAGAAACCCATCCTCAGCACCTTCACTCACCTTCCAATAACACAACCTGCAGAAACCCATTCTCAGCATCTTCACTCGCCTCCCAATAACACAACCTGCAGCAACCCATTCTCAGCATCTTCACTTAGTTTCCAATAACAAAACCGGCAGAAACCCATCCTCAGTATCTCCACTCACCTCCCAATAGCACCACCTGCAGAAACACATCCTCACCATCTTCACTAACCTTACAATAACACAATCTGCAGAAAACCATCCTCAGCATCTTCCCCAACCTTCCAACAACACAACCGGCAGAAACCCATCCTCAGCATCTCCACTCACCTCCCAATAACACAATCTGCATAAACCCATCCTGAGCATCTTCCCTAACCTTCCCATAACACAACCTGCAGAAAGCCATTCTCAGCATTTCCACTCATCTCCCAATAACACAACCTGCAGAAACCCATCCTCAGCATCTCCACTCACCTCCCAATAACACAACCTGCAGAAACCCATTCTCAGCATTTCCACTCATCTCCCAATAACACAACCTGCAGAAACCCATCCTCAGCATCTCCACTGACCTTCCAATAACACAACCTGCAGAAACCCATTCTCAGCATCTTCACTAACCTCCCAATAACACAACCTGCAGAAACCCATCCTCAGCATCTTCACTCACCTCCCAATAACACAACCTGCAGAAACCCATTCTCAGCATTTCCACTCATCTCCCAATAACACAACCTGCAGAATCCCATTCTCAGCATCTCCACCCACCTCCCAATAACACAACCTGCAGAAACCCATTCTCAGCATTTCCACTCACCTCCCAATAACACAACCTGCAGAAACCCATCCTCAGCATCTTCACTCACCTCCCAATAAAACAATCTGCAGAAACCCATCCTCAGCATCTCCACTCACCTCCCAATAACACAATCTGCATAAACCCATCCTGAGCATCTCTACTCACCTCCCAATAACACAACCTGCAGAAACCCATCCTCAGCATCTTCACTCACCTCCCAATAAAACAATCTGCAGAAACCCATCCTCAGCATCTCCACTCACCTCCCAATAACACAATCTGCATAAACCCATCCTGAGCATCTCTACTCACCTCCCAATAACACAATCTGCATAAACCCATCCTGAGCATCTTCACTCACCTCCCAATAAAACAATCTGCAGAAACGCATCCTCAGCATCTTCACTCACCTCCCAATAACACAACCTGCAGAAACCAATTCTCAGCATTTCCACTCATCTCTCACTAACACAACCTGCAGAAACCCATCCTCAGCATCTCAACTCACCTCCCAATAACACAACCTGCAGAACCCATCATCATCATCTTCACTAACCTTCCAATAACACAACCTGCAGATACCCATCCTCAGCATCTCAACTCACCTCCCAGTAACACAACCTGCAGAACCCATCCTCAGAATCTTCACTCACCTCCCAATAACACAATCTGCAGAAAATCATCCTCAGCATCTTCCCTAACCTTCCAAGAACACAACATGACGAAACCCATCCTCAGCATCTCCACTCACCTCCCAATAACACAATCTGCAGAAACACATCCTCAGCATCTACACTCACCTCCCAATAACACAACCTGCAGAAACCCATCCTCAGAATCTTCACTAACCTTCCAATAACACAATCTTCAGAAACCCATCCTCAGCATCTCCACTCACCTCCCAATAACACAACCTGCAGAAACCCATCCTCAGTGTCTACACTCACCTCCCAATAACACAACCTGCAGAAACCCATCCTCAGCATCTTCACTCACCTCCCAATAACACAACCTGCAGAAACCCATCCTCAGCATCTCCACTAACCTTCCAATTACACAACCTGCAGAAACCCATCCTCAGCATCTTCACTCACCTTCCAATAACACAACCTGCAGAAACCCATTCTCAGCATCTTCACTCGCCTCCCAATAACACAACCTGCAGAAACCCATCCTCAGCATCTCCACTCACCTTCCCATAACACAACCTGCAGCAACCCATTCTCAGCATCTTCACTTAGCTTCCAATAACACAGCCGGCAGAAACCCATCCTCAGCATCTCCACTCAACTCCCAATAGCACCACCTGCAGAAACAAATCCTCAGCATCTTCACTAACCTTCCAATAACACAACCTTGAGAAACCCATCCTCAGCATCTCCACTCACCTTCCCATAACACAACCTGCAGCAACCCATCCTCAGCATCTCCACTCACCTCCCAATAGCACAACCTGCAGAAACACATCCTCAGCATCTTCACTAACCTTCCAATAACACAATCTGCAGAAAACCATCCTCAGCATCTTCCCCAACCTTCCAATAACACAACCTGCAGAAACCCATCCTCAGCATCTTCACTCACCTCCCAATAACACAATCTGCATAAACCCATCCTGAGCATCTTCACTCACCTTCCAATAACACAACCTGCAGAAAGCCATTCTCAGCATTTCCACTCATCTCCCAATAACGCAACCTGCAGAAACCCATCCTCAGCATCTCCACTCACCTCCCAATAACACAACCTGCAGAAACCCATTCTCAGCATTTCCACTCATCTCCCAATAACACAACCTGCAGAAACCGATTCTCAGCATCTCCACTCACCTCCCAATAACACAACCTGCAGAAACCCATTCTCAGCATTTCCACTCACCTCCCAATAACACAACCTGCAGAAACCCATCCTCAGCATCTTTACTCACCTCCCAATAAAACAACCTGCAGAAACCTTTCCTCAGCATCTCCACTCACCTCCCAATAACACAACCTGCATAAACCCATCCTCAGCATCTCTACTCACCTCTCAATAACACAACCTGCAGAAACCCATCCTCAGCATCTCCACTAACCTTCCAATAACACAACCTGCAGAAAAGCATCCTCAGCATCTTCACTCACCTCCCAATAACACAACCTGCAGAAACCCATTCTCAGCATTTCCGCTCATCTCTCAATAACACAACCTGCAGAAACCCATCCTCAGCATCTCCACTCACCTCCCAATAACACAACATGCAGAACCCATCCTCAGCATCTTCACTAACCTTCCAATAACACAACCTGTAGATACCCATCCTCAGCATCTCAACTCACCTCCCAGTAACACAACCTGCAGAACCCATCCGCAGAATCTTCACTCACATTCCAAGAACACAATCTGCAGAAAATCATCCTCAGCATCTTCCCTAACCTTCCAAGAACACAACATGACGAAACCCATCCTCAGCGTCTTCACTCACCTCCCAATAACACAACCTGCAGAAACCCATCCTCAGCGTCTTCACTCACCTCCCAATAACACAATCTGCAGAAACCCATCCTCAGCATCTACACTCACCTCCCAATAACACAACCTGCAGAAACCCATCCTCAGCATCTTCACTAACCTTCCAATAACACAATCTGCAGAAACCCATCCTCAGCATCTTCACTCACCTCCCAATAACACAACCTGCAGAAACCCATACTCAGCGTCTTCACTCACCTCCCAATAACACAACCTGCAGAAACCCATCCTCAGCATCTACACTCACCTCCCAATAACACAACCTGCACAAACCCATCCTCAGCATTTTCCCTAACCTTCCAATAACACAACCTGCAGAAACCCATCCTCAGCATCTTCACTCACCTCCCAATAACACAACCTGCAGAAACCTTTCCTCAGCATCTTCACTCACCTCCCAATAACACAACCTGCAGAAACCCATCCTCAGCATCTCCACTCACCTCCCAATAACACAACATGCAGAAACCCATCCTCAGCATCTCCAATCACCTCACAATAACACAACCTGCAGAAACCCATCCTCAGCATCTCCACTCACCTCCCAATAGCACAACCTGCAGAAACCCATCCTCAGCATCTTCCCCAACCTTCCAACAACACAATCTGCAGAAACCCATCCTCAGCATCTCCACTCACCTCCCAATAACACAACCTGCATAAACCCATCCTCAGCATCTCTACTCACCTCTCAATAACACAATCTGCATAAACCCATCCTGAGCATCTTCCCTAACCTTCCAATAACACAACCTGCAGAAAAGCATCCTCAGCATCTTCACTCACCTCCCAATAACACAACCTGCAGAAACCCATTCTCAGCATTTCCACTCATCTCTCAATAACACAACCTGCAGAAACCCATCCTCAGCATCTCCACTCACCTCCCAATAACACAACATGCAGAACCCATCCTCAGCATCTTCACTAACCTTCCAATAACACAACCTGTAGATACCCATCCTCAGCATCTCAACTCACCTCCCAGAAACACAACCTGCAGAACCCATCCTCAGAATCTTCACTCACATTCCAAGAACACAATCTGCAGAAAATCATCCTCAGCATCTTCCCTAACCTTCCAAGAACACAACATGACGAAACCCATCCTCAGCATCTCCACTCACTTCCCAATAACACAACCTGCAGAAACCCATCCTCAGCGTCATCACTCACCTCCCAATAACACAATCTGCAGAAACCCATCCTCAGCATCTACACTCACCTCCCAATAACACAACCTGCAGAAACCCATCCTCAGAATCTTCACTAACCTTCCAATAACACAATCAGCAGAAACCCATCCTCAGCATCTTCACTCACCTCCCAATAACACAACCTGCAGAAACCCATACTCAGCGTCTTCACTCACCTCCCAATAACACAACCTGCAGAAACCCATCCTCAGCATCTCCACTCACCTCCCATTAACACAACCTGCACAAATCCATCCTCAGCATTTTCCCTAACCTTCCAATAACACAACCTGCAGAAACCCATCCTGAGCATCTTCACTCACCTCCCAATAACACAACCTGCAGAAACCCATCCTCAGCATCTTCACTCACCTCCCAATAACACAACCTGCAGAAACCCATCCTCAGCATCTCCACTCACCTCCCAATAACACAACATGCAGAAACCCATCCTCAGCATCTCCAATCACCTCACAATAACACAACCTGCAGAAACCCATCCTCAGCATCTCCACTCACCTCCCAATAGCACAACCTGCAGAAACACATCCTCAGCATCTTCACTAACCTTCCAATAACACAATCTGCAGAAAACCATCCTCAGCATCTTCCCCAACCTTCCAACAACACAACCGGCAGAATCCCATCCTCAGCATCTCCACTCACCTCCCAATAACAAAATCTGCATAAACCCATCTTGAGCATCTTCCCTAACCTTCCCATAACACAACCTGCAGAAAGCCATTCTCAGCATTTCCACTCATCTCCCAATAACACAGCCTGCAGAAACCCATTCTCAGCATTTCCACTCATCTCCCAATAACACAACCTGCAGAAACCAATCCTCAGCATCTTCACTCACCTCCCAATAACACAACCTGCAGAAACCCATTCTCAGCATTTCCACTCACCTCCCAATAACACAACCTGCAGAAACCCATCCTCAGCATCTTCACTCACCTCCCAATAAAACAACCTGCAGAAACCCATCCTCAGCATCTCCACTCACCTCCCAATAACACAACCTGCATAAACCCATCCTCAGCATCTCCACTCACCTCCCAATAACACAATCTGCATAAACCCATCCTGAGCATCTTCCCTAACCTTCCAATAACACAACCTGCAGAAACGCATTCTCAGCATCTTCACTCACCTCCCAATAACACAACCTGCAGAAACCCATTCTCAGCATTTCCACTCATCTCTCAATAACACAACCTGCAGAAACCCATCCTCAGAATCTTCACTCACCTTCCAATAACACCATCTGCAGAAAACCATCCTCAGCAACTTCCCTAACCTTCCAAGAACACAACATGACGAAACCCATCCTCAGCATCTCCACTCACTTCCCAATAACACAACCTGCAGAAAGCCACCCTCAGCATTTTCCCTAACCTTCCAATAACACAACCTGCAGAAACCCATCCTCAGCCTCTTCACTCACCTCCCAATAACACAACCTGCACAAACCCATCCTCAGCATCTCCATTCACCTCCCAATAACACAACCTGCAGAAACCCATCCTCAGCATCGTCACTCACCTCCCAATAACACAACCTGCAGAAACCCATCCTCAGCATCTCCAATCACCTCCCAATAACACAACCTGCAGAAACCCATCGTCAGCATCTTCACTCACCTCCCTATAACACAACCTGCAGAAACACATCCTCAGCATCTTCACTAACCTTCTAATAACACAACCTGCAGAAACCCATTCTCAGCATTTCCACTCATCTCCCAATAACACAACCTGCAGAAACCCATCCTCAGCATCTTCACTCACCTCCCAATAACACAACCTGCAGAAACCCATCCTCAGCATCTTCACTCACCTCCCAATAAAACAACCTGCAGAAACCCATCCTCAGCATCTCCACTCACCTCCCAATAACACAACCTGCAGAAACCCATCCTCAGCATTTTCACTCACCTCCCAATAACACAACCGCAGAAACCCATTCTCAGCATTTCCACTCACCTCCCAATAACACAACCTGCAGAAACCCGTCCTCAGCATTTCCTCTCACCTCCCAATAACACAACCTGCAGAAACCCATCCTCAGCATCTCCACTCACCTCCCAATTACACAACCTGCAGAAACCCATTCTCAGCATTTCCACTTACCTCACAAAAACACAACCGGAGAAACCCATCCTCAGCATCTTCACTCACCTTCCAATAACACAACCTGCAGAAACCCATCCTCAGCATCTCCACTCACCTCCCAATAACACAACCTGCAGAAACAAATCCTCAGCATCTTCACTCACCTCCCAATAACACAACCTGCAGAACCACATCCTCAGCATCTTCACTCACCTCCCAATAACACAACCTGCAGAATCCCATCCTCAGATTCTCCACTCACCTCCCAATAACACAACCTGCAGAAACCCATCCTCAGCATCTTCACTGACCTTCCAATAACACAACCTGCAGAAACCCATCCTCAGCATCTTCACTCACTTCCCAATAACACAACCTGCAGAAACCCATCCTCAGCCTCTTCACTAAACTTCAAATAACACAACCTGCAGAACCCCATCCTCAGCATCTTCACTCGCCTCCCAATAACGCAACCTGTAGAAACCCATCCTCAGCATCTTCACTAACCTTCCAATAACACAACCTGCAGAACCCCATCCTCAGCATCTTCACTCGCCTCCCAATAACACAACCTGCAGAAACCCATCCTCAGCCTCTTCACTAAACTTCAAATAACACAACCTGCAGAACCCCATCCTCAGCATCTTCACTCACCTCCCAATAACACAACCTGCAGAAACCCATCCTCAGCATCTTCACTCACCTCCCAATAACACAACCTGCAGAAACCCATCCTCAGCATCTCCACTCACCTCCCAATAACACAACCTGCAGAAACCCATCCTCAGCATCTCCACTCACCTTCCAATAACACAACCTGCAGAAACCCATCCTCAGCATCTCCACTCACCTCCCAATAACACAACCTGCAGAACCCATTCCTCAGCATCTCCACTAACCTCCCAATAACACAACCTGCAGAAACCCATCCTCAGCATCTCCACTCACCTTCCAATAACACAACCTGCAGAAACCCATCCTCAGCATCTCCACTCACCTCCCAATAACACAACCTGCAGAACCCATTCCTCAGCATCTCCACTAACCTTCCAATAATACAACCTGCAGAAACCCATTCTCAGCCTCTTCACTCACCTCCCAATAACAGAATTGCAAAAGTAATGAAAAAAAACTCATTTCCACTTTCATTGAAAATGGACATGGGCTTGGTCAAATTTGATTGAGTGAGACTGTGGAGAATTTCAATCACTGAATGAGAATTCAGATAGTGGGATGCTGCCAGACTGGGAAGCAATCTACAGCAGTGAGCACAGGGATGATAGGTGACTGGGATTGGGTGAGGTTTAGGACCCAGACTGGGAACCAATCTACAGCAGTGAGCACAGGGATGATAGGGGACTGGGATTGGGTGAGGGTTAAGATATGGCAGCAGAGTTGGAGATGAGCTGCGCTTCATGAAGATTTGTATCAGAAATTCTGTGACAGAATGTCATTGGATTAGTCGAGTGTGGATCTAACAAAGACACAGATGATGATTTATTCTGCAGCTGAGATGAAGCAGAGGTGACGATGGCAAGTGAGCAGGATTGGGAATGGAGAGAGTGTCTGGCAATAATAACTTTACTGTGAAAGGGAGAGCAGGGATTGTGAACAGCCTCCGATATTAACCAGAGAGCGAGTGGAGCCACTGGATAGGGAATGACCTCAGTGACTGGAATCGGTGTTGATATTTACAGCTAAAGGCACAGAGCTTCAAGGTAAAGAAGTGTTATTCCCACTATTCCAGATGTTGCTCAGACCGCAACTGGAGTATTGCACAGTCCTGGCCCCTGATTTGAGGAAAGATGTAGGGGCTTTAGAGGCAGTTCAGAGGAGGTTGACTAGAGTGACCGCAGAGATGAGGGCTTTGTCTTATCAAGAGAGTTGTTAAGAAGGAGTAGAGATCCAATTGTGGTTTATAAGATGATAAAAGGTGTGGGTGAAGTGGAAGTGGAGCGGATGCTTCCTCTTGTGGGGCGTTCTGGAACGAGAGGTCAGAATCTCAGGATAACAGGCAGCAAATGTGAATCAGAGCTGAGGAGAAACTACTTCTCCCAATGGGATGTGAACCTGTGGAATTCGCTATCCAGAGTGCGGGGCATGCTGGGACAGTGAGTAAATTTAAGGAGCAGTTAGATAGATTTTGAATTGGGAAAGCGATGAGAAGTTTGGATAATGGGCAGGGCGGCGGCGTTAAGCCGAGGATGAGATCAGCCAAGACCGAATGACGGAGCAGACGCGAGGGGCCAAATAGCCTCATTCTGCTCCTGGACCTGAAAACTTACAAACTTCTGAACTGAAGAACGTGGATTCAATCTTTCCAAGATGCAAATGACCAGAGCAATAATACACTTAAAGTGGTTTATACAATAAATAACTGGACAGGGAGACTTACCAGGGACACCGACAACAGCCAGGAGGGGATAGTAACCCGCTTGAATTATCAGCAGTGCGCCGTAGATCCGCAATGGTAAAGACTGGTCAGACACAAAGTAAATACCCAGGGATAAACTCCTGTCCATTGCTGTACCGTTCCTGTGGGTAGTTCCCAGATTCTGATCCATTGCTGTAACGTTCCTGTGGGCAGTTCCCAGATTCTGATCCATTGCTGTAACGTTCCTGTGGATAGTTCCCAGATTCTGATCCATTGCTGTAACGTTCCTGTGGGTAGTTCCCAGATTCTGATCCATTGCTGTAACGTTCCTGTGGGTAGTTCCCAGATTCTGATCCATTGCTGTAACGTTCCTGTGGGCAGTTCCCAGATTCTGATCCATTGCTGTAACGTTCCCGTGGATAGTTCCCAGATTCTGATCCATTGCTGTAACGTTCCCGTGGATAGTTCCCAGATTCTGATCCATTGCTGTAACGTTCCTGTGGATAGTTCCCAGATTCTGATCCATTGCTGTAACGTTCCTGTGGGTAGTTCCCAGATTCTGATCCATTGCTGTAACGTTCCTGTGGATAGTTCCCAGATTCTGATCCATTGCTGTAACGTTCCTGTGGGTAGTTCCCAGACTCTGATCCATTGCTGTAACGTTCCCGTGGGCAGTTCCCAGATTCTGATCCCTCCTCTCGGTCTCTCTGGAGCCGCTGATCTCTGGCAATGTTGGAATTGACGCTCCCGCTGACAGTTTGGGATAACACAATGAAAGGAATCGCTTATTAATAGCAGCGACAAACCCTCCAGTGACACGGTTAGATCCACAGAGACTGACATTAATCACAGTCACTAAACAAACAGGCTCAGTTAACCCCTTTCAATCCAATACTTTTTCTATCACAATGAAATAGAAGATTAGCTGGGTCTGGATCGGCTGTGTGACAGTGACTGAGGGATGCAGTGTGGAAATAGTGGACAAACTGACCATGATACTCAATCCTCATTGATATCTGAGTGGTTCCAGGGGACTGGGGCATTTTCCCTGCCCCATCCTGTTTATACAAGGAGAGAGAGGGATAAACCCTGGAGTGACAGAGCAGTCAGTATAATGTTAGTCACCAGGACATTTCTGGAGGGCAGACTGGGCAACAGGAATATTGCTCCTTCGCGAGGAAATGGTGTTATGTGACCAGAAACGCGGCGATATTCGTGGGAAATCACATCGCATGTTGTTATTGCAGTTATATTTCAAAATAACTGGAGGATTAATGAGGGAACTGATATGAATTTATGTACTGGGACATATTGTGATCAAATGTCATTTATTAGAGATGTTATCGAGTCCCAAAGCCGTGGATTAAAGGGTCTGTGACAGTGAGAATGTGAGATTGGCTAAGAAACAGAAAGCAGAGAGAAGCGGTGAATGATAGTTATTCAGACAGGAGGGGAGGAGACACTGATGTTCACTCGGGGCCCACATGAGGACAATTGCTCTTCAAGATACAATTCACTGCGATAGGCTTCAATGGAAAGAATTTCAACATTCACAAATGACAGACACTCAGCAATGACACAGTGAGCAGTGTAGCAGCAATCTTCAGCAGCATGTTCCCAGATCTGTGAAAGGGAGGGTCACGGGGAAAGTAAATTTAAATCACTGTCGTGTGGGTGATGCATTAGGGAGGAGGGCAGAGGACAGGAAATATAAACTAAACAGGACAAGTTTAAAAAGTGTACAGGAAGGGAGCGGGGACATGTCCACACTTTGCACTGGAAGGTCATGGCGATAAGATTGGAAAATCCTCAGAAGATATTTAACTTGATCAATAGAGGCGGAGACTCCGAAAAGAAGGATGTTAGGATCATAGAGTCATCGAGGTCCAGAGCACAGAAAGGCCATTCGGCCCATCTGGACTGGGCAGGTCATAAACAACCACCTGAGTATTTGAATCCCACTTTCTAATAGTTTGCCAATAGTCTATAGAGTTATAACCAGGTTTATGGAGAGGATCATAGCTGAGGAATTGCTTCTTGTTCTGCCGCTAAATATACAAAAGGATGTGAGGATCTTGGAGACAAAACAAAGGGTATTTAATGGAGTGTTGTCAGGGGTGGAGGATTTCAGTTAAATATGGGGATTAGTGAACTGGAATTGTAATCTGTAGATCAGTTTAAGGTAATGAGCAATTTCACAGAGGACTACAAATTAGGAAGGAGTTTAGAGAGAGTGAGCAGAAAGGGTTCCACTGGAGTGTGTGTGTGGACTGGCCGGGAGTGGCCTGGAGTGTGTGTGTGGGCTGGCCGGGAGTAGCCTGGAGTGTGTATGTGGGCTGGTCGGAAGTGGCCTGGAGTGTGTGTGTGGGCTGGCCGGGGGTGGCCTGGAGTGTGTGTGTGGGCTGGCCGGGTGTGGCCTGGCCTGGAGAGTGTGAGTGGGCTGAACGGGAGTGGCCTGGCCTGGAGTGTGTTTGTGGGCTGGCCGGGAGTGGCCTGGAGTGTGTGTGTGGGATGGCCGGGAGTGGGCTGGCCTGGAGTGTGTGTGTGTGGGCTGGCCGGGAGTGACCTGGAGTGTGTGTGTGGGCTGGCCGGGAGTGGCCTGGAGTGTGTGTGTGGGCTGGCCGGGAGTGGCCTGGAGTGTGTGTGTGGGATGGCCGGGAGTGGGCTGGCCTGGAGTGTGTGTGTGGGCTGGCCGGGAGTGGCCTGGAGTGTGTGTGTGGGATGGCCGGGAGTGGGCTGGCCTGGAGTGTGTGTGTGGGCTGGCCGGGAGTGGCCTGGAGTGTGTGTGTGGGCTGGCCGGGACTAGCCTGGAGTGTGTGTGTGGGCTGGCCGGGAATGGCCTGGAGTGTGTGAGTGGGCTGGCCGGGAGTGGTCTGGAGTGTGTGTGTGGGCTGGCCGGGAGTGGCCTGGAGTGTGTGTGTGGGCTGGCCGGGACTAGCCTGGAGTGTGTGTGTGGGCTGGCCGGGAATGGCCTGGAGTGTGTGAGTGGGCTGGCCGGGAGTGATTGGAGTGTGTGTGTGGGCTGGCCGGGAGTGGCCTGGAGTGTGTGTGTGGGCTGGCCGGGAGTGGCCTGGAGTGTGTGTGTGGGCTGGCCGGGAGTGGCCTGGAGTGTGTGTGTGGGCTGGCCGGGAGAGGCCTGGAGTGTGTGAGTGGGCTGGCCGGGAGTGGTCTGGAGTGTGTGTGTGGGCTGCCCGGGAGTGGCCTGGAGTGTGTGTGTGGGCTGGCCGGGAGTGGCCTGGAGTGTGTGTGTGGGCTGGCCGGGAGTAGCCTGGAGTGTGTGTGTGGGCTGGCCGGGAGTGGCCTGGAGTGTGTGTGTGGGCTGGCCGGGAGTGGCCTGGAGTGTGTGTGTGGGCTGGCCGGGAGTGGCCGGGAGTGTGTGTGTGGGCTGGCCGGAAGTGGCCTGGAGTGTGTGTGTGGGCTGGCCGGGAGTGGCCTGGAGTGTGTGTGTGGGCTGGCCGGGAGTGGCCTGGAGTGTGTGTGTGGGCTGGCCGGGAGTGGCCTGGGGTGTGTGTGTGGGCTGGCCGGGAGTGGCCGGGAGTGTGTGTGTGGGCTGGCCGGGATGGCCTGGGGTGTGTGTGTGGGCTGGCCGGGAGTGGCCTGGGGTGTGTGTGTGGGCTGGCCGGGAGTGGCCGGGAGTGTGTGTGTGGGCTGGCCGGGAGTGGCCTGGAGTGTGTGTGTGGGCTGGCCGGGAGTGGCCTGGAGTGTTTGTGGGCTGGCCGGGAGTGGCCTGGCCTGGAGTGTGTGTGTGGGCTGGCCGGGAGTGGCCTTGAGAGTGTGTGTGGGCTGGCCGGGAGTGGCCTGGAGAGTGTCTGTGGGCTGGCCGGGAGTGACCTGGAGTGTGTGTGTGGGCTGGCCGGGGGTGGCCTGGAGTGTGTGTGTGGGCTGGCCGGGAGTGGCCTGGAGTGTGTGTGTGGGCTGGCCGGGAGTAGCCTGGAGTGTGAGTGTGGGCTGGCCGGGAGTGGCCTGGAGAGTGTGTGTGGGCTGGCCGGGAGTGACCTGGAGTGTGTGTGTGGGCTGGCCGGGGGTGGCCTGGAGTGTGTGTGTGGGCTGGCCGGGAGTGGCCTGGAGTGTGTGTGTGGGCTGGCCGGGAGTGGCCTGGAGTGTGTGTGGGCTGGCCGGGAGTGGCCTGGAGTGTGTGTGTGGGCTGGCCGAGAGTGGCCTGGAGTGTGTGTGTGGGCTGGCCGGGAGTGGCCTGGAGTGTGTGTGGGCTGGCCGGGAGTGGCCTGGCCTGGAGAGTGTGTGTGGGCTGGCCGGGAGTGGCCTGGAGTGTGTGTGTGGGCTGGCCGGGAGTGGCCTGGAGTGTGTGTGTGGGCTGGGCGGGAGTGGCGTGGCCTGGAGAGTGTGTGTGGGCTGGCCGGGCGTGGCCTGGACTGTGTGTGTGGGCTGGCCGGGAGTGGCCTGGAGTGTGTGTGTGGGCTGGTCGGGAGTGGCCTGGAGTGTGTGTGTCTGGGCTGGCCGGGAGTGGCCTGGAGTGTGTGTGTGGGCTGGCCGGGAGTGGCCTGGAGTGTGTGTGTGGGCTGGTCGGGAGTGGCCTGGCCTGGAGTGTGTGTGTAGACTGGCCGGGAGTGGCCTGGAGTGTGAGTGTGCACTGGCCGGGAGTGGCCTGGAGTGTGTGTGTGGGCTGGCCGGGAGTGGCCTGGAGTGTGTGTGTGGGCTGGTCGGGAGTGGCCTGGAGTGTGAGTGTGCACTGGCTGGGTGTGACCTGGAGTGTGTGTGTGGGCTGGCGGGGAGTGGCCAGGAGTGTGTGTGTGGGAGGCAGGGAGTGGCCTGGAGTGTGTGTGTGAGCTGGCCGGGAGTGGCCTGGAGTGTGTGTGTGGGCTGGGCGTGAGTGGCCTGGAGTGTGTGTGTGGGCTGGCCGGGAGTGGCCTGGAGTGTGTGTGTGGGCTGGCCGGGAGTGGCCTGGAGTGTGTGTGTGGGCTGGTCGGGAGTGGCCTGGAGTGTGAGTGTGCACTGGCTGGGAGTGACCTGGAGTGTGTGTGTGGGCTGGTCGGGAGTGGCCTGGAGTGTGTGTGTGGGCTGGCCGGGTGTGGCCTGGAGAGTGTGTGTGGGCTGGCCGGGAGTGGCCTGGAGTGTGTGTGTGGGCTGGCCGGGAGTGGCCTGGAGAGTGTGTGTGGGCTGGCCGGGAGTGGCCTGGAGTGTGTGTGGGCCGGCCGGCAGTGGCCTGGAGTGTGTGTGTGGGCTGGCCGAGAGTGGCCTGGAGTATGTGTGTGGGCTGGCCGGGAGTGGCCTGGAGTGTGTGTGTGGGCTGGCCGTTGTGGCCTGGCCTGGAGTGTGTTTGTGGGCAGGCCGGGACTGGCCTGGAGTGTGTGTGTGGACTGGACGGGAGTGGCCTGGAGTGTGTGTGTGGGCTGGCCGGGAGTGGCCTGGAGTGTGTGTGTGGGCTGCCCGGGAGTGGCCTGGAGTGTGTGTGTGGGCTGGCCGTGAGTGGCCTGGATTGGGTGTGTGGGCTGGCCGGGAGTGGCCTTGAGTGTGTGTGTGGGCTGGCCGGGAGTGGCCTGGAGTATGTGTGTGGGCTGGCCGGGAGTGGCTTGGAGTGTGTGTGCGGGCTAGACGGGAGTGGCCTGGAGTGTGTGTGTGGGCTGGCCGTGAGTGGCCTGGATTGGGTGTGTGGGCTGGCCGGGAGTGGCCTTGAGTGTGTGTGTGGGCTGGCCGGGAGTGGCCTGGAGTATGTGTGTGGGCTGGCCGGGAGTGGCTTGGAGTGTGTGTGTGGGCTAGACGGGAGTGGCCTGGAGTGTGTGTGTGGGCTGGCCGGGAGTGGCCTGGAGTGTGTGTGTGGGCTGGCCGGGAGTGACCTGGCCTGGAGTGTGTGTGTGGTCTGGTCGGGAGTAGCCTGGCCTGGAGTGTGTGTGTGGGCTGGCAGGGAGTGGCCTGGAGTGTGTGTGTGGGCTGGCCGGGAGTGACCTGGAGTGTGAGTGTGCACTGGCCGGGAGTGGCCTGGAGTGTGTGTGTGGGCTGGCCGGGAGTGGCCTGGAGTGTGTGTGTGGGCTGGTCGGGAGTGGCCTGGAGTGTGAGTGTGCACTGGCTGGGAGTGACCTGGAGTGTGTGTGTGGGCTGGCGGGGAGTGGCCTGGAGTGTGTGTGTGGGCTGGCCGGGAGTGGCCTGGAGTGTGTGTGTGGGCTGGTCGGGAGTGGCCTGGAGTGTGAGTGTGCACTGGCTGGGAGTGACCTGGAGTGTGTGTGTGGGCTGGTCGGGAGTGGCCTGGAGTGTGTGTGTGGGCTGGCCGGGTGTGGCCTGGAGAGTGTGTGTGGGCTGGCCGGGAGTGGCCTGGAGTGTGTGTGTGGGCTGGCCGGGAGTGGCCTGGAGAGTGTGTGTGGGCTGGCCGGGAGTGGCCTGGAGTGTGTGTGGGCCGGCCGGCAGTGGCCTGGAGTGTGTGTGTGGGCTGGCCGAGAGTGGCCTGGAGTATGTGTGTGGGCTGGCCGGGAGTGGCCTGGAGTGTGTGTGTGGGCTGGCCGTTGTGGCCTGGCCTGGAGTGTGTTTGTGGGCAGGCCGGGACTGGCCTGGAGTGTGTGTGTGGACTGGACGGGAGTGGCCTGGAGTGTGTGTGTGGGCTGGCCGGGAGTGGCCTGGAGTGTGTGTGTGGGCTGCCCGGGAGTGGCCTGGAGTGTGTGTGTGGGCTGGCCGTGAGTGGCCTGGATTGGGTGTGTGGGCTGGCCGGGAGTGGCCTTGAGTGTGTGTGTGGGCTGGCCGGGAGTGGCCTGGAGTATGTGTGTGGGCTGGCCGGGAGTGGCTTGGAGTGTGTGTGCGGGCTAGACGGGAGTGGCCTGGAGTGTGTGTGTGGGCTGGCCGTGAGTGGCCTGGATTGGGTGTGTGGGCTGGCCGGGAGTGGCCTTGAGTGTGTGTGTGGGCTGGCCGGGAGTGGCCTGGAGTATGTGTGTGGGCTGGCCGGGAGTGGCTTGGAGTGTGTGTGTGGGCTAGACGGGAGTGGCCTGGAGTGTGTGTGTGGGCTGGCCGGGAGTGGCCTGGAGTGTGTGTGTGGGCTGGCCGGGAGTGACCTGGCCTGGAGTGTGTGTGTGGTCTGGTCGGGAGTAGCCTGGCCTCGAGTGTGTGTGTGGGCTGGCAGGGAGTGGCCTGGAGTGTGTGTGTGGGCTGGCCGGGAGTGACCTGGAGTGTGTGTGTGGGCTGGCCAGGAGTGGCCTGGAGTGTGTGTGTGGGCTGGCCGGGAGTGGCCGGGAGTGTGTGTATGGGCTGGTCGGGAGTGATTGGAGTGTGTGTGTGGGCTGGCCGGGAGTGGCCTGGAGTGTGTGTGTGGGCCGGCAGGGAGTGGCCTGGAGTGTGTGTGTGGGCTGGCCGGGAGTGGCCTGGAGTGTGTGTGCGGGCTGGCCGGGAGTGGCCTGGAGTGTGTGTGTGGACTGGCCGGGAGTGGTCTGGAGTGTGTGTGTGGGCTGGCCGGGAGTGGCCTGGAGTGAGTGTGTGGGCTGGCCGGGAGTGGCCTGGATTGTGTGTGTGGGCTGGCCGGGAGCGGCCTGGAGTGTGTGTGTGGGCTGGCCGGGAGTGGCCTGGAGTGTGTGTGTGGGCTGGCCGGGAGTGGCCTGGAGTACGTGTGTGGGCTGGCCGGGAGTGGCCTGGAGTGTGTGGGTGGGCTAGCCGGGAGTGGCCTGGAGTGTGTGTGTGGGCTGGCCAGGAGTGGCCTGGAGTGTGTGTGTGGGCTGGCCGGGAGTGACCTGGCCTGGAGTGTGTGTGTGGACTGGCCGGGAGTAGCCTGGAGTGTGTGTGTGGGCTGGCCGGGAGTGGCCTGGAGTGTGTGTGTGGGCTGGCCGGGAGTGGCCTGGAGTGTGTGTGTGGGCTGGCCGGGAGTGGCCTGGAGTGTGTGTGTGGGCTGGCCGGGAGTGGCCTGGAGTGTGTGTGTGGGCTGGTCGGGAGTGGCTTGAAGTGTGTGTGTGGGCTGGCCGGGAGTAGCCTGGAGTCTGTGTGTGAGAGGCCGGGAGTGGCCTGGAGTGTGTGTGTGGGCTGGCCGGGAGTGGCCAGGAGTGTGTGTGTGGGCTGGCCGGGAGTAGCCTGGAGTGTGTGTGTGGGCTGGCCGGGAGTGGCCTGGAGTGTGTGTGTGGGCTGGCCGGGAGTGGCCAGGAGTGTGTGTGTGGGCTGGCCGGGAGTGGCCAGGAGTGTGTGTGTGGGCTGGCCGTGAGTGGCCTGGAGTGTGTGTGTGGGCTGGCCCGGAGTGGCCTGGAGTGTGTGTGTGGGATGGCCGGGAGTGGCCTGGAGTGTGTGTGTAGGCTGGCCGGGAGTGGCCTGGAGTGTGTGTGTGGGATGGCCGGGAGTGGCCTGGAGTGTGTGTGTGGCTGGCCGGGAGTGGCCTGGAGTGTGTGTGTGGGCTGGCCGGGAGTGGCTTGGCCTGGAGTGTAAGTGTGGGCTGGCCAGGAGTGGCCTGGCCTGGAGTGTGAGTGTGGACTGCCCGGGAGTGACCTGGAGTGTATGTGTGGGCTGCCGGGAGTGGCCTGGCCTGGAGTGTGAGTGTGGGCTGCCGGGAGTGGCCTGGCCTGGAGTGTGAGTGTGGACTGGCAGGGAGTGGCCTGGAGTGTGATTGTGGAATGGCCGGGAGTGGCCTGGAGTCTGTGTGTGAGCTGGCCGGGAGTAGCCTGGAGTGTGTGTGTGGGCTGGCCGGGAGTGGCCTGGAGTGTGTGTGTGGGCTGGCCGGGAGTGGCCTGGAGTGTGTGTGTGGGCTGGCCGGGAGTGGCCTGGAGTGTGTGTGTGGGCTGGCCGGGAGTGGCCTGGAGTGTGTGTGTGGGCTGGTCGGGAGTGGCTTGAAGTGTGTGTGTGGGCTGGCCGGGAGTAGCCTGGAGTCTGTGTGTGAGAGGCCGGGAGTGGCCTGGAGTGTGTGTGTGGGCTGGCCGGGAGTGGCCAGGAGTGTGTGTGTGGGCTGGCCGGGAGTGGCCTGGAGTGTGTGTGTGGGCTGTCCGGGAGTGGCCTGGCCTGGAGTGTGTGTGTGGGCTGGCCGGGAGTAGCCTGGAGTGTGTGTGTGGGCTGGCCGGGAGTGGCCAGGAGTGTGTGTGTGGGCTGGCCGGGAGTGGCCAGGAGTGTGTGTGTGGGCTGGCCGGGAGTGGTCTGGAGTGTGTGTGTGGGCTGGCCCGGAGTGGCCTGGAGTGTGTGTGTGGGATGGCCGGGAGTGGCCTGGAGTGTGTGTGTGGGATGGCCGGGAGTGGCCTGGAGTGTGTGTGTGGCTGGCCGGGAGTGGGCGGGAGTGTGTGTGTGGGCTGGCCGGGAGTGGCCGGGAGTGTGTGTGTGGCTGGCCGGGAGTGGCCTGGAGTGTGTGTGTGGGCTGGCCGGGAGTGGCCTGGCCTGGAGTGTGAGTGTGGACTGGCAGGGAGTGGCCTGGAGTGTGATTGTGGAATGGCCGGGAGTGGCCTGGAGTGTGTGTGTGGGCTGCCCGGGAGGGGTCTGGAGTGTGTGTGTGGGCTGGCCGGGAGTGGCCTGGAGTGTGTGTGTGGGCTGGCTGGGAGTGGCCTGGAGTGTGTGTGTGGGCTGGCGGCGATTGGCCTGGAGTGTGTGTGTGGGCTGGCCGAGAGTGGCCTGGAGTGTGTGTGTGGGCTGGCTGGGAGTGGCCTGGAGTGTGTGTGTGGACTGGCCGGGAGTGGCCTGGAGTGTGTGTGGGGGCTGGCCGGGAGTGGCCTGGAGTGTGTGTGTGGGCTGGCTGGGAGTGGCCTGGAGTGTGTGTGTGTGCTGGCCGGGAGTGGCCTGGAGTCTGTGTGTGTGGACTGGCCGGGAGTGGCCTGGAGTGTGTGTTGGCTGCCCGGGAGTGGCCTGGAGTGTGTGTGTGGGCTGGCCGGCAGTGGCCTGGAGAGTGTGTGTGGGCTGGCCGGGAGAGTCCTGGAGTGTGTGTGTGGGCTGGCCGGGAGTGTCCTGGAGTGTGTGTGTGGGCTGGCCGGGAGTGGCCTGGAATGTGTGTGTGGGCTGGCCGGGAGTGGCCTGGAGTGTGTGTGTGGGCTGGCCGGGAGTGGCCTGTCCTGGAGTGTGAGTGTGGGCTGGCCGGGAGTGGCCTGGCCTGGAGTGTAAGTGTGGGCTGGCCTCCCACCTGCCCCCTCATTGTAGAATCGACTTGCGTATTCTAGAAACTCCCCCCATTTCTTACTGTTTTTCCAGGGAATAATTTACAGTGGACCCTGGGCAGTATATCATTATATACAGTGGTCTCTGGCTAGTATATCATTATATACAGTGGTCTCGGGCTAGTATATCATTATATACAGTGGTCCCTGGGCAGTATATCATTATTGACAGTGGTCCATGGGCTGTATATCATTATTGACAGTGGTCCCTGGGTAGCATATCATTATATACAGTGGTCTCGGGCTAGTCTATCATTATATACAGAGGTCCCTGGGCAGTATATCATTATTGACAGTGGTCCCTGGGTAGTATATCATTATTTACAGTGGTCTCTGTGCAGAATATCATTATTTAAAGTGGCCCCTGGGCAGTATATCATTATTTACATTGGTCCCTGGGCAGTATATCTTTATATACAGTGGCCCCTGCGCAGTATATCATTATTGACAGTGGTCCCTGGGTAGTATATCATTATTTACAGTGGCCTCTGTGCAGAATATCATTATTTACAGTAGTCCCTGGGTGGTATGTCATGACTTACAGAGTTCACTGGGTTGTATTTCATTATTTACAGTGGTCTCTGTGCAGAATATCATTATATACAGTGGTTCCTGGGTAGTATGTCATTACTTACAGTGGTCCCTGGGTAGAATATCGTTATCTTCAGCGATTCCTGGGTTGCATACCATTATTTACAGTGGCCTTGGGGAGGTAGCATCATTTACAGTGGCCACTGGATAGAATTTCATTAGTTACAGTGGTCCCTGGGCAGTATATTATTATTTACAGTGGTCCTTGGATAGTGCATCATTATTTACAGTGATCCCAGGGTAGATTATTATCATTTGCAATGGTCCTTTGGTAGTACAGCATTTTTTACACGTGTCCCTGAGTAGTATCTCATTCTTTACAGTGGTCCCTGGGAAGCATATCGTTATTTACAGTGGTCCCTGTGTAGTATATCATTATGCACAGCGGTCCCTGGGGAGAATAACATTATATACAGTGGTCCCTGGTTAGTAAATCATTATTTACAGTCGTCCCTGGATAGTATACCATTATTTACAGTGGTCCCTGGATAGTATATCATTATCTGCAGTGGTCCCTGGTTAGAATATCATTATTTACTGTGGTCCCTGGGTAGTATCTCATTATTTACAAGGGTCCCTGAGCGGTATATCAGTATCTACAATGGTCCCTGGGTATTATCTCATTACTTACAGTGGTCCCTGGGGAGAATAACTTTATTTGCAGTGGTCTCTGGGTAGTATATCATTATTTACAGTGGTCCCTGGGTAGTATATCATTATTTACAGTGGTCCCTGGGTATTATCTCATTATTTACTGTGGTCCCTGGGTAGTATATCATTATTTACTGTGGTCCCTGGGTATTATCTCATTATTTACTGTGGTCCCTGTGGAGAATATCATTATTTACAGTGGTCTTTGGTTAGTATATTCGTATCTACAATGGTCCCTGGGTAGTATCTCATTATTCACTGTGGTCCCTGGGTTGTATCTCATTATTTACTGTGGTCCCTGTGGAGAATATCATTATTTACAGTGGTCTCTGGGTAGTATATACGTATCTACAATGGTCCCTGGGAAGTATCTCATTATTTACTGTGGTCCCTGGGTAGTATATCATTATTTACTGTGGTCCCAGGGTAGTATCTCATTATTCACTGTGGTCCCAGGGTAGTATCTCATTATTTACTGTGGTCCCTGGGTAGTATATCATTATTTACTGTGGTCCCAGGGTAGTATCTCATCATTTACAATGGTCCCTGAGTGGTATATCAGTATCTACAATGGTCCCTGGGTATTATCTCATTATTTACTGTGGTCAATGGGTAGTATATCATTATTTACTGTGGTCCCAGGGTAGTATCTCATCATTTACAATGGTCCCTGAGTGGTATATCAGTATCTACAATGGTCCCTGGGTAATATATCATTATTTACAGTGCTCCCTGGGTATAATCTCATTATTTACTGTGGTTTGGGGAGAATATCTTTATTTGCAGTGGTCCCTGGGAAGTATATCATTATTTAGAGTGGTCCCTGGGTAGTATATCATTATTTACAGTGGTCCCTGGGTATTATCTCATTATTTACTGTGGTCCCTGTGGAGAATATCATTATTTACAGTGGTCTTTGGGTAGTATATCCGTATCTACAATGGTCCCTGGGTAGTATCTCATTATTCACTGTGGTCCCTGGGTTGTATCTCATTATTTACTGTGGTCCCTGTGGAGAATATCATTACTTACAGGGGTCCCTGGGTAGTATCTCATTATTTACAATGGACTCTGGATGGTGTATTTTTAATTACAGTGTTTCCTCGGTAGTGTATCTTTATTTAGAGTTGTCGCTGGATGGTATAACATTATTTACAGTGGTCCCAGGGTGGTATATCATTATTTATCGTGAACCCTGGATAGTATATCAGTAACTACAATGGTCCCTGGGTAGTATATTATTATTTACACTGGTCACTGGGTAGTATATCATTATTTATACTGGTTACTGGGCAGTATATCATTATTTATTGTGGTCCCTGTGAAGAATATGATTATTTACAGTGGTCCCAGGGTAGTATATCATTATTTAGCGTGATCCCTGGGTAGTATCTCATTATTTACAATGGATTCTGGATGTTGTATCTTTAATTACAGTGGTCCCTCGGTAGTATATTTTTATTTAGATTTGTCACTGGATAGTATATCATTATTTACAGTGCTACCAGGGTAGTATATAATTATTTATTGTGGTCCCTGTGGAGAATATCATTATTTACACTGGTCACTGGATAGTATATCATTATTTACAGTGCTCCCAGGGTAGTATATAATTATTTATTGTGGTACCTGTGAAGAATATGATTATTTACAGTGGTCCCAGGGTAGTATATCATTATTTACAGTGGCCGTGGGTAGTATATCATTATTTACAGTGCTCCCAGGGTAGTATATCATTATTTACAGTGGTCAACCGGGACCTGGGATTCATGTCACATTACATTCATCCCCCACCATCTGGCCTGCGAAATCACACCAACTGTCCTGGCTTGATGCAATTCACATCTCGTTAACCTGAGGTTACCCCATCTCTGGATCTGTAAAGATTTAATCACCTGCTAATGGTCGCATTCCAAGCATTGTTTGGCATCTTTGAATTTGTCTATATATGTGTTTCTGGATCATACCTCTTCATTCACCTGAGGAAGGAGCAGCGCTCCGAAAGCTAGTGACATCGAAACAAACCTGTTGGACTTTAACCTGGTGTTGTAAGACTTCGTATTATTTACAGTGGCCGTGGGTAGTATATCATTATTTACAGTTCCCATGGGTAGTATATCATTATTTACAGTGGTCCCTTGATAGTGGATGATTATTTCCAATGGTCCCGATGTAGTATATCATTATTTACAGTTGTCCCTGGGTAGTATCTCATTATTTACAGTGGTCTCTGGGCGGAATATCATTATTTACAGTGGTCCCTGGGCAGAATATCATTATTTACAGTGGTCACTGGTTAGAATATCATTATTTACAGTGGTCCCATGGTAGTATATCATTATTTACAGTGGTCCCTGGGTAGAATATCATTATTTACAGTGGTCACTGGTTAGAATATCATTATTTACAGTGGTCCCATGGTAGTATATCATTATTTACAGTGGTCCCTGGGTAGAATATCATTATTTACAGTGGTCCCTGGGTAGAATATCATTATTTACAGTGGTCCCTGTGTAGTATTTCATTATCTTCAGTGGTCCCTGGGTAGAATATCATTATTTACAGTTGTCCCTGGGTAGAATATCATTATTTACAGTGGTCCCTGGGTAGTATATCAACATTTACAGTGGTCCCTGGGTAGAATATCATTATTTGCAGTGGTCCCTGGGTAGTATATCAATATTTACAGTGGTCCCTGGGTAGAATATCATTATTTACTGTGGTCCCAGGGTAGCATCTCATTATTTACTGTGGTTCCAGGGTAGTATCTCATTATTTACAATGGTCCCTGTGTGGTATAATAGTATCTACAATGGTCCCTGGGTATTATCTCATTATTTACTGTGGTCAATGCGTAGTATATCATTATTTACTGTGGTCCCAGGGTAGTATCTCATCATTTACAATGGTCCCTGAGTGGTATATCAGTATCTACAATGGTCCCTGGGTATTATCTCATTATTTACTGTGGTCCCTGGGGAGAATATCATTATTTACAGTGGTCTCTGGGGAGTATATTCTTATCTACAATGGTCCCTGGGTATTATCTCATTATTTGCAGTGGTTTGGGGAGAATATCATTATTTACAGTGGTCCCTAGGCAGTATATCATTATTTACAGTGGTCCCTGTGTAGAGTATCAGGATCTACAATGGTCCCTGGGTAATATATCATTATTTACAGTGGCCCCTGGGTATTATCTCATTATTTACTGTGGTCCCTGGGTAGTATATCATTATTTACAGTGGTCCCTGGGTATTATCTCATTATTTACTGTGGTCCCTGTGGAGAATATCATTATTTACAGTGGTCCCTGGGTAGAGTATCAGGATCTACAATGGTCCCTGGGTAATATATCATTATTTACAGTGGCCCCTGGGTATTATCTCATTATTTACTGTGGTCCCAGGGTAGCATCTCATTATTTACTGTGGTTCCAGGGTAGTATCTCATTATTTACAATGGTCCCTGTGTGGTATAATCGTATCTACAATGGTCCCTGGGTATTATCTCATTATTTACTGTGGACAATGGGTAGTATATCATTATTTAGTGTGCTCCCAGGGTAGTATCTCATCATTTACAATGGTCCCTGAGTGGTATATCAGTATCTACAATGATCCCTGGGTATTATCTCATTATTTACTGTGGTCAATGGGTAGTATATCATTATTTACTGTGGTCCCAGGGTAGTATCTCATCATTTACAATGGTCAATGGGTAGTATATCATTATTTACTGTGGTCCCAGGGTAGTATCTCATCATTTACAATGGTCCCTGAGTGGTATATCAGTATCTACAATGGTCCCTGGGTAATATCTCATTATTTACTGTGGTTCCTGGGTAGTATATCATTATTTACTGTGGTCCCAGGGTAGGATCTCATTAATTACTGTGGTTCCAGGGTAGTATCTCATTATTTACAATGGTCCCTGTGTGGTATGATAGTATCTACAATGGTCCCTGGGTATTATCTCATTATTTACTGTGGTCAATGGGTAGTATATCATTATTTACTGTGGTCCCAGGGTAGTATCTCATCATTTACAATGGTCCCTGAGTGGTATATCAGTATCTACAATGGTCCCTGGGTATTATCTCATTATTTACAGTGGTCTCTGGGGAGTATATCCTTATCTACAATGGTCCCTGGGTATTATCTCATTATTTGCAGTGGTTTGGGGAGAATATCTTTATTTGCAGTGGTCCCTGGGAAGTATATCATTATTTAGAGTGGTCCCTGGGTCGAGTATCAGGATCTACAATGGTCCCTGGGTAATATACCATTATTTACTGTGGTCCCTGTGTATTATCTCATTATTTACTGTGGTCCCTGGGTAGTATATCATTATTTATAGTGGTCCCTGGGTATTATCTCATTATTTACTGTGGTCCCTCTGGAGAATATCATTATTTACAGTGGTCTTTGGGTGGTATATCCATATCTACAATGGTCCCTGGGTAGTATCTCATTATTCACTGTGGTCCCTGGGTTGTATCTCATTATTTACTGTGGTCCCTGTGGAGAATATCATTACTTACAGGGGTCCCTGGGTAGTATCTCATTATTCACTGTGGTCCCTGGGTTGTATCTCATTATTTACTGTGGTCCCTGTGGAGAATATCATTACTTACAGGGATCCCTGGGTAGTATCTCATTATTTACAATGGACTCTGGATGGTGTATTTTTAATTACAGTGTTTCCTCGGTAGTGTATCTTTATTTAGAGTTGTCGCTGGATGGTATAACATTATTTACAGTGGTCCCAGGGTGGTATATCATTATTTACCGTGAACCCTGGATAGTATATCAGTAACTACAATGGTCCCTGGGTAGTATATCATTATTTACACTGGTCACTGGGTAGTATGTCATTATTTATACTGGTTACTGGGCAGTATATCATTATTTATTGTGGTCCCTGTGAAGAATATGATTATTTACAGTGGTCCCAGGGTAGTATATCATTATTTAGCGTGATCCCTGGGTAGTATCTCATTATTTACAATGGATTCTGGATGTTGTATCTTTAATTACAGTGGTCCCTCGGTAGTATATTTTTATTTAGATTTGTCACTGGATAGTATATCATTATTTACAGTGCTCCCAGGGTAGTATATAATTATTTATTGTGGTCCTTGTGGAGAATATCATTATTTACACTGGTCACTGGATAGTATATCATTATTTACAGTGCTCCCAGGGTAGTATATAATTATTTATTGTGGTCCCTGTGAAGAATATGATTATTTACAGTGGTCCCAGGGTAGTATATCATTATTTACAGTGGCCGTGGGTAGTATATCATTATTTACAGTGCTCCCAGGGTAGTATATCATTATTTACAGTGGTCAACCGGGACCTGGGATTCATGTCACATTACATTCATCCCCCACCATCTGGCCTGCGAAATCACACCAACTGTCCTGGCTTGATGCAATTCACACCTCGTTAACCTGGGGTTACCCCATCTCTGGATCTGTAAAGATTTAATCACCTGCTAATGGTCGCATTCCAAGCATTGTTTGGCATCTTTGAATTTGTCTATATCGAAACAAACCTATTGGACTTTAACCTAGTGTTGTAAGACTTTGTATTATTTACAGTGGCCGTGGGTAGTATATCATTATTTACAGTGGTCCCTGGGTAGAATGTCATTATTTACAGTGGTCCCTGAGTAGTATTTCATTATGTTCAGTGGTCCCTGGGTAGAATATCATTATTTACAGTTGTCCCTGGGTAGAATATCATTATTTACAGTGGTCCCTGGGTAGTATATCAACATTTACAGTGGTCCCTGGGTAGTATATCATTATTTACAGTGGTCCCTGGGTAGAATATCATTATTTACAGTGGTTCCTGGGTAGAATGTCATTATTTACAGTGGTCCCTGTGTAGTATTTCATTATGTTCAGTGGTCCCTGGGTAGAATATCATTATTTACAGTTGTCCCTGGGTAGAATATCATTATTTACAGTGGTCCCTGGGTATTATCTCATTATTTACTGTGGTCCCTCTGGAGAATATCATTATTTGCAGTGGTCTTTGGGTGGTATATCCGTATCTACAATGGTCCCAGGGTAGTATCTCATTATTCACTGTGGTCCCTGGGTTGTATCTCATTATTTACTGTGGTCCCTGTGGAGAATATCATTATTTACAGGGGTCCCTGGGTAGTATCTCATTATTTACAATGGACTCTGGATGGTGTATTTTTAATTACAGTGTTTCCTCGGTAGTGTATCTTTATTTAGAGTTGTCGCTGGATGGTATAACATTATTTACAGTGGTCCCAGGGTGGTATATCATTATTTACCGTGAACCCTGGATAGTATATCAGTAACTACAATGGTCCCTGGGTAGTATATCATTATTTACACTGGTCACTGGGTAGTATGTCATTATTTATACTGGTTACTGGGCAGTATATCATTATTTATTTTGGTCCCTGTGAAGAATATGATTATTTACAGTGGTCCCAGGGTAGTATATCATTATTTAGCGTGATCCCTGGGTAGTATCTCATTATTTACAATGGATTCTGGATGTTGTATCTTTAATTACAGTGGTCCCTCGGTAGTATATTTTTATTTAGATTTGTCACTGGATAGTATATCATTATTTACAGTGCTCCCAGGGTAGTATATAATTATTTATTGTGGTCCTTGTGGAGAATATCATTATTTACACTGGTCACTGGATAGTATATCATTATTTACAGTGCTCCCAGGGTAGTATATAATTATTTATTGTGGTCCCTGTGAAGAATATGATTATTTACAGTGTTCCCAGGGTAGTATATCATTATTTACAGTGGCCGTGGGTAGTATATCATTATTTACAGTGCTCCCAGGGTAGTATATCATTATTTACAGTGGTCAACCGGGACCTGGGATTCATGTCACATTACATTCATCCCCCACCATCTGGCCTGCGAAATCACACCAACTGTCCTGGCTTGATGCAATTCACACCTCGTTAACCTGGGGTTACCCCATCTCTGGATCTGTAAAGATTTAATCACCTGCTAATGGTCGCATTCCAAGCATTGTTTGGCATCTTTGAATTTGTCTATATCGAAACAAACCTATTGGACTTTAACCTGGTGTTGTAAGACTTTGTATTATTTACAGTGTCCGTGGGTAGTATATCATTATTTACAGTGGTCCCTGGGTAGAATGTCATTATTTACAGTGGTCCCTGAGTAGTATTTCATTATGTTCAGTGGTCCCTGGGTAGAATATCATTATTTACAGTTGTCCCTGGGTAGAATATCATTATTTACAGTGGTCCCTGGGTAGTATATCAACATTTACAGTGGTCCCTGGGTAGTATATCATTATTTACAGTGGTCCCTGGGTAGAATATCATTATTTACAGTGGTCCCTGGGTAGAATATCATTATTTACAGTTGTCCCTGGGTAGAATATCATTATTTACAGTGGTCCCTGGGTAGTATATCAACATTTACAGTGGTCCCTGGGTAGAATATCATTATTTGCAGTGGTCCCTGGGTAGTATATCAATATTTACAGTGGTCTCTGGGTAGAATATCATTATTTACAGTGGTCCCTGGGTATTATATCATTGTTTACAGTGGTCCCTGGGTAGAATATCATTATTTACAGTGGTCCCTGGGTATTATATTATTGTTTACAGTGGTCCCTGTGTAGAATATCATTATTTACAGTGGTCCCTGGGTAATACATCATTATTTACATTGGTCCCTGTGTCATGTTTCAATATTTACAGTGGACCCTAGGTAGAATATCATTATTTACACTGGTTCCTGGGATATAAATTATTATTTACTGTCGTACTTGGATAGTATACCAATATTTACAGTGGTCCCTGGGTAGAATATCATTATTTACAGTATTCCCTGGGTAGAATATCATTATTTACAGTATTCCCTGGGTAGTATATCAATATTTACAGTCGTCCCTGCGTTGTATATCATTATTTACAGTGGGCCCCTGGTAGTATTTCATGATTTACAGTGGTCCCTGGGTAGTACATCATTATATACAGTGGTCCCTGAGCAGTATATCATTATTTACACTGGCTCCTGGGATATTAATTATTATTTACTGTGGTACTTGGATAGTATATCAATATTTACAGTGGACCCCGAGTAGAATCTCATTTTTTACAATGTACCCTGGGTAGTATATCATTATTTACCGTGATCCCTGGGTAGTATATCATTATTTACAGTGGTCCCTGTGTAGTATACTATTATTTACATTGGCTGTGGTCAGTTATCATCATTTACAGTGGTCACTGGATAGTATTTCATTATTTACAGTGGCGCCAGGGCAGTATATCATTATTTTTAGTGGACCGTGGGCAGTATATCTTTATTTATAGTGTTCCCCGGGGAGTATATCATTACTTACAGTGGACCATGGGTATCATGTCCAATATACAGTCGTCCCTGCGTTGTATATCATTATTTTCAGTGGGCCCCTGGTAGTATTTCATTATTTACAGTGGTCCCTGAGCAGTATATCATTATTTACAGTTGTCCCTGGGTAGGATATCATTATTTACAGTTGTCCATGGATAGTATATCTTTATTTACTGTAGCCCCTGGGTAGTATATCATTTTCAACAGTGGTCCCTGCGTAGTATATCGTTATTTACCGTGGTCCCAGGGTGTTATATCACGATTTACAGTGGGCCCTGGACAGTATGTCATCAATTATAGTGTGCACTGTGCAGTACATCTTCATTCACAGTGGTCCATGGGCAGTATATCATTATTTACAGTGGTCACTGGGCAATATATCATTAAGCACAGTGGTCCCTGGGCAGTATACCATTATTTACAGTGGTCCCTGGGTAGTATATCATTATTTACAGTGGTCCGTGGGTAGAATATCATTATTTACAGTGGTCCCATGGTAGTATATCATTATTTACAGTGGTCCCTGGGTAGAATATCATTATTTACAGTGGTCCCTGGGTAGAATATCATTATTTACAGTGGTCCCTGGGTAGTATATCAACATTTACAGTGGTCCCTGGGTAGAATATCATTATTTGCAGTGGTCCCTGGGTAGTATATCAATATTTACAGTGGTCGCTGGGTAGAATATCATTATTTACAGTGGTCCCTGGGTATTATATCATTGTTTACAGTGGTCCCTGTGTAGAATATCATTATTTACAGTGGTCCCTGGGTAATATATCATTATTTACATTGGTCCCTGTGTAATGTCTCAATATTTACAGTGGACCCTAGGTAGAATATCATTATTTACACTGGTTCCTGGGATATAAATTATTATTTACTGTCGTACTTGGATAGTATACCAATATTTACAGTGGTCCCTGGGTAGAATATCATTATTTACAGTATTCCCTGGGTAGGATATCATTATTTACAGTTGTCCATGGATAGTATATCTTTATTTACTGTAGCCCCTGGGTAGTATATCATTTTCAACAGTGGTCCCTGCGTAGTATATCGTTATTTACCGTGGTCCCAGGGTGGTATATCACGATTTACCGTGGGCCCTGGACAGTATGTCATCAATTATAGTGTGCACTGTGCAGTACATCTTCATTCACAGTGGTCCATGGGCAGTATATCATTATTTACAGTGGTCACTGGGCAATATATCATTAAGCACAGTGGACTCTGGGCAGTCTACCATTATTTACAGTGGTCCCTGGGTAGTATATCATTATTTACTGTGGTCCCAGGGTAGTATCTCATTATTTACTGTGGTCCCAGAGTAGTATCTCATTATTTACAATGGTCCCTGTGTGGTATAATAGTATCTACAATGGTCCCTGGGTATTATCTCATTATTTACTGTGGTCCCTGGGATGTATATCATTATTTACTGTGGTCCCAGGGTAGTATCTCATCATTTACAATGGTCCCTGAGTGTTATATCAGTATCTACAATGGTCCCTGGGTATTTTCTCATTATTTACTGTGGTCCCTGGGGAGAATATCATTATTTACATTGGTCTCTGGGTAGTATATCATTATTTACACTGGTCCCTGGGTAGTATATCATTATTTACAGTGGTCTCTGAGTGGTATATCAGTATCTACAATGGTCCCTGGGTATTATCTCATTATTTACTGTGGTCGCTGGGTAGTACATCATTATTTACTGTGGTCCCAGGGTAGTATCTCATTATTTACAGTGATCCCTGAGTGGTATATCAGTATCTACAATGGTCCCTGGGTATTTTCTCATTATTTACTGTGGTCCCTGGGGAGAATATCATTATTTACATTGGTCTCTGGGTAGTATATCATTATTTACATTGGTCCCTGTGTAGTATATCATTATTTACAGTGGTCTCTGAGTGGTATATCAGTATCTACAATGGTCCCTGGGTATTATCTCATTATTTACTGTGGTCGCTGGGTAGTACATCATTATTTACTGTGGTCCCAGGGTAGTATCTCATTATTTACAGTGGTCCCTGAGTGGTATATCAGTATCTACAACGGTCCCTGGGTATTATCTCATTACTTACAGTGGTCCCTGGGTAGTATCTCATTATTTACAGTGGTCCCTGGGTAGTATCTCATTATTTACAGTGGTCTCTGGGGAGTATATTCTGATCTACAATGGTCCCTGGGTATTAACTCATTATTTGCAGTGGTTTGGGGAGAATATCATTATTTACAGTGGTCCCTATGTAGTATATCATTGTTTACAGTGGTCCCTGGATAGTATATCAGTAACTACAATGGTCCCTGGGTAGTATATCATTATTTACACTGGTCACTGGGTAGTATGTCATTATTTATACTGGTTACTGGGCAGTATATCATTATTTATTTTGGTCCCTGTGAAGAATATGATTATTTACAGTGGTCCCAGGGTAGTATATCATTATTTAGCGTGATCCCTGGGTAGTATCTCATTATTTACAATGGATTCTGGATGTTGTATCTTTAATTACAGTGGTCCCTCGGTAGTATATTTTTATTTAGATTTGTCACTGGATAGTATATCATTATTTACAGTGCTCCCAGGGTAGTATATTATTATTTATTGTGGTCCTTGTGGAGAATATCATTATTTACACTGGTCACTGGATAGTATATCATTATTTACAGTGCTCCCAGGGTAGTATATAATTATTTATTGTGGTCCCTGTGAAGAATATGATTATTTACAGTGGTCCCAGGGTAGTATATCATTATTTACAGTGGCCGTGGGTAGTATATCATTATTTACAGTGCTCCCAGGGTAGTATATCATTATTTACAGTGGTCAACCGGGACCTGGGATTCATGTCACATTACATTCATCCCCCACCATCTGGCCTGCGAAATCACACCAACTGTCCTGGCTTGATGCAATTCACACCTCGTTAACCTGGGGTTACCCCATCTCTGGATCTGTAAAGATTTAATCACCTGCTAATGGTCGCATTCCAAGCATTGTTTGGCATCTTTGAATTTGTCTTTATCGAAACAAACCTATTGGACTTTAACCTGGTGTTGTAAGACTTTGTATTATTTACAGTGGCCGTGGGTAGTATATCATTATTTACAGTGGTCCCTGGGTAGAATGTCATTATTTACAGTGGTCCCTGAGTAGTATTTCATTATGTTCAGTGGTCCCTGGGTAGAATATCATTATTTACAGTTGTCCCTGGGTAGAATATCATTATTTACAGTGGTCCCTGGGTAGTATATCAACATTTACAGTGGTCCCTGGGTAGTATATCATTATTTACAGTGGTCCCTGGGTAGAATATCATTATTTACAGTGGTCCCTGGGTAGAATATCATTATTTACAGTTGTCCCTGGGTAGAATATCATTATTTACAGTGGTCCCTGGGTAGTATATCAACATTTACAGTGGTCCCTGGGTAGAATATCATTATTTGCAGTGGTCCCTGGGTAGTATATCAATATTTACAGTGGTCTCTGGGTAGAATATCATTATTTACAGTGGTCCCTGGGTATTATATCATTGTTTACAGTGGTCCCTGGGTAGAATATCATTATTTACAGTGGTCCCTGGGTATTATATTATTGTTTACAGTGGTCCCTGTGTAGAATATCATTATTTACAGTGGTCCCTGGGTAATACATCATTATTTACATTGGTCCCTGTGTCATGTTTCAATATTTACAGTGGACCCTAGGTAGAATATCATTATTTACACTGGTTCCTGGGATATAAATTATTATTTACTGTCGTACTTGGATAGTATACCAATATTTACAGTGGTCCCTGGGTAGAATATCATTATTTACAGTATTCCCTGGGTAGAATATCATTATTTACAGTGTTCCCTGGGTAGTATATCAATATTTACAGTCGTCCCTGCGTTGTATATCTTTATTTACAGTGGGCCCCTGGTAGTATTTCATGATTTACAGTGGTCCCTGGGTAGTACATCATTATATACAGTGGTCCCTGAGCAGTATATCATTATTTACACTGGCTCCTGGGATATTAATTATTATTTACTGTGGTACTTGGATAGTATATCAATATTTACAGTGGACCCCGAGTAGGATCTCATTTTTTACAATGTACCCTGGGTAGTATATCATTATTTACCGTGATCCCTGGGTAGTATATCATTATTTACAGTGGTCCATGTGTAGTATACTATTATTTACATTGGCTGTGGTCAGTTATCATCATTTACAGTGGTCACTGGATAGTATTTCATTATTTACAGTGGCGCCAGGGCAGTATATCATTATTTTTAGTGGACCGTGGGCAGTATATCTTTATTTATAGTGTTCCCTGGGGAGTATATCATTACTTACAGTGGACCATGGGTATCATGTCCAATATACAGTCGTCCCTGCGTTGTATATCATTATTTTCAGTGGGCCCCTGGTAGTATTTCATTATTTACAGTGGTCCCTGAGCAGTATATCATTATTTACAGTTGTCCCTGGGTAGGATATCATTATTTACAGTTGTCCATGGATAGTATATCTTTATTTACTGTAGCCCCTGGGTAGTATATCATTTTCAACAGTGGTCCCTGCGTAGTATATCGTTATTTACCGTGGTCCCAGGGTGTTATATCACGATTTACAGTGGGCCCTGGACAGTATGTCATCAATTATAGTGTGCACTGTGCAGTACATCTTCATTCACAGTGGTCCATGGGCAGTATATCATTATTTACAGTGGTCACTGGGCAATATATCATTAAGCACAGTGGTCCCTGGGCAGTATACCATTATTTACAGTGGTCCCTGGGTAGTATATCATTATTTACAGTGGTCCCTGGGTAGAATATCATTATTTACAGTGGTCCCATGGTAGTATATCATTATTTACAGTGGTCCCTGGGTAGAATATCATTATTTACAGTGGTCCCTGGGTAGAATATCATTATTTACAGTGGTCCCTGGGTAGTATATCAACATTTACAGTGGTCCCTGGGTAGAATATCATTATTTGCAGTGGTCCCTGGGTAGTATATCAATATTTACAGTGGTCGCTGGGTAGAATATCATTATTTACAGTGGTCCCTGGGTATTATATCATTGTTTACAGTGGTCCCTGTGTAGAATATCATTATTTACAGTGGTCCCTGGGTAATATATCATTATTTACATTGGTCCCTGTGTAATGTCTCAATATTTACAGTGGACCCTAGGTAGAATATCATTATTTACACTGGTTCCTGGGATATAAATTATTATTTACTGTCGTACTTGGATAGTATACCAATATTTACAGTGGTCCCTGGGTAGAATATCATTATTTACAGTATTCCCTGGGTAGGATATCATTATTTACAGTTGTCCATGGATAGTATATCTTTATTTACTGTAGCCCCTGGGTAGTATATCATTTTCAACAGTGGTCCCTGCGTAGTATATCGTTATTTACCGTGGTCCCAGGGTGGTATATCACGATTTACCGTGGGCCCTGGACAGTATGTCATCAATTATAGTGTGCACTGTGCAGTACATCTTCATTCACAGTGGTCCATGGGCAGTATATCATTATTTACAGTGGTCACTGGGCAATATATCATTAAGCACAGTGGACTCTGGGCAGTCTACCATTATTTACAGTGGTCCCTGGGTAGTATATCATTATTTACTGTGGTCCCAGGGTAGTATCTCATTATTTACTGTGGTCCCAGAGTAGTATCTCATTATTTACAATGGTCCCTGTGTGGTATAATAGTATCTACAATGGTCCCTGGGTATTATCTCATTATTTACTGTGGTCCCTGGGATGTATATCATTATTTACTGTGGTCCCAGGGTAGTATCTCATCATTTACAATGGTCCCTGAGTGGTATATCAGTATCTACAACGGTCCCTGGGTATTATCTCATTACTTACAGTGGTCCCTGGGTAGTATCTCATTATTTACAGTGGTCCCTGGGTAGTATCTCATTATTTACAGTGGTCTCTGGGGAGTATATTCTGATCTACAATGGTCCCTGGGTATTAACTCATTATTTGCAGTGGTTTGGGGAGAATATCATTATTTACAGTGGTCCCTATGTAGTATATCATTGTTTACAGTGGTCCCTGGGTAGAGTATCAGGATCTACAATGGTCCCTGGGTAATATATCATTATTTACAGTGGTCCCTGGGTATAATCTCATTATTTACTGTGGTTTGGGGAGAATATCATTATTTGCAGTGGTCCATGGGAAGTATATCATTATTTAGAGTGGTCCCTGGGTAGAGTATCAGGATCTACAATGGTCCCTGGGTAATATATCATTATTTACAGTGGTCCCTGGGTATTATCTCATTATTTACTGTGGTCCCTGGTAGTATATCATTATTTACAGTGGTCCCTGGGTATTATCTCATTATTTACTGTGGTCCCTGGGTTGTATCTCATTATTTACAATGGTCCCTGTGTGGTATAATAGTATCTACAATGGTCCCTGGGTATTATCTCATTATTTACTGTGGTCCCTGGGATGTATATCATTATTTACTGTGGTCCCAGGGTAGTATCTCATCATTTACAATGGTCCCTGAGTGGTATATCAGTATCTACAATGGTCCCTGGGTATTTTCTTATTATTTACTGTGGTCCCTGGGGAGAATATCATTATTTACATTGGTCTCTGGGTAGTATATCATTATTTACAGTGGTCCCTGGGTAGTATATCATTATTTACAGTGGTCCCTGAGTGGTATATCATTATCTACAATGGTCCCTGGGTATTATCTCATTATTTACTGTGGTCGCTGGGTAGGACATCATTATTTACTATGGTCCCAGGGTAGTATCTCATTATTTACAGTGGTCCCTGAGTGGTATATCAGTATCTACAATGGTCCCTGGGTATTATCTCATTACTTACAGTGGTCCCTGGGTAGTATCTCATTATTTACAGTGGTCTCTGGGGAGTATATTCTGATCTACAATGGTCCCTGGGTATTAGCTCATTATTTGCAGTGGTTTGGGGAGAATATCATTATTTACAGTGGTCCCTAGGTAGTATATCATTATTTACAGTGGTCCCGGGGTAGAGTATCAGGATCTACAATCGTCCCTGGGTAATATATCATTATTTACAGTGGCCCCTAGGTATAATCTCATTATTTACTGTGGTTTGGGGAGAATATCATTCTTTGCAGTGGTCCCTGGGAAGTATATCATTATTTAGAGTGGTCCCTGGGTAGAGTATCAGGATCTACAATGGTCCCTGGGTAATATATCATTATTTACAGTGGTCCCTGGGTATTATCTCATTATTTACTGTGGTCCCTGGGTAGTATATCATTATTTACAGTGGTCCCTGGGTATTATCTCATTATTTACTGTGGTCCCTGGGTTGTATCTCATTATTTACTGTGGTCCCTGTGGAGAATATCATTATTTACAGTGGTCTCTGGGTAGTATATACGTATCTACAATGGTCCCTGGGAAGTATCTCATCATTTACTGTGGTCCCTGGGTAGTATATCATTATTTACAGTGGTCCCTGGGTATTATCTCATTATTTACTGTGGTCCCTGGGTTGTATATCATTATTTACAGTGGACCCTGGGTAGAATATCATTACTTACAGTGGTCCCTGGGTAGTATCTCATTATTTACAATGGACTCTGGATGGTGTATCTTTAATTACAGTGTTTCCTCGGTAGTGTATCTTTATTTAGAGTTGTCGCTGGATGGTATAACATTATTTACCGTGAACCCTGGATAATATATCAGTAACTACAATGGTCCCTGGGTAGTATATCATTATTTACACTGGTCGCTGGGTAGTATATCATTATTTATACTGGTTACTGGGCAGTATATCATTATTTATTGTGGTCCTTGTGAAGAATATGATTATTTACAGTGGTCCCAGGGTAGTATGTCATGATTTACCGTGAACCCTGGATAGTATATCAGTAACTACAATGGTCCCTGGATAGTATATCATTATTTACACTGGTCGCTGGGTAGTATATCATTATTTATACTGGTTACTGGGCAGTATATCATTATTTATTATGGCCCCTGTGAAGAATATGATTATTTACAGTTGTCCCAGGGCAGTATATCATTATTTACACTGGTCACTGGGTAGTATATCATTATTTAATACTGGTTACTGGGTAGTATATCATTATTTATTGTGGTCCCTGTGAAGAATATGATTATTTACAGTGGTCCCAGGGTAGCATATCATTATTTAGCGTGATCCCTGGGTAGTATCTCATTATTTACAATGGATTCTGGATGTTGTATCTTTAATTACAGTGGTCCCTCGGTAGTATATTTTTATTTAGATTTGTCACTGGATAGTACATCATTATTTACATTGCTCCCAGGGTAGTATATAATTATTTATTGTGGTCCCTGTGAAGAATATCATTATTTACAGTGGTGCCAGTGTAGTATATCATTATTTACAGTGGTCAACCGGGACCTGGGATTCATGTCGCATTACATTCATCCCCCACCATCTGGCCTACGAAATCCTACCAACTGTCCTGGCTTGACACAATTCATACCTCTTTAACCTGGTGATACCCCATCTCTGGATCTGTAAAGATTTAATCACCTGCTAATGGTCGCATTCCAAGCATTGTTTGGCATCTTTGAATTTGTCTATATGTGTTTCTGGAAAATACCTCTTCATTCACCTGAGGAAGGAGCAGCGCTCCGAAAGCTAGTGACATCGAAACAAACCTGTTGGACTTTAACCTGGTGTTGTAAGACTTCGTATTATTTACAGTGGCCGTGGGTAGTATATCATTATTTTCAGTTGCCATGGGTAGTATATCATTATTTACAGTGGTAGTGGATTGATAGTGGATGATTATTTCCAATGGTCCCGATGTAGTATATCATTATTTACAGTTGTCCCTGGCTAGAATATCATTATTTGCAGTGCTCTCTGATTAGAATATTATTATTTACAGTGGTCCTTGGGTAGTATATGAATATTTACAGTGGTCCCTGGGTAGAATATCATTATTTACAGTTGTCCCTGGGTAGTATCTCATTATTTACAGTGGTCTCTGGGCGGAATATCATTATTTACAGTGGTCCCTGGGCAGAATATCATTATTTACAGTGGTCACTTGTTAGAATATCATTATTTACAGTGGTCCCATGGTAGTATATCATTATTTATAGTGGTCCCTGGGTAGAATATCATTATTTACAGTGGTCCCTGGGTAGAATATCATTATTTACAGTGGTCCCTGGGTAGAATATCATTATTTACAGTGGTCCCTGTGTAGTATTTCATTCTGTTCAGTGGTCCCTGGGTAGAATATCATTATTTACAGTGGTCCCTGGGTAGAATATCATTATTTACAGTGTTCCCTGGGTAGTATATCATTATTTACAGTGGGCCCCTGGTAGTATTTCATTATTTACAGTGGTCCCTGGGTAGTATATCATTATTTACAGTCGTCCCTGCGTTGTATATCATTATTTACAGTGGGCCCCTGGTAGTATTTCATTATTTACAGTGGTCCCTGGGTAGTACATCATTATTTACAGTGGTCCCTGAGCAGTATATCATTATTTACACTGGCTCCTGGGATATTAATTATTATTTACTATGGTACTTGGATAGTATAGCAATATTTACAGTGGACCCTGGGTAGAATATCATTATTTACAATGTACCCTGGGTAGTACATCATTATTTACCGTGATCCCTGGGTAGTATATCATTATATACAGTGGTCCCTGTGTAGTATACTATTATTTACATTGGCTGTGGGTCGTCATCATCATTTACAGTGGTCACTGGATAGTATTTCATTATTTACAGTGGCGCCAGGGCAGTATATCATTATTTTTAGTGGACCTTGGGCAGTATATCTTTATTTATAGTGTTCCCTGGTGAGTATATCATTACTTACAGTGGACCATGGGTATCATGTCCAATATACAGTCGTCCCTGAGTTGTATATCATTATTTTCAGTGGGCCCCTGGTAGTATTTCGTTATTTACAGTGGTCCCTGAGCAGCATATCATTATTTACAGTTGTCCCTGGATAGTATATCTTTATTTACTGTAGCCCCTGGGTAGTATATCATTTTCAACAGTGGTCCCTGCGTAGTATATCGTTATTTACAGTGGTCCCAGGGTGGTATATCATGATTTACAGTGGGCCCTGGACAGTATGTCATCAATTATAGTGTGCACTGTGCAGTACATCTTTATTCACAGTGGTCCATGGGCAGTATATCATTATTTACAGTGGTCACTGGGCAATATATCATTAAGCACAGTGGTCCCTGGGCAGTATACCATTATTTACAGTGGTCCCTGTGTAGTATATAATTATTTGCAGTGGTCCCTGGGCAATATATCATTAATCACAGTGGGCTCTGGGTAGTATATCATCATTGACCGCGGTTCCTGGGAAGTATATCATTATTTACAGTGGTCCCTGGGTAGTATATCATTATTTACACAGGTCACTGGGTAGTATATCATCCTTTACAGTGGTCCGTGGATTGCATATCATTATTTACAGTTCTCCCTTGGTGATATATAATTATTTGCAGTGGTCTCTGGACGGTATATCATTATTCATAGTGGTCCCTGGGTAACATATCATTATTTACAGTGGACCCAGTGTAGTTTAGTATTATCTACAGTGGTCCCAGATTGATACATCATGATTTACAGTGGTCCCTGGATAGTATTTCATTACTGACAGTGGTCCCTCGGCAGTATATCATTATTTACAGTGGTCCCTTGATAGTGGATGATTATTTACAATGGTCCCTATGTAGTATATCATTATTTGCAGTGCTCTCTGATTAGAATATTATTATTTGCAGTGGTCCCTGGGTAGAATATCATTATCTACACTGGTCCCTGGGTAGTATATCATCATTCACAGTAGTGCCTGGGGAGTATATCATCATTTACAGTGGACCCTGGGCAGTCTGTCATAATTTACAGTGGTCCCTGTGTAGAATATCATTATTGATAGTGGTCCCTGGGTAGTATATCATTATTTACAGTGGTCCCTGAGTAGTATATCATTATTTACAGTGGTCCCTGGGTAGTATATCATCATTTACAGTAGTGCCTGGGGAGTATATCATCATTTACAGTGGATCCTGGGCAGTAAGTCTTTATTTACAGTGGTCCCTCGGTAGTATATCATTATTTACAGTGTTCACTGGGTAGACTATCATTGTTTACAGTGGTCCTTGGGTCGTAAATCATTATTTACAGTGGTTCCTTGGTAGAATATCATTAGTTACAGCGTTCCATGGGCACTTCACCATTATTAATAGTTGTCCATCGGTAGTATATTATATTCTGCAGTGGTCCCTGGGTAGTAAATCATTAATTACTGTAGTCCCTGGTAGAATGTCAGCATTTACAGTGGTCCCTGGGCAGAATGTCATTATTAACAGTTGTGCCTGGGTAGTACATTATTATTTGCATTTGACCCTGGGTAGAATATCATTATTTACAGTGGTCCCTGGGCAGTATATCATTATTTTCAGTGGTCTCTGTGCAGTATATCATTATTTACACTGGTCCCAGTGTAGAATATCATTATTTACAGTTGTCTCTGAGTAAAATATCATTATTTAAATTGGCCCCTGTGCTGTATATCATTATTTTTACTGTTCCCTGCATAGTTTAACATTATTTACAGTGGTCCCTGAGTAGTATTTCATTATGTTCAGTGGTCCCTGGGTATTATATCTTTATTTACAGTGGTCCCTGAGTAGTCTATCATTATTTACAGTAGTCCCTGGGTAGTATATCATTATTTACAGTGGTCCCTGGGTAGTATATCTTTATTTACAGTGGTCCCTGAGTAGTCTATCATTATTTACATTCGTACCTGGGTAGTATATCATTATCTACAGTGATCCCTGGGTAGTATATCATTCTTTACAGTGGGCACTGGGTAGTAAATACTTATTTACAGTGGTCCCTGTGTAGTATGTCTTTATTTACAGTGGTCCCTGGGCAGTGTACCTTTATTTAAAGTGGTCCCTGGGTAGTATATCATTATTTACAGTGGTCCCTGTGTAGTATGTCTTTATTTACAGTGGTTCCTGGTAGTATATCATTCATTACAGTGGTCCCATGATAGTATATCATTATTTAAAGTGGTCCCTGGGTAGTATATCATTATTTACAGAGGTCCCTGGGTAGTATATCATCATTTACAGTAGTGCCTGGGGAGTATATCATCATTTACAGTGGACCCTGGGCAGGAAGTCCCTGGGCAATATATCTTTATTTACAGTGGTCCCTGAGTAGTATAACATTATTTATAGTAGTCCCTGGTGAGTATATAATTATTTACAGTGGTCAATGGCCAGTCTGTCATTATTTACAGTGGTCCCTGTGTGGAATATCATTATTTACAGTGGTCCCTAGGTAGTATATCATTATTTACAGTGGTCACTGGGTAGAATATCATTATTTACAGTGGTCACTGGGTAGAATATCATTGTTGACAGTGGCCCCTGGGCAGTATATCATTATTTACAGTGGTTCCTTGGTATAGCTGTCCATCGGTAGTATATTATTTTCTGCAGTGGTCCCTGGGTAGTAAATCATTATTTACTGTAGTCCCTGGTAGAATATCAGCATTTACAGTGGTCCCTGGTCAGAATGTCATTATTTACAGTTGTGCCTGGGTAGTACATTATTATTTGCATTTGACCCTGGATAGAATATCATTATTTACAGTTGTCCCTGAGTAAAATATCATTATTTAAATTGGTCCCTGTGCTGTATATCATTATTTTCAGTGTTCCCTGCATAGTTTAACATTATTTACAGTGGTTTCTGGGCAACGTACCATTATTTACAGTGGTCCCAGGGGAGTATATAATTTTTTTGCAGTGCGCCTGTGCAGTATATCACTGTTTGCAGTCGGCCCTGGGCAGTGTATCTTTATTTACAGTGGTCCCTGAGTAGTCTATCATTATTTACATTCGTACCTGGGTAGTATATCATTATCTACAGTGGTCCCTGGGTGGTATATAATTATTTACAGTGGTCACTGGGTGGTATATAATTATTTACAGTGGTCACTGTGTAGTATATCTTTATTTACAATGGTCCCTGGGAGGGTACCTCTATTTACAGTGGTTCCTGGTAGTATATAATTATTTACAGTGGTCACTGGGTAGTAAATAATTATTTACAGTGGCCCCTGTGTAGTATGTCTTTATTTACAGTGGTCCCTGGGCAGTGTACCTTTATTTAAAGTGGTCCCTGGGTAGTATATCATTATTTACAGTGGTCCCTGTGTAGTATGTCTTAATTTACAGTGGTTCCTGGTAGTATATCATTAATTACAGTGGTCCCATGATAGCATATCATTATTTACTGTGGTCCCTGGGTAGTGTATCATTATTTACAGTGGTCCCTGGGTAGTGTATCATTATTTACAGCGGTCCCTGGGCAGTATTTTATTTTTACTGTGGTACTGGGCAGTATGTCATAATTTACAGTGATCCCTGATCAGGATATCAGTGGTCCATGGGTAATATTTCATTATTTGCTGTTGTCTCTGGTTAGAATATCATTATTTACAGTGGTCACTGTGTAGTATATCATTATCTACAATAGTCCCTGGATAGTATGACTTTATTTACAGTGGTCCCTCGGCAGTATACCTTTATTTACAGTGATCCCTGGTAGTATATCATTATTTACTATGGTCTCTGATTAGAATATCATTATTTACCGTGGGCACTGTGCAGTATATCTAATTTACAGTGGTTCCCGGGTAGTTTTTCATTATTTACAATGGTCTCTGGCTGGTATATCTTTATTTGCAGTGGTCCCTGGGTGGGATAACTTTATTTACAGTGGTCTCTGGGAAGTATATCATTATACTGTATCATTTAGTGGGCAGCACGGTATATTATTATATCATTTAGCACCACTATATCATTTAGTGTGCAGCACGGTAGCATAGTGGATAGCACAATTGTTTCACAGCTCCAGGGTCACAGGTTTGATTCCCGGATGTGCGGAGTCTGCACATCCTCCCCGTGTGTGCGTGGGTTTCCTCCGGGTGCTCCGGTTTTTCCCACAGTCCAAAGATGTGCAGTTTAGGTGAATTGGCCATCAGAAATTGCCTTAGTGTCCAAAATTGCCCTTAGTGTTGGGTGGGATTACTCGCTTATGGGGATAGGGTGGAGATGTGGACTTGGGTAGGGTGCTCTTTCCAAGAGCCGGGCAGACTCGATGGGCCGAATGGCCTCCTTCTGCACTGTAAATTCTATGATCTATGATTTACTGTGGTCCCTGGGTAGAGTATCATGATTTACAGTGTTCACTCGGTGGTATATCATTATTTACAGTCGTCACTCGGCAGTATATCTTTATTTACAGTGGTACCTAGGTAGTATGTCATTATTTACAGTGGTCCCTGCGTAGAATGTCATTATCTACAGTTGTCCCTGGATAGTATATCTTAATTTGCCATTGTCCATGGGTAGTATATAATTATTTACAGTGCTCCATGGGTAGAATATCATTATTTACAGTGGTCCCTGGTAGTATATCATTATTTACAGTGGTCCCTGTGTAGAAAGTCTTTATTTACATTGTTCCCGGGCGGTATATCTTTATTTACAGTGGTCACTGGGTAGTAAATCAGTATTTACAGTGACCCCTGTGTAGTAAATCATTATTTGCAGTTGTCCCTGGGTAGAATATCATTATTTACAGTTGTCCCTCAGTATTATATCACTATTTACAGTTGTCCCTGGACAGTGTATCATTATTTACAGTGGTCCCTAGGCAGTATTACCTTATTTACAGTGGTCTCTGTGCAGTATATCTTTATTTTTAGTGGTCCCTGGGTAGTATATCATTATTTTCAGTGTGCCTTGGTAGTATATCATTATTTACAGTGTGCCCTGGGTAGTATGTCATTATTCACAGTGGTTGTGTGAAGTATATCATTATCTGCAGTGGTCCCTGGGTAGTATATCATTATTTACAATGATCACTGGAAAGTATATCATTATCTGCAGTGGTCCCTGGGTAGTATAATCATTATTTACAGTGGTCCTTGTATAGAAATGCTTTAATTACAGTGGTTCCTGGGCGGGATACCTTTATTTACAGTGGTCACTGAGTTGTATATCATTGTTTACAGTGGCCACTGTGTAGTATATTATTATTTACAATAGTCCCTGGGTGGTATACTTTTATTTACAGTGGTCCCTGGGTGGTATTTCTTTATTTACAGTGGTCACTGGCTGGTATATCATTATTTACAGCGGTTCCTGGGTAGGTTATTATAATTTACAATGGTCCCTGGGTGGTATACCTTTATTTACAGTGGTCCCTGGGTGGTATTTCTTTATTTACAGTGGTCCCTGGGTAGAATATCATTATTTACTGTAGTCCCTGTGTAGAATATCATTGTTTACAGTGGTCACTGGGTGGAATATCAATATTTACAGTGGTCCCTGGTAGTCTATCATTATTTACAGTGGCTCTGTGCAGTATATCATTATTTACAGTTGCTCTGTGCAGTATGTCATTATTTTCAATGATCACTGGGTAGTATATCATCATCTGCAGTGGTCCCTGGGTAGTATATCATTATTTCCAGTGGTCCTTGTGTAGAAAGTCTTTATTTACTGTGGTTCCTGGGCGGTATTCCTTTATTTACAGTGAACACTGGGTAGTATATCATTATTTACAGTGAACACTGGGTAGTATATCACTATTTGCAGTGGTCCCTGGGCAGTATATCTGTATTTACAGATGATGTGGAGATGCCGGCGTTGGACTGGGGTGGGCGCAGTAAGAAATCTTACAACACCAGGTTAAAGTCCAACAGGTTTGTTTCGATGTCACTAACTTTCGGAGCGCTGCTCCTTCCTCAGTTGAATGAAGAGGTATGTTCCAGAAACATATATATAGACAAATTCAAAGATGCCAGGCAATGCTCGGAATGCGAGCATTAGCAGGTGATTAAATCTTTACAGATCCAGAGATGGGGTAACCCCAGGTTAAAGAGGTGTGAATTGTACCAAGCCAGGACAGTTGGTCGGATTTCGCAGGCCAGATGGTGGGGGATGAATGTAATGTGACATGAATCCCAGGTCCCGGTTGAGGCCGCACTCATGTGTGCGGAACTTGGCTATAAGTTTCTGCTCGGAGATTCTGCGTTGTCGGGGGTCCTGAAGGCCGCCTTGGAGAACGCTTACCCGGAGATCAGAGGCTGAATGCCCTTGACTGCTGAAGTGTTCCCCGACTGGAAGGGAACATTCCTGCCTGGTGATTGTCGCGCGATGTCCGTTCATTCGTTGTTGCAGCGTCTGCATGGTCTCGCCAATGTACCACGCTTCGGGACACCCCTCCCCAGCAGCCGCGATCCCTCCCCCTCCCCCAGCAGCCGCGGACCCCTCCCCCTCCCCCAGCAGCCGCGATCCCTCCCCCTCCCCCCAGCAGCCACGGGCCCCCTCCCCCAGCAGCCGCGGTCCCCCTCCCCCAGCAGCCGCGGACCCCCTCCCCCAGCAGCCGCGGTCCCCCTCCCCCAGCAGCCGCGGTCCCCTCCCCAGCAGCCGCGGTCCCCCTCCCCCAGCAGCCGCGGTCCCCCTCCCCCAGCAGCCGCGGTCCCCCTCCCCCAGCAGCCGCGGTCCCCCCTCCCCCAGCAGCCGCGGTCCCCCTCCCCCAGCTGCCGCGGTCCCCCTCCCCCAGCAGCCGCGGTCCCCCTCCCCCAGCAGCCGCGGTCCCCCTCCCCCAGCAGCATTGTCTCGGGTCGGACAGTTTGATGGTGCTGTTTATTTGATGTCTATATAATGTTTATTTGGGTATGTTTTCCCTGAGATTGCCTGTCCTGCCCGCTCTTCCCGCGGGCAGGGTGAGGCAGCGCCCGCCGCTGGCATCGGCCTGGAGCTGGGACACAACAAAGCAAAACAGACCAGAAGTAACTGATGGACAAAACAAAATGTGGGGAGTGCCCCAAACCGCGGGTGGAGCACAGCCCCAAGAGAACAGGAAAAGAGACCAAACCTCACCCAATACCCGCCCAATGAAAGTGTGAGAATGGGGGTCGGTCCGGCAGCCCACCCCCTGCGGGGCCCAGCCAGCCCGGAAAGCTTCGAGTGTGCCCGTGGGCAGCGCCTGCCCCCGCTCCAGGGACCCCCGGCCCCCACCCAGCCCTTCCCACGGCACCCACAGCCCTCCGCCACCCAGCCCTTCCCACGGCACCCACAGCCCTCCGCCACCCAGCCCTGCCCACGGAACCCACAGCCCTCCGCCACCCAGCCCTGCCCACGACACCCACAGCCCGGCCCTCCGCCACCCAGCCCTTCCCACGGCACCCACAGCCCTTCCCACCCAGCCCTGCCCACGGCACCCACAGCCCTCCGCCACCCAGCCCTGCCCACGGCACCCACAGCCCGGCCCTCCCCCACCCAGCCCTTCCCACGGCACCCACAGCCCTCCGCCACCCAGCCCTTCCCACGGCACCCACAGCCCTCCCCCACCCAGCCCTGCCCACGGCACCCACAGCCCGGCCCTCCGCCACCCAGCCCTGCCCATGGCACCCACAGCCCTCCGCCACCCAGCCCTTCCCACGGCACCCACAGCCCGGCCCTCCGCCACCCAGCCCTTCCCACGGCACCCACAGCCCGGCCCTCCGCCACCCAGCCCTGCCCACGGCACGCACAGCCCTCCGCCACCCAGCCCTTCCCACGGCACCCACAGCCCTCCGCCACCCAGCACTGCCCACGGCACCCACAGCCCTCCGCCACCCAGCCCTTCCCACGGCACCCACAGCCCTCCCCACCCAGCCCTTCCCACGGCACCCACAGCCCGGCCCTCCGCCACCCAGCCCTTCCCCCGGCACCCACAGCCCAGCCCTCCGCCACCCAGCCCTTCCCACGGCACCCACAGCCCGGCCCTCCGCCACCCAGCCCTTCCCACGGCACCCACAGCCCTCCCCCACCCAGCCCTTCCCACGGCACCCACAGCCCTCCCCCACCCAGCCCTTCCCACGGCACCCACAGCCCGGCCCTCCGCCACCCAGCCCTTCCCACGGCACCCACAGCCCTCCCCACCCAGCCCTTCCCACGGCACCCACAGCCCGGCCCTCCGCCACCCAGCCCTTCCCACGGCACCCACAGCCCAGCCCTTCGCCACCCAGCCCTTCCCACGGCACCCACAGCCCAGCCCTTCGCCACCCAGCCCTTCCCACGGCACCCACAGCCCTCCCCACCCAGCCCTTCCCACGGCACCCACAGCCCTCCCCCACCCAGCCCTTCCCACGGCACCCACAGCCCGGCCCTCCGCCACCCAGCCCTTCCCACGGCACCCACAGCCCGGCCCTCCGCCACCCAGCCCTTCCCACGGCACCCACAGCCCAGCCCTTCGCCACCCAGCCCTGCCCACGGCACCCACAGCCCAGCCCTTCGCCACCCAGCCCTGCCCACGGCACCCACAGCCCTCCCCACCCAGCCCTGCCCACGGCACCCACAACCCTCCGCCACCCAGCCCTGCCCACGGCACCCACAGCCCTCCCCACCCAGCCCTTCTGTCGGCACCCACAGCCCTCCGCCACCCAGCCCTGCCCACGGCACCCACCGCCCTCCGCTCCGCCACCCAGCCCTTCCCACGGCACCCACAGCCCTCCGCCACCCAGCCCTGCCCACGGCACCCACAGCCCGGCCCTCCGCCACCCAGCCCTTCCCACGGCACCCACAGCCCTCCGCCACCCAGCCCTTCCCACGGCACCCACAGCCCGGACCTCTGCCATCCAGCCCTGCCCACGGCACCCACCGCCCTCCGCCACCCAGCCCTTCCCACGGCACCCACAGCCCGGCCCTCTGCCATCCAGCCCTGCCCACGGCACCCACAGCCCTCCGCCACCCAGCCCTTCCCACGGCACCCACAGCCCTCCGCCACCCAGCCCTTCCCACGGCACCCACAGCCCTCCGCCACCCAGCCCTGCCCACGGCACCCACAGCCCTCCGCCACCCAGCCCTTCCCACGGCACCCACAGCCCTCCGCCACCCAGCCCTTCCCACGGCACCCACAGCCCTCCGCCACCCAGCCCTTCCCACGGCACCCACAGCCCTCCGCCACCCAGCCCTTCCCACGGCACCCACAGCCCGGCCCTCCCCCACCCAGCCCTTTCCACGGCACCCACAGCCCGGCCCTCCGCCACCCAGCCCTTCCCACGGCACCCACAGCCCTCCCCCACCCAGCCCTGCCCACGGCACCCACCGCCCTCCGCCACCCAGCCCTGCCCACGGCACCCACCGCCATCCCCACCCAGCCCTGCCCACGGCACCCACCGCCCTCCCCACCCAGCCCTGCCCACGGCACCCACAGCCCGGACCTCCGCCACCCAGCCCTGCCCACGGCACCCACAGCCCGGCCCTCCGCCACCCAGCCCTTCCCACGGCACCCACCGCCCTCCCCACCCAGCCCTGCCCACGGCACCCACCGCCCTCCGCTCCGCCAGCCACCCGAATGGAGATTGGCGGAGGTGCGGATTCCTGAGCAGCGCCTCCCTTACGACAGCCGCCACTCCTGACGGGGGAGAGCTGCGGCGCCTGGAGACCGTGTTCCAGACTTTGAGGAGGTCCTGGTACAAGACGGGCAGCGCCAACAGAGAGTTCCGAAGACCCTGCTGGTCCACAGACAGGAGCCGCACGTCGTAGTTCAGGCCGAGCCCCTGGGGGGAGAAACCCGTCGCCAGGGCCCCACCGTGGAGGAGGCTCAGCGTCCAGGTAACGCTGCAGAGTCTGAGGGTGGAAAGTGGCAGTCTGGGTGCGGAGGCACACCAGCGCCTGACCGCCCTCCGCCATCGGGAGACTCCAGACCTCCGCAGCGACCCCGTGCAGTCGATTGTCCCAGAGGAACCGAAGCCGGGCTCTCTGGATGGTGGGACAAAGCCAGGGGGGGGGAGTCAGTGACCAGCCGGGACCACAGCATGGAGGCGATCAGCTGGTTTATGACGAGAACTCGGCCCCTGTGGGACAGCACTCGGAGCCGTCCTGTCCAGCGTCCCAGGCCAGCGGTGACCTTGGTCTCCAGCTCCTGCCCGTTCGCCGGCCAGGCTCCCTCAGCCGGGCAAAGATGGACTCCCAGGTCGAGGCTGTTGGTCCGACTCCAGCTGAAGGGCCCGAGCTCCTCCGGGAGGGGGTCCACCTGCCACGGACCGACCAGGAGTCCGGAACATTTGGCCCAGTTGATCCGTGGGGAGGACGCGGCGGAGTAGACAGCTTGGCTCTCTCGCATCCTCCGGGGGTCCCCGGGGTCAGTGACCATGAGGAACACGGCATCAGCGTCCGCCGAGAGGACCACCCCCCCGTCCGGCTCGCGCAGAACCAGCCCCGTGAACCCCCTCCGCAGGAGGCACAGGAAAGGCCCCACGCAGAGGGAATAATGTTGGCCGGACAGGGGGCAGCCCTGACGCACTCCTCTCCCAAAGCGAAGGGGCGCCGTCAGGGACCCGTTAACCTTAACCAGACTCTCCGAGGCGGCGGACAGTAACCGGATCCGGGCCACAAAATACCACCCGAACCCGACAGCTCGCAGAGTCCCGAGCAAATCCCCGGGCCCCACCCTGTCGAACGCCTTCTCCTGGTCAAGAGACAGGGAGGCGCTCGACATACCAGTCCTCTGGGTAAAGTGAATAATGTCCCGGACCAGGTGGATATTGTGTAGATTGTGCGGTCCGGGACTGTGTAGGACTGGTCAGGGTGGATCATGTGGTCCAGCTCGGGGCCATGGCGTAAACACAGCACCTTGGCAACGATTTTATAGTCCGTGCTGAGAAGGGAGACCGGTCGCCAGGTCTTAAGTCGGCGGAGATCCCCCTTCTTGGGCAGCAGGGCAATGACGTCCCTGCGCCCCGAAAGGGGCATCTCCCCGGTCGCGATACATTCCCCCAGGACCCCCGTATAGTCACTCCCCAGGACGTCGCAGCACGCCCTGAAGAACTCTACGGTCAGCCCGTCCAGCCCTGGGGATTTGCCCCGTGAGAGGCTGTCCAGGGCGCCGGTCAGCTCTTGGAGGTTGATGGCATTATCGAGCTTCCCGGCGCCCTCCGGGCCCACCTGCGGCAGGTCCTCCCCCAGAACTCTGCAAGCGTCCTCGCTGGACGGACCCGGAGAGAAGAGGTCGGAGTAAAAATCCCTGATCAGGGTCCTGACCCCCTCCGGATCCGAGACGAGGGGCCGGTCGTCGGCCAGCAGCGTAGAAACCTGCCGACGGGCCCCGCGTCCTCTTTCCAGCGAGTAGAAGAAGCGGGAGCCGTGGTCCATGTCCGTTAGGAGACGGATCCGCGACCTCACGTACGCGCCGCGGGACCCGGCGAGTTGCAGGTCCCGTAGTGCGCCCCTCTTCTCCCTGTACACCAGCCCCAGGGCTGGGCCTCATCGGGCTCAGCGAGACGTGACTCCAGATCGAGGAGTTCCTCAGCCAATTTGGCGATCGTGGAGTTCCGCCCCGCCGTAGACCCCTCCGTGTACCCCTGACAGAAGGCACGGATCTGGGCCTTGCCCACATCCCACCGCAGCCTCAAGGAGGGGAAGCCACCCCGCTCCCTTCTCCAGCCGGCCCAGAAACGGCAGAACGAGTCCAGGAACCGCTCGCCCTCCAGCAGCAGGTTGTTAAAGTGCCAGTACGCGGACCGTTTCTGAGCGCGGGACGGGGCGAGACCCGCCCACACCAGGTGGTGATCCGAGCTCGGCACCTGCTCCATGGAGGCCGTCGGAACGCTGCGCAAGTACGTCTTGGAAATGTAAAGATGGTCGATGCTGGACGCTCTGAACGGGGGCCGCACAGAGGTGCGCACCCGCAATTCAGGATGGAGAGTCCGCCAGACATCCACCAAGTCAAAGGACCTAACCAGGTCCCTCAACTCCACCACCGCAGCCAGGCCGCACTGGACTCCGATGCGGTCCTTGTCCTTGAGGGTGCAATTAAAATCCCCTCCGAGGACGATGCACTCTGTTTTTGAAAACTCACCACTATTCTTAGAAATCCCCCAATACCAAAAAGGGCCGAAATTCTAAATGGTGATCGGGATTCTCACTCCCGACTCCGATGCAGGCTTCAGTGGGTGCTATTCAGGTCAAACTATATTTTCAAGTTATCCCCCGGTATAACCCATACCTTCACCGAAGATTTAATCTACTTCCCACTTAGTAGCATCGATCCTGGGTCCCGCATTGCTAAGTAAGTAAAGTAGACTTTGGAATAACCACTATTTCAGGTTAAATTAAGTTATCTTATTATTATATTTTTTCTTTTAAAAGCTGCAAATACTTTCTTTACAGAAAGGAAAAAGACCTTGCTTCTGGGTCCTTCTGGTTGTTTGAAGGGACCTTCAGGCCCACCTTGACAATCATTCTTCTTTATAAAGTCTGGTCTTCTTTAGATGTAATCGCTGATGAGCTTGGTTGCTGTGTCCTGTCTTTCCCATGTACCGAGCTGTGAGAGCTGACTCTGCTGGCTATCTCTGAGCTGACATAGAGCTGACTCTTTAAATTCTAGTCTTCCTGAGATGTATTAGCTGTTTTAGCTCGGCTGCTATGCCTTGTCTTTCCCATGGCCGAGCTGACTGTAATCTGACTCTGAGCTGCTTGTTTCTTCTCTGCTTCTCTCTCTCCCTCCCTCTGAGTTCTGGTTCTGGTTCTGGTAGTTCCTGCCCTGGTCTCTGGGTTTACATATTTTTCTAACAGTTTTCTAGCTTTCATGATTTTATTGTAAAGTAACTAATTTCACTTTGATTGTACAAAGTACGTTTGACTAAACCTTCTAATCCAACTACGTATTCATTTTGACATAACTGCATCTCAGAGATCTGATTACAGTGTTTCCTTTGTGATGATCAAAATGCTTTGGTTTCAAGAGGTGTTACTTTTAATTCCTGTCATTTCTGTAGTTTTATTTTCCAATTGTGTCCTCAGCTCATAATTTTGACTTTGATTTTGGCTTTGAATTATGTTTCTCGTAGACTGATAGTCTCCAGTTTTCTTTAATTTACCTGGTTTAGCAAATTTTCACACCTAGAATTATCACCAAATTCAACTGAACCTCATCCTTTTTTCCAGCTGCTAACTAAGACAGTTACTTTCAATGAAGGTGTGGGCCATTGTTTTTGGCTTCATTCAAAATCCTGTTTGTCTTGTTTGCTAAGCCTGCTTGAGCAAGGCTATCTGCATTTTACAATCCTCTCCTGGCAGCTGCTGTTAACCCTTTGTGGGATCTTTCCCTGTATCCTCTCATGTCTCTCCCAGACCAGATATTGCCAGACTTCCATGTTTCAAATGACAGATCTTTCCATATTTTCAATAACAACTCTCCCACCAGGATGGTGCCGAGAAGAGTGGACACCTTTTGGAAGAAAGTCGCCTGCTGCGGTCCGGCCACGGGAGCGGATACATTTACAAAGTGAATCACCGCTGCCCCGAAACGGGCCTTTAGGTGCAGCAGACGGCCTGGCACCGGCTCCTTGACCGCCCCCCCCCCCCCCAAGATCTCCCGCTGAAAATGTGGAGCCAACAAGATAGCCACCCCGCCCGAACGTGGGGCCAGGTGACTCATGAAGACTCCTCCTTGCCCCTCCAGGGTCCACTGAGCTTCGTCACCCGGATGGCCTGGGTTTCCTGCAGGAAGCACACCCCGTACTTTCCGTCCCGGAGGATAGACAGGAACTGGAACCGGTGGTGCGCGTGGCTGCTGCCGTTGATGTTGAGGCTGGCCATGGTTACCTCCATGTCAGTAGTATTGTCTGTCCGTCACCGACACCTTCAGTGCTCAGAGTGGGGGTACCGCCCCCGCCACTCCCTCAGGAGTCCCACAAGGAACTGAGCAGCTTGGCGCTGCTCCTCCTGGTCTTGATCGAACTCCCGGGCCTCTCTGACATAGGCCCGGGCGGGGCCAAGGAGCAGCCCCAGGTTTCCCCAGCTGCCCAGGGCCAGCCGCACACAGTCCGGGTCACCATGGTGCGTTCCCAGAAATGTTGGGAGTTCCCCAGGGGGGACGAGGGGAGACTCGGTGCCGGATGTGAGGGTGCCCTCTGCCTCGCTGCAGAGAGAGTCTAAATCCTCCTCCTCACCCGCCACCGAGCAGCCTTTCTCCTCCGAACGGTCACCTCCCGAGCTCGAGTCCCCCGCCACATGGAGTATGGCGGGCGGCACGGGCCCACCGGCTAACCCTTGGGCCGAGTCGACCCCACCCCCAGGGTCGTCCTCAGGCAGGTTCTTCGCAGGCTCCTCCCGCGGCTCAGGGCCCGTGGACGGCGCCTCCACCCACGCCGGCGACTCCGGGACCTCGGAGAGGCCCCCCGGAAACATGTCCGGGTTGAAAACAGGGCTCTCCGGCGTCGCCCGCTCGGGTGTAGAGGACGGGGAGCCTTCCCAGTCCTCCCCCGTCCACAGCCCACAGCGGCACGATGAGTGGTCGCTGCTGCTGCCGGCCCCCGGCGATGGTGAAGAGGAGGCGTCCGGGGAGGAAACTTGCACCGGGCGGGACGGGCCCCCAGGGGCTTCGTCTCCGCTCGACCCCGGGTCCTCCTGCTCGGGGGGCGACAGCAGCTCAAGGGGCTCGGGGGCCTCGGAGGCCCCCCAGGCCTTGCTTCTCTTCATTGTGTGCCCCGGGCCAGGCGTCAGGGGGATGGGCACCAACACGGGAGAGATGGGGCAGGAGGAGCTCGGTGGGGAGGGAGGGCGGGACGTTTGATAGAACAACACGTTCTGCGGTGGCCTCCAGCGTCTCCACCGCCACGTGTGTCCCGCCCACCGTGAGCCCCCTTTCCAGGGCCCGATGGGCCGCCTGCTCGGCCCGCAGGAAGAACCCGGCCTTGCCGTACATCCGCGAGGCGGCTACGATGGCCGAGGGGCCGACAGCCCCGCCCATCGCACGGGTGCCCGCCTCAATGGTCATGGTAGGGTGGGCATAGCACTTCACCCCCAGCTGCCGCGTGAGCAGGCGGGAGGGCGAGGGCACCGCGGGGGCAGCGGAGCGACGGGAGGCTGCCGCCCCCACATAATGTCTTGTCCGCCCTGCCCCCGGCAGTGGAGGATGCCCCCGAGGTGCTGGCCAGAGGGTGGGAGGGCAGGAGGCTGGGCCTGCAGCCATGGGTGGTCCCACTCCCACCTCAGGCAGAGGGGTGGGAGGACAGGAGGCCGGGCCTGCAGCCCTGGATGGTCGCACTCCCACCTCTGGCAGAGGGGTGGGAGGGCAGGAGGCCGGGCCTGCAGCCCTGGATGGTCGCACTCCCACCTCTGGCAGAGGGGTGGGAGGGCAGGAGGCCGGGCCTGCAGCCGTGGATGGTCACACTCCCACCTCAGGCAGAGGGATGGGAGGACAGGAGGCCGGGCCTGCAGCCCTGCATTGTCCCACCTCAGCCAGAGGGGTGGGAGGACAGGAGACTGGGCCTGCACCCCTGGATGGTCCCACTCCCACCTCCGGCAGGGGTGGGAGGACAGGAGACTGGACCTGCAGCCCTGGATGGTCCGACCTCAGGCAGAGGGGTGGGAGGATAGGAGGCTGGGCATGCAGCCCTGGATGGTCCCACTCCCACCTCAGGCAGAGGGGTGGGAGGACAGGAGGCTGGGCCTGAAGCACTGGATGGTTCCAGTCCCACCTCAGGAAGAGGGGTGGGAGGACAGGAGGCTGGGCCTGCAGCCCTCGATGGTCCCACTCCCACCTCAGGCAGAGGGGTGAGAGGGCAGGAGGCCGGGACTGCAGCCCTGGAAGGTCCCACTCCCACCTCAGGCAGGGGTGGGAGGACAGGAGGCCGGGCCTGCAGCCTGGGTGGTCCCACTCCCACCTCAGGCAGAGGGGTGGGAGGACAGGAGACTGGTCCTGCAGCCCTGGATGGTCCCACTCCCACCTCAGCCAGAGGGGTGGGAGGGCAGGCGGCCGGGCCTGCCGCCCTGGATGTTCCCAGTCCCACCCCAGGCAGAGGGGTGGGAGGACAGGAGACTGGGCCTGCAGCCCTGGATGGTCACACTCCCACCTCAGGCAGAGGGGTGGGCGGACAGGAGGCCGGGCCTGCAGCCCTGGATGGTCCCACCTCAGGCAGAGGGGTGGGAGGACAGGAGACTGGGCCTGCAGCCCTGGAGTGTCCCACCTCAGGCAGAGGGGTGGGAGGAAAGGAGGCTGGGCCTGCAGTCCTGGATGGTCCCACTCCCACCTCAGGCAGTGGGGTGGGAGGACAGGAGGCTGGGCCTGCAGCCCTGGATGGCCCCACACCCACCTCAGGCAGAGGGGTGGGAGGACAGGAGGCTGGGCCTGCAGCCCTGGATGGTCCCACTCCCACCTCAGGCAGAGGGGTGGGAGGACAGGAGGCTGGGCCTGCAGCCGTTGATGGTCCCACTCCCACCTCAGGCAGAGGGGTGGTAGGGCAGGAGGCCGGGCCTGCAGACCTGGATGGTCCCACTCCCACCTCAGGCAGAGGGGTGGGAGGACAGGAGGCCGGGCCTACAGCCCTGGATGGTCACACTCCCACCTCAGGCAGAGGGGTGGGAGGACGGGAGGCTGGGCCTGCAGCCCTGGATGGTCCCACCTCAGGCAGAGGGGTGGGAGGACAGGAGACTGGGCCTGCAGCCCTGGAGTGTCCCACCTCAGGCAGAGGGGTGGGAGGAAAGGAGGCTGGGCCTGCAGTCCTGGATGGTCCCACTCCCACCTCAGGCAGTGGGGTGGGCGGACAGGAGGCCGGGCCTGCAGCCCTGGATGGTCCCACCTCAGGCAGAGGGGTGGGAGGACAGGAGACTGGGCCTGCAGCCGTTGATGGTCCCACTCCCACCTCAGGCAGAGGGGTGGTAGGGCAGGAGGCCGGGCCTGCAGACCTGGATGGTCCCACTCCCACCTCAGGCAGAGGGGTGGGAGGACAGGAGGCCGGGCCTGCAGCCCTGGATGGTCACACTCCCACCTCAGGCAGAGGGGTGGGAGGACGGGAGGCTGGGCCTGCAGCCCTGGATGTTCACACTCCCACCTCAGGCAGAGGGGTGGGAGGACAGGAGCCGGGCCTGCAGCCCTGGATGGTCCCACTCCCACCTCAGGCAGAGGGTTGGGTGGACAGGAGGCTGGGCATGCAGCCCTGGATGGTCCCACTACTACCTCAGGCAGAGGGGTGCGAGGACAGGAGGCTGGGCCTGCAGCCCTGGATGGTTCCACTCCCACCTCAGGCAGAGGGGTGGAAGGACAGGAGGCCGGGCCTGCAGCCCTGGATGGTCCCACTCCCACCTCAGGCAGAGGGTTGGGTGGACAGGAGGCTGGGCCTGCAGCCCTGGATGGTCCCACTACACCTCAGACAGAGGGGTGCGAGGACAGGAGGCTGGGCCTGCAGCCCTGGATGGTCCCACTCCCACCTCAGGCAGAGGGGTGGGAGGGCAGGAGGCCGGGCCTGCAGCCCTGGATTGTCCCACTCCCACCTCAGGCAGAGGGGTGGGAGGACAGGAGGCCGGGCCTGCAGCCCTGGATGGTCACACTCCCACCTCAGGCAGAGGGGTGGGAGGACAGGAGGCTGGGCCTGCAGCCCTGGATGGTCACACTCCCTCCTCAGGCAGAGGGGTGGAGGATAGGAAGCCGGGCCTCCAGCCCTGGATGGTCCCAGTCCCACCTCAGTAAGAGGGGTGGGAGGACAGGAGACTGGGCCTGCAGCCCTAGACGGTCCCACTACCACCTCAGGCAGAGTGGTGGGAGGACAGGAGACCGGGTCTGCAGCCCTGGATGGTCACACTCCCACCTCAGGCAGAGGGGTGGGAGGACAGGAGACTGGGCCTGCAGCCTTGGATGGTCCCACTACTACCTCAGGCAGAGGAGTGGGAGGACAGGAGGTTGGCCTGGAGCCCTGGATGGTCCCACTTCCACCTCAGGCAGAAGGGAGGGAGGACAGGAGGCTGGGCCTGCAGCCCTGGATGGTCGCACTCCCACCTCAGGCAGAGGGGTTGGAGACAGGAGGCCGGGCCTGCAGTCCTGGATGGTCCCACCTCAGGCAGAGGGGTGGGAGGACAGGAGACTGGGCCTGCAGCCCTGGATGGTCCCACCTCAGGCAGAGGGGTGGGAGGAAAGGAGGCTGGGCCTGCAGCCCTGGATGGTCCCACTCCCACCTCAGGCAGTGGGGTGGGAGGACAGGAGGCTGGGCCTGCAGCCCTGGATGGTCGCACACCCACCTCAGGCAGAGGGGTGGGAGGACAGGAGGCTGGGCCTGCAGCCCTGGATGGTCCCAGTCCCACCTCAGGCAGAGGGGTGGGAGGACAGGAGGCTGGACCTGCAGCACTGGATGGTCCCACTCCCACCTCAGGCAGAGGGGTGGGAGGACAGGAGGCTGGGCCTGCAGCCGTCGATGGTCCCACTCCCACCTCAGGCAGAGGGGTGGGAGGACAGGAGGCTGGGCCTGCAGACCTGGATGGTCCCACTCCCACCTCAGGCAGAGGGGTGGGAGGACAGGAGCCGGGCCTCCAGCCCTGGATGATCCCAATCCCACCTCAGGCAGAGGGGTGAGAGGACAGGGTCGGCAGTCCTGGATGGCCCTAGTCCCACCTCAGGCAGAGGGGTGGGAGGACAGGTGGCCAGGCCTGCAACCCTGGATGGTCACACTCCCACCTCAGGCAGAGGGGTGGGAGGACAGGAGGCTGGGCCTGCAGCCCTGGATGGTCCCACTCCCACCTCAGGCAGAGGGTTGGGTGGACAGGAGGCTGGGCATGCAGTCCTGGATGGTCCCACTACTACCTCAGGCAGAGGGGTGCGAGGACAGGAGGCTGGGCCTGCAGCCCTGGATGGTTCCACTCCCACCTCAGGCAGAGGGGTGGGAGGACAGGAGGCCGGGCCTGCAGCCCTGGATGGTCCCACTCCCACCACAGGCAGAGGGTTGGGTGGACAGGAGGCTGGGCCTGCAGCCCTGGATGGTCCCACTACACCTCAGGCAGAGGGGTGGGAGGACAGGAGGCCGGGCTTGCAGCCCTGGATGGTCACACTCCCACCTCAGGCAGAGGGGTGGGAGGACAGGAGGCTGGGCCTGCAGCCCTGGATGGTCACACTCCCTCCTCAGGCAGAGGGGTGGAGGATAGGAAGCCGTGCCTCCAGCCCTGGATGGCCCCAATCCCAACTCAGGCAGAGGGGTGGGAGGACATGAGGCCGGGCCTGCAGCCTGGATGGTCCCACTACTACCTCAGGCAGAGGGGTGCGAGGACAGGAGGCTGGGCCTGCAGCCCTGGATGGTCCCACTCCCACCTCAGGCAGAAGGGTGGGAGGGCAGGAGGCCGGGCCTGCAGCCCTGGATTGTCCCACTCCCACCTCAGGCAGAGGGGTGGGAGGACAGGAGGCAGGGCCTGCAGCCCTGGATGGTCACACTCCCACCTCAGGCAGAGGGGTGGGAGGACAGGAGGCTGGGCCTGCAGCCCTGGATGGTCCCAATCCCACCTCAGGCAGTGGGGTAGGAGGACAGGAGGCCGGGCTTGCCGCCCTGGATTGTCCCAGTCCCACCTCAGGCAGAGGGGTGGGAGGACAGGAGACTGGGCCTGCAGCCCTGGATGGTCCCACTACCACCTCAGGCAGAGGGGTGGGAGGACAGGAGGCTGGGCCTGGAGCCCTGGATGGTCCCACTCCCACCTCAGGCAGAGGGGAGGGAGGACAGGAGGCTGGGCCTGCTGCCCTGGATGGTCGCACTCCCACCTCAGGCAGAGGGGTTGGAGGACAGGAGGCCGGGCCTGCAGTCCTGGATGGTCCCACCTCAGGCAGAGGGGTGGGAGGACAGGAGACTGGGCCTGCAGCCCTGGATGGTCCCACCTCAGGCAGAGGGGTGGGAGGAAAGGAGGCTGGGCCTGCAGCCCTGGATGGTCCCACTCCCACCTCAGGCAGTGGGGTGGGAGGACAGGAGGCTGGGCCTGCAGCCCTGGATGGTCCCACACCCACCTCAGGCAGAGGGGTGGGAGGATAGGAGGCTGGGCCTGCAGCCCTGGATGGTCCCAGTCCCACCTTAGGCAGAGGGGTGGGAGGACAGGAGGCTGGACCTGCAGCACTGGATGGTCCCACTCCCACCTCAGGCAGAGGGGTGGGAGGACAGGAGGCTGGGCCTGCAGCCGTCGATGGTCCAACTCCCACCTCAGGCAGAGGGGTGGTAGGGCAGGAGGCCGGGCCTGCAGACCTGGATGGTCCCACTCCCACCTCAGGCAGAGGGGTGGGAGGACAGGAGGCCGGGCCTGCAGCCCTGGATGGTCACACTCCCACCTCAGGCAGAGGGGTGGGAGGACGGGAGGCTGGGCCTGCAGCCCTGGATGTTCACACTCCCACCTCAGGCAGAGGGGTGGGAGGACAGGAGCCGGGCGTCCAGCCCTGGATGGTCCCAATCCCACCTCAGGCAGAGGGGTGAGAGGACAGGGTCGGCAGTCCTGGATGGCCCTAGTCCCACCTCAGGCAGAGGGGTGGGAGGACAGGTGGCCAGGCCTGCAACCCTGGATGGTCACACTCCCACCTCAGGCAGAGGGGTGGGAGGACAGGTGGCTGGGCCTGCAGCCCTGGATGGTCCCACTCCCACCTCAGGCAGAGGGTTGGGTGGACAGGAGGCTGGGCATGCAGCCCTGGATGGTCCCACTACTACCTCAGGCAGAGGGGTGGGAGGACAGGAGGCTGGGCCTGCAGCCCTGGATGGTCCCACTCCCACCTCAGGCAGAGGGTTGGGTGGACAGGAGGCTGGGCATGCAGCCCTGGATGGTCCCACTACTACCTCAGGCAGAGGGGTGCGAGGACAGGAGGCTGGGCCTGCAGCCCTGGATTGTCCCACTCCCACCTCAGGCAGAGGGGTGGGAGGACAGGAGGCCGGGCCTGCAGCCCTGGATGGTCACACTCCCACCTCAGGCAGAGGGGTGGGAGGACAGGAGGCTGGGCCTGCAGCCCTGGATTGTCCCACTCCCACCTCAGGCAGAGGGGTGGGAGGACAGGAGGCCGGGCCTGCAGCCCTGGATGGTCACACTCCCACCTCAGGCAGAGGGGTAGGAGGACAGGAGGCCGGGCTTGCCGCCCTGGATTGTCACAGTCCCACCTCAGGCAGAGGGGTGGGAAGACAGGAGACTGGGACATCAGCCCTGGATGGTCCCACTACCACCTCAGGAAGAGGGGTGGGAGGACAGGAGACCGGATCTGCAGCCCTGGATGGTCCCACTCCCACCTCAGGCAGAGGGGTGGGAGGACAGGAGACTGGGCCTGCAGCCTTGGATGGTCCCACTACTACCTCAGGCAGAGGAGTGGGAGGACAGGAGGTTGGCCTGGAGCCCTGGATGGTCCCACTCCCACCTCAGGCAGAGGGGAGGGAGGACAGGAGGCTGGGCCTGCAGCCCTGGATGGTCGCACTCCCACCTCAGGCAGAGGGGTTGGAGGACAGGAGGCCGGGCCTGCAGTCCTGGGTTGCCACACTCCCACCTCAGGCAGAGGGGTCGGAGGACAGGAGGCCGGGCCTGCAGCCCTGGATGGTCCCACTCCCACCTCAGGCAGAGGGTGGGTGGACAGGAGGCTTGGCCTGCAGTCCTGGATGGTCCCACTCCCACCTCAGGCAGAGGGGTGGGAGGACAGGAGGCTGGGCCTGCAGCCCTGGGTGGTCCCAGTCCGACCTCAGGCAGAGGGCTGGGAGGACAGGAGGCTGGGCCTGCAACCCTGGATGGCCCCACTCCCACCTCAGGCAGAGGGGTGGGAGGGCAGGAGGCCGTGCCTGCAGCCCTGGATGGTCACACTCCCACCTCAGGCAGAGGGGTGGGAGGGAAGGAGGCTGGACCTGCAGCCCTGGATGGTCCCACTCCCACCTCCGGCACAGGGGTGGGAGGACAGGAGGCCGGGCCTGCAACCCTGGATTCTCCCAGTCCCACCTCAGGCAGAGGGATGGGAGGACAGGAGGCCGGGCCTGCAGCCCTGGATGATCGCAGTCCCACCTCAGGCAGAGGGGTGGGAGGTCAGGAGGCCGGGCCTGCAGCCCTGGATGGTCCCAGTCCCACCTCAGGCAGAGGGGTGGGGGACAGGAGGCTGGGCCTGCAGCCCTGGATGGTCCCAGTCCCACCTCAGGCAGAGAGGTAGGAGGACAGGAGGCCGGGCCTGCAGCCCTGGATGGTCCCACTCCCACCTTAGGCAGAAGGGTGGGAGGACAGGAGGCCGGGCCTGCAGCCCTCGATGGTCCCAGTCCCACCTCAGGCAGTGGGGTGGGGGTCAGGAGGCTGGGCCTGCAGCCTGGATGGTCCCAGTCCCACCTCAGGCAGTGGGGTGGGGGTCAGGAGGCTGGGCCTGCAGCCTGGATGGTCCCAGTCCCACCTCAGGCAGAGGGGTGGGGGACAGGAAGCTGGGCCTGCAGCCCTGGATGGTCCCACTCCCACCTCAGGCAGAAGGGTGGGAGGACAGGAGGCTGGGCCTGCAGCCCTTGATGGTCACAGTCCCATCTCAGGCAGAGGGGTGGGAGGACCGGAGGCCGGGCCTGCAACCCTGGATGGTCCCTGTCCCACCTCAGGCAGAGGGGTGGGAGGACAGGAGGCCGGGCCTGCAGCCCTGGATTGTCCCACTCCCACCTCAGGCAGAGGGGGGGGGGAGGACAGGAGGCCGGGCCTGCAGCCCTGGATGGTCCCACTCCCACCTCAGGCAGAGGGGTGGGAGGACAGGAGGCCGGGCCTGCAGCCCTGGAGGTCCCAGTCCCACCTCAGGCAGAGGGGTGGGAGGACAGGAGGCTGGGCCTGAAGCCCTGGATGGTCCCTGTCCCACCTCAGGCAGAGGGGTGGGAGGACAGGAGGCCGGACCTGCAGCCCTGGATGGTCACACTCCCACCTCAGGCAGAGGGGTGATCAAACCGTGATCTTTATCAATGATGAGAAGGCGGAAACAGTGGAAGTTTAAACTGGACAGATATTTCACAGTTGGATTCACACAATACAGACAGCAATGTGTCGTAGATTGTGGAAGTGCCACAAATGTTGTCAAATGCAGGACGCGGGGTCCCTCAATGTTTCAATCTTGCTGAGAGACTGTCAGCCCACAGGGAGAACATTTCTGTTTAATAGGACTGATGGACAAGTTAAAATAGTTCCGTTTCAAAGTTTAAAATAACCAGTCATTGCTCTGTGCAGCTTTCGGAATCTGTCAGTGGAATTTACTTCACACAGGCAAGTTTAACAAGTGTATGGGGAACTGATTAGAGGTTTTGATGGAGATATTCCTGCATTGTGGAAAGGTGTGAGATCTTTTTCGGGTTGGGAAATGGATTGAGGATCAAAGGAAGCAGTTGTTTTTTAACTACATTAGACTGAGAGCCTTGAAGATTCACAACTTCCATGTGCTGTGAGGAAGGATTGATTAACCAAGGCCTATTATTCAAATGCTTCAGACAAGTGACAAAACAACAGTAACAGAGAATATACAAACAGAGACAAGCAGACACCTGTAATCGGACCTTAAACTTCACATTTGAATGTGAAGGGCTGAAATAAACAAGAGTCCACCCTGGGATTCGGTGCAATTTAAGTTCTGCTTTTCCAAAAAATAAAAATAACTATCTGCAATGAAAAATTCCTTGGACAGGACAGAGGGATTTTGACTCTGTATTTAACCCCAGACAGTATTTGGGTTGTGTGTGTTTGATGGGCAGTGTAGATGGAGCTTTACTCTGAAACACTGGAATTCAGTCTCAGGGCTGATTTAATCAAAATGCTTCAGAATAATAATTGATATTGTACATCTCGTGTGTGTCTCAGTGACAGCTGTGAAACATGTACAGCACAATCTCATCCTGTTTCTGTGTGTCTCTCTGAAATTAGCTGGTCCATTTCCTAAATTACCACCTTTCAAAAGGGCTCCATTGCCTGTGAAGCAGTTTGTGATACCCAAAGGTTATGAAAAGTGCTTCAGAATTATCTGTCCCCAAGCTGCTGTGAGGATGTTCAGAGTCAGTGTGTGACTTGGGTCAAACACAGGCCAGATACACCTCTCCAAGTTAAAGGTGGAGAATGGATCTCGCTCCATTTGAAAGATGTACTGACCCAGTCTGTCTGAGTTTGAGTATCTGTGTTTCTGTACACGTGTGTGTGTGTTTGGGGGGGGGGGGGGTTATGTGTGGCATTCTTTAGGCCGGACTGGAAGTTACACGGTAGCACAGTGGTTAGCACTGCGGCCTCACAGCTCCAGAGCCCCAGGTTCGAATCCCGGCTTGGGTCACAGTCTGTGCGGAGTCTGCACGTTCTCCCCTTGTCCGCGTGGGTTTCTCCCGGGTGCTCCGGTTTCCCCCCTGACGTACCGAAGGACGTGCTGTTTGGTGAATTGGACATTATGTATTCTCCCTCAGTGTACCCGAACAGGCGCCAGAGTTTGGAGACTAGGGACTTTTCTTAGTAACTTCATTACAGTGTGTGATTGTGTGTCTGTGTGTGTCTGTGTGTGTGTGTGCCTGTGTGTGCGTGTGTGTGTGCCTGTGTGTCTCAGTTTGACTTTGTTGAGTACTGATTGAAGATAATGAGATAGAAAGTTTGATAGAAAGTTTGGCAGCATTGTCGGTGTAAACAATAATGACAGAGACAGTGTGAACCCTGAAGAGAGCGCCATACCTGGGCCCACTCCCCTATCCCGTCGCTGTCACCCCACCTAACCTGAACATCTTTAGATACTGTGGGTAATTTGCATTGATCACCGCCAACCCACCTAACCTGCACGTCTTTGGACGGTGGGAGGAAACCGGAGCACCCGGAGGAAACCCACGCAGACACGGGGAGGACGTCCAGACTCCGCACAGACAGTGATCTAAGCAGGGAATCGAACCTGGGGCCCTGTAGCTGTGAGGCAGCAGTGCTAACCACTGTTCAATCCCGGCTCTGGGTCACTGTCCGTGTGGAGTTTGCACGTTCTCCCCGTGTTAGCCTGGGTCTCACCCCCACAACCCAAAGATGTGCAGGGCAGGTGGATGGGCCACGCTAAGTTGCCCCTGAATTGGAAAAACTGAACTGGGCTCTGAATTTATTGAAACAATCTTTTTATTGCCGTTTCCACAATTCTGTGCATTGCGGCTAGTTTACATTTCTCAGAGAGTGAAAAGGCTTTCTCTTACGTTTCTATCGTTACAAACTGTTGCCGTTCAGTTCGGCGTGTCTGCACCCCCCCCCCCCCCAACCCCCCTTTCCCTAACCCTTCCCCTCTCTCCCCCGCAGACCCTCCGTGATGCCCTTCCTGGCCGACCTGGTGTGTGACAATAATGACAGAGGCAGTGTGGAGGTTACGCAGAGGGTAGTGGGTGCCTGGAACTCGCTACCGGAGGAGGTGGTGGAAGCAGGGACGATAGGGACATTTAAGGGGCATCTTGACAAATATATGAATAGGATGGGAATAGAGGGATACGGACCCAGGAAGTGTAGAAGATTGTAGTTTAGTCGGGCAGCATGGTCGGCACGGGCTTGGAGGGCCGAAGGGCCTGTTCCTGTGCTGTACATTTCTTTGTTCTTTGTTTGTTTGACCCTCTGCTCCTTGTTTACCCCCTTACCCCCCCCTTTCTTTTCTCCCTCCATCGGTTTCAGCCGTGTTCTTTCAGTGGATTGGGGGGGGGGGTTCCCCCTCCCCATCTCTCTCAGTGGGGGAAGGGGTCCCCCTCCATCCCTCTCGGTGGGGGGAGGGGGGGGTTCCCCCCCTCCATCTCTCTCGGTGGGGGGGGGATGTTCCCCCCTCTCCATCTTCCTCGGTGGGGTGGGGGTTCCCCCCTCTCCATCTCTCTCGGTGGGAGGTTATTCCCCCTCTCCATCTTTCTCGGTAGGGGGGGTTCCCCCCTCTCCATCCCTCTCAGTGGGGGGGGGGGTTTCCCCCTCTCCATCCCTCTCGGTAGGGGGGATCCCCCCTCTCCATCCCTCTCGGTGGGGAGGTGGCTCCCCCTCTCCATCTCTCTCGGTGGGGGGGGGGTTCCCCCCTCTCCATCCCTCTCGGTGGGGGTGGTGGTTCCCCCTCTCCATCTCTCTCGGTGGGGGTGGGGGTTCCCCCCTCTCCATCCCTCCTGGTGGGGGGGTTCCCCCCTCTCCATCTCACTCGGTGGGGGGGGGGGCTTCCCCCTCTCCATCCCTCTCGGTGGGGGGGGTCCCCCCTCTTGATCTCTCTCGGTGGAGGGGGGGGTCCCCCCTCTCCATCCCTCTCAGTGGGGGGGGGTTCCCCCCTCTCCATCTCTCTCGGTGTGGGGGGATTCCCCCTCTCCATCTCTCTCGGTGGGGTGGGGGTTTCCCCCTCTCCATATCTCTCGGTGGGGGGGGGTTTCCCCCCTCTCCATCTCTCTCGGTGGGGGGTCCCCCCTCTCCATCACTCTCAGTGGGGGGGGTGTTACCCCCTCTCCATCTCTCTCATAGAACATTACAGCGCAGTACAGGCCCTTCGGCCCTCGATGTTGCGCCGACCTGTGAAACCACTCTAAAGCCCATCTACACTATTCCCTTATCGTCCATATGTCTATCCAATGACCATTTGAATGCCCTTAGTGTTGGCGAGTCCACTACTGTTGCAGGCAGGGCATTCCACGCCCTTACTACTCTCTGAGTAAAGAACGTACCTCTGACATCTGTCTTATATCTATCTCCCCTCAATTTAAAGCTATGTCCCCTCGTGCTAGACATCACCATCCGAGGAAAAAGACTCTCACTGTCCACCCTATCCAATCCTCTGATCATCTTGTATGCCTCAATTAAGTCACCTCTTAACCTTCTTCTCTCTATCGAAAACAGCCTCAAGTCCCTCAGCCTTTCCTCATAAGATCTTCCCTCCATACCAGGCAACATTCTGGTAAATCTCCTCTGCACCCTTTCCAATGCTTCCACATCCTTCCTATAATGCGGCGACCAGAACTGTATGCAATTCTCCAAATGCAGCCGCACCAGAGTTTTGTACAGCTGCAACATGACCTCATGGCTCCGAAACTCAATCCCCCTGCCAATAAAAGCTAACACACCGTACGCCTTCTTAACAACCCTCTCAACCTGAGTGGCAACTTTCAGGGATCTATGTATATGGACACCGAGATCTCTCTGCTCATCCACACTGCCAAGAATCTTACCATTAGCCCAGTACTCTGTCTTCCTGTTATTCCTTCCGAAATGAATCACCTCACACTTTTCTGCATTAAACTCCATTTGCCACCTCTCAGCCCAGCGCTGCAGCTTATCTATGTCCCTCTGTAACTTGTAACATCCTTCCGCACTGTCCACAACTCCACCGACTTTAGTGTCATCTGCAAATTTACTCACCCATCCTTCTACGCCCTCCTCCAGGACATTTATAAAAATGACAAACAGCAGTGGACCCAAAACAGATCCTTGTGGTACACCACTAGTAACTGGACTCCAGTCTGAACACTTCCCATCAACCACCACCCTTTGTCTTCTTCCAGCTAGCCAATTTCTGATCCAAACTGCTAAATCTCCCTGAATCCCATGCTTCCGTATTTTCTGCAGTAGCCTACCGTGGGGAACCTTGTCAAACGCTTTACTGAAATCCATATACACCACATAGAACATATACATAGAACATAGAACAATACAGCGCAGTACAGGCCCTTCGGCCCACGATGTTGCACCGAAACAAAAGCCATCTAACCTACACTATGCCATTATCATCCGTATGTTTATCCAATAAACTTTTAAATGCCCTCAATGTTGGCGAGTTCACTACTGTAGCAGGTAGGGCATTCCACGGCCTCACTACTCTTTGCGTAAAGAACCTACCTCTGACCTCTGTCCTATATCTATTACCCCTCAGTTTAAAGTTATGTCCCCTCGTGCCAGCCATATCCATCCGCGGGAGAAGGCTCTCACTGTCCACCCTATCCAACCCCCTGATCATTTTGTATGCCTCTATTAAGTCTCCTCTTAACCTTCTTCTCTCCAACGAAAACAACCTCAAGTCCATCAGCCTTTCCTCATAAGATTTTCCCTCCATACCAGGCAACATGCTGGTAAATCTCCTCTGCACCCGCTCCAAAGCCTCCACGTCCTTCCTATAATGCGGTGACCAGAACTGTACGCAATACTCCAAATGCGGCCGTACCAGAGTTCTGTACAGCTGCAACATGACCTCCCGACTCCGGAACTCAATCCCTCTACCAATAAAGGCCAACGCTCCATAGTACTTCTTCACAACCCTATCAACCTGGGTGGCAACTTTCAGGGATCTATGTACATGGTCACCTAGATCCCTCTGCTCATCCACACTTTCAAGAACTTTACCATTAGCCAAATATTCCGCATTCCTGTTATTCCTTCCAAAGTGAATCACCTCACACTTCTCAACATTAAACTCCATTTGCCACCTCTCAGCCCAGCTCTGCAGCTTATCTATATCCTTCTGTAACCTGCTACATCCTTCCACACTATCGACAACACCACCGACTTTAGTATCGTCTGCAAATTTACTCACCCACCCTTCTGCGCCTTCCTCTAGGTCATTGATAAAAATGACAAACAGCAACGGCCCCAGAACAGATCCTTGTGGTACTTCACTTGTGACTGTACTCCATTCTGAACATTTCCCATCAACCACCACCCTCTGTCTTCTTTCAGCTAGCCAATTTCTGATCCACATCTCTAAATCACCCTCAATCCCCAGCCTCCGTATTTTTTGCAATAGCCTACCGTGGGGAACCTTATCAAACGCTTTGCTGAAATCCACATACACCACATCAACTGCTCTACCCTCGTCTACCTGTTCAGTCACCTTCTCAAAGAACTCAATAAGGTTTGTGAGGCATGACCGACCCTTCACAAAGCCATGCTGACTATCCCTGATCATATTATTCCTATCTAGATGATTATAAATCTTGTCTCTTATAATCCCCTCCAAGACTTTACCCACTACAGACGTGAGGCTCACCGGTCTATAGTTGCCGGGGTTGTCTCTGCTCCCCTTTTTGAACAAAGGGACCACATTTGCTGTCCTCCAGTCCTCTGGCACTATTCCTGTAGCCAATGATGACATAAAAATCAAAGCCAAAGGTCCAGCAATCTCTTCCCTGGCCTCCCATAGAATCCTAGGATAAATCCCATCAGGTCCCGGGGACTTATCTATTTTCAGCCTGTCCAGAATTGCCAACACCTCTTCCCTGCGTACCTCAATGCCATCTATTCTATTAGCCTGGGGCTCAGCATTCTCCTCCACAACATTATCTTTTTCCTGAGTGAATACTGACAAAAAATATTCATTTAGTATCTCGCCTATCTCTTCAGTCTCCACACACAATTTCCCATCCCTGTCCTTGACTGGTCCTACTCTTTCCCTAGTCATTCGCTTATTCCTGACATACCTATAGAAAGCTTTTGGGTTTTCCTTGATCCTTCCTGCCAAATTCTTCTCATGTCCCCTCCTTGCTCATCTTAGCTCTCTCTTTAGATCCTTCCTCGCTACCTTGTAACTATCCATCGCCCCAACCGAAACTTCACACTTCATCTTCACATAGGCCTCCTTCTTCCTCTTAACAAGAGATTCCACTTCCTTGGTAAACCACGGTTCCCTCGCTCGACGCCTTCCTCCCTGTCTGACCGGTACATACTTATCAAGAACACGCAGTAGCTGATCCTTGAACAAGCCCCACTTATCCAGTGTGCCCAACACTTGCAGCCTACTTCTCCACCTTATCCCCCCGAAGTCACGTCTAATGGCATCATAATTGCCCTTCCCCCAGCTATAACTCTTGCCCTGCGGTGTATACTTATCCCTTTCCATCATTAACGTAAACGTCACCGAATTGTGGTCACTGTCCCCAAAGTGCTCTCCTACCTCCAAATCCAACACCTGGCCTGGTTCATTACCCAAAACCAAATCCAACGTGGCCTCGCCTCTTGTTGGCCTGTCAACATATTGTTTCAGGAAACCCTCCTGCACACACTGTACAAAAAACGGCCCATCTATTGTACTCAAACTATATCTTTTCCAGTCAATATTTGGAAAGTTAAAGTCTCCCATAATAACTACCCTGTTACTTTCGCTCAAATCCAGAATCATCTTCGCCATCCTTTCCTCTACATCCCTAGAACTATTAGGAGGCCTATAAAAAACTCCCAACAGGGTGACCTCTCCTTTCCTGTTTCTAACCTCAGCCCATACTACCTCGGAAGAAGAGTCCCCATCTAGCATCCTCTCCGCCACCGTAATACTGCTCTTGACTAGCAGCGCCACACCTCCCCCTCTTTTGCCTCCTTCTCTGAGCTTACTAAAACACCTAAACCCCGGAACCTGCAACAGCCATTCCTGTCCCTGCTCTATCCATGTCTCCGAAATGGCCACAACATCGAAGTCCCAGGTACCAACCCACGCTGCCAGTTCCCCTACCTTGTTTCGTATACTCCTGGCATTGAAGTAGACACACTTCAAACCACCTACCTGAACACTGGCCCCCTCCTGCGACGTCAAATCTGTGCTCCTGACCTCTATACTCTCATTCTCCCTTACCCTAAAACTACAATCCAGGTCCCCTCCACATCAACTGCTTTACCCTCATCCACCTGTTTCTCACCTTCTCAAAGAACTCTATATGGTTTGTGAGGCACAACCGACCCTTCACGAAACCGTGTTGACTATGTCTAATCAAATTATTCCTTTCCAGATGATTATACACCCTATCTCTTAAAAACCTTTCCAAGATTTTGCCCACAGCAGAAGTTAGACTCACTGGTCTATATTTACCGGGGTTGTCTCTACTCTCCTTCTTGAACAAGGGGACAACATTTGCTATCCTCCAGTCTTCTGGCACTATTCCTGTTGACAAAGATGACTTAAAGATCAAAGCCAAAGGCTCTGTAATCTCCTCCCTAGCTTCCCAGAGAATCCTAGGATAAATCGTATCCGGCCCAGGGGACTTATCAATTTTCACCCTTTCCAGAATAATTAACACCTCCTCCTTATGAACCTCAAGCCCTTCTAGTCTAGTAGCCTGAATCTCAGTATTCTCCTCGTCAACATTGTCTTTTTGCTGTGTGAATAGTGATGAAAAGTATTCATATAGCACCTCGCCTATCTCCTCGGACTCCAAGCACAACTTCCCACTCCTGTCCTTGACTGGCCCTACTCTTACCCTAGTCATTCTTTTATTCCTGACATATCTATAGAAAGCTTTAGGGTTATCCTTGATCCTACATTCTAAAGTCTTCTCATGTCCCCTCCTGGCTCTTCTTAGCTCTCTCTTTAGGTCCTTCCTAGCTAACTTGTAACTCTCGAGCGCCCTTACTGAACCTTCATGTCTCATCTTTACATAAGCCTCCTTCCTTCTTCCTCTGGACAAGTGTTTCAACTGCCTTAGTAAACCACGGTTCCCTTGCTCGACCACTTCCTCCCTGCCTGACAGGTACATACTTATCAAGGACACGCAGTAGCTGTTCCTTGAACAAGCTCCACATTTCCATTGTGCCCATCCCCTGCAGTTTTCCTCTCCGTCTCGGTGGGGGTGGGGGGAAGGGGCCCCCTCTCCATCTCTCTCGGTGGGTGGGGGGGTTCCCGCCTCTCCATCTCCCTCGGTGGGGGGGTCCCCCCTCTCCATCTCTCTCGGTGGGGGAGTCCCCCCTCTCCATCTCTCTCATTGGGGGGTCCCCCCTCTACATCTCTCTCGTTGGGGTGGGTCCACCCTCTCCATCTCTCTCGGTGGGGGCAGGGTTCCCCCTCTCCATCTCTCTCGGTGGAGGGGGGGACCCCCCTCCATCTCTCTCGGCGGGGGGGTCCACCCTCTCCATTTCTCTCGGTGGAGGGGGAGTTCCCCCCTCTCCATCTCTCTCGGTGGGTGGGGGGTTCCCGCCTCTCTATCTCTCTCGGTGGGTGGGGGGTTCCCGCCTCTCTATCTCTCTCGGTGGGGGGGTCCCACCTCTCCATCTCTCTCGCTGGGGGAGTCCCCCCTCTCCATCTCTCTCGGTGGGGGGGGACCCCGTCTCCATCTCTCTCGGCAGGGGGGGGGGGGTCCACCCTCTCCATCTCTCTCGGTGGAGGGGGAGTTCTCCCCTCTCCATCTCTCTCGGTGGGGGCAGGGTTCCCCCCTCTCCATCTCTCTTGGTGGGGGGGACCCCCTCTCCATCTCTCTCGGCGGGGGGGGGGGGGCGGGGTCCTCCCTCTCCATCTCTCTCGGTGGAGGGGGAGTTCCCCCCTCTCCATCTCTCCCGGTGGGGGGGGGCGTGGTTCCACCCTCTCCATCTCTCGGTGGGGGGGGTTCCCCCTTCTCCATCACGCTTTGTGGGGGGTCTCCTTCTCCATCTCTCTCGGTGGGAGGGGGGTTCCACCCACTCCATCTCTCTCTGTGGGGGGTGGTCCCCCTTCTCCATCTCTCTCGGTGGGGGGGTGTCCACCCTCTCCATTTCTCTCGGTGGAGGGGGAGTTCCCCCCTCTCCATCTCTCTCGGTGGGTGGGGGGTTCCCGCCTCTCTATCTCTCTCGGTGGGGGGGGTCCCCCCTCTCCATCTCTCTCGCTGGGGGAGTCCCCCCTCTCCATCTCTCTCGGTGGGGGGAACCCGTCTCCATCTCTCTCGGCAGGGGGGGGGGGTCCACCCTCTCCATCTCTCTCGGTGGAGGGGGAGTTCTCCCCTCTCCATCTCTCTCGGTGGAGGGGGAGTTCTCCCCTCTCCATCTCTCTCGGTGGGGGCAGGGTTCCCCCCTCTCCATCTCTCTTGGTGGGGGGGACCCCCTCTCCATCTCTCTCGGCGGGGGGGGCGGGGTCCTCCCTCTCCATCTCTCTCGGTGGAGGGGGAGTTCCCCCCTCTCCATCTCTCCCGGTGGGGGGGGGGGGGGGGCGTGGTTCCACCCTCTCCATCTCTCTCTCGGTGGGGGGGGGGGTTCCCCCTTCTCCATCACGCTTTGTGGGGGGTCTCCTTCTCCATCTCTCTCGGTGGGAGGGGGGTTCCACCCACTCCATCTCTCTCTGTGGGGGGGGGTCCCCCTTCTCCATCTCTCTCGGTGGGGGGGTTCCCCTTCTCCATCTCTCTCGGTGGGGGCGGGGGGAGGGTGTTCTCCCCTCTCCATCTCTCTCGGTCTCTGCGTCTCTCTGTCTCTCTCTGGGACTCTGCCAAAACAAAATCCACAATCAGCAGTCGGCCATTTTCTTTCAGTTCACCGGAGCCATTTTATGTCAGTTCACAATGGCCATTGTATGTCAGTTCACGGTGGCCATTTTATGTCGGTTCACGGGAGCCATTTTCTGTCAGTTCACAATAGCCATTTTATGTCAGTTAACAATGGACAGTTCATGTCAGTTCACGGGGGCCTTTTTATGTCAGGTCGCAATGGCCATTTTATATCAGTTCACGGTGGCCATTTTATGTCAGTTCACAATGGCCATTTTATGTCAGTTCACAACGGCCATTTTATGTCAGTTCACGGTGGCCATTGTATATCAGTTCACAATGGCCATTTTATGTCAGTTCACAATGGCCATTTTCTGTCAGTTCACAATGGCCATTTTATGTCAGTTCACAATGGCCATTTTATGTCAGTTCACAATAGTCATTTTATGTCAATTTGCAATGGCCATTTTATGTCAGTTCACGGTGGCCATTGTATGTCAGTTCAGAATGGCCATTTTATGTCAATTTGCAATGGACAGTTTATGTCGGTTCACGGGGGCCATTTTATCTCAATCCACGGTGGCCATTTTATGTCAGCTCACGGTGGCCATTTTATGTCAGTTCACAGTGGCCATTTTATGTCAGTTCACAATGGCCATTTTATGTCAGTTCACGGGGGCCATTTTATGTCAGGTCGCAATGGCCATTTTATGTCAGTTCACAATGGACAGTTTATGTCAGTTCACGGGGGCCATTTTATGTCAGGTCGCAATAACCATTGTATGTCAGTTCAGAATGGACAGTTTATGTCAGTTCACGGGGGCCTTTTTATGTCAGGTCGCAATGGCCATTGTATGTCAGTTCACAATGTACAGTTTATGTCAGTTCACGGGGGCCTTTTTATGTCAGGTCGCAATGGCCATTTTATGTCAGTTCACGGTAGCCATTTTATGTCAGGTCGCAATGGCCATTTTATGTCAGTTCACGGGGGCCATTTTATGTCAGTTCACATTGTCCATTTTATGTCAGTTCACGGGGGCCATTGTATGTCAGTTCACAATGGCCATTTTATGTCAGTTCACGGGGTCCATTTTATGTCAGTTCACAATGGCCATTTTATGTCAGTTCACGGGGGCCATTGTATGTCAGTTCACAATGGCCATTTTATGTCAGTTCACAATGGCCATTTTATGTCAGTTCACAATGGCCATTTTATGTCAGTTCACAATGGCCATTTTATGTCAGATCACGGTGGCCATTGCAGGTCAGTTCACAATGGCCATTTTATGTCAGTTCACAATGGCCATTTTATGTCAGTCCATGGTGGCCATTGTATGTCAGTTCACATTGGCCATTGTATGCCAGTTCACAATGGCCATTTTATGTCAGTTTGCAATAGCCATTTTTTCTAAGTTGACGGTGGCCATTTTTTGTCAGTTCACAATGGCCATTTTATCTCAATTGCGGTGGCCAGTTCATGTTTGGTTCACGGGGGCCATGTTATGTCAGTTCACAGTGGCCATTTTATGTCAGTTTACGGGGTCCATTTTATGTCAGTTCTCAATGGCCATTTTATGTCAGTTCACAATGGCCATTTTATGTCAGTTCACAATGGACAGTTTATGTCAGTTCACGGGGGCCCTTTTATGTCAGTTCACAATGGCCATTGTATGTCAGTTCACAATGGCCATTTTATGTCAGTTTGCAATGGCCATTTTTTCTCAGTTGACGGTGGCCATTTTGTGGCAGTTCACGGTGGCCAATGTATGTGAGTTCACAATGGCCATTTTATGTCAGTTTGCAATGGCCATTTTATCTCAGTTGCGGTGACCAGTTCATGTTGGTTCACGGGGGCCATGTTATGTCAGTTCACGGTGGCCATTTTATGTCAGTTCACGGGGGCCATTTTATGTCAGTTCATGGTGGCTATTGTATGTCAGTACACAATTGTCATTTTATGTCAGTTCACGGTGGCCATTTTATCTCAGATCACAGTGGCCATTTTATGTCAGTTCACGGGGGCCATTTTATTCAGTCGATGGGGGCCATTTTATGTCAGTACATGGTGGCCATTTTATGTCAGTTCACGGTGGCCATTGTATGTCAGTTCACGGAGGCCATTTTATGTCAGGCCATGGTGGCTATTTTATGTCAGTTCACGGGGTCCATTTTATGTCAGTTCACAATGGCCATTTTATGTCAGTTCACAATGGCCATTTTATGTCAGTTCATGGTGGCCGTTGTATGTCAGTTCACAATGGCCATTTTATGTCAGTTTGCAATGACCATTTTTTCTCAGTTGACGGTGGCCATTTTGTGTCAGTTCATGGCGTCCATTGTATGTCAGTTCACAATGGACAGTTTATGAAAGTTCACGGGAGCCATTGTATGTCAGTTCACAATGGCCATTGTATGTCAGTTCTCAATGGCCATTTTATGTCAGTTCACGGGGGCCTTTTTATGTCAGGTCGCAATGGCCATTTTATGTCAGTTCACGGGGGCCATTTTATGTCAGTTCACATTGGCCATTTTATGTCAGTTCACCGGGGCCATTGTATGTCAGTTCACAATGGCCATTTTATGTCAGTTCACGGGGTCCATTTTATGTCAGTTCACAATGGCCATTTTATGTCAGTTCACAATGGCCATTTTATGTCAGTTCATGGTGGCCATTGTATGTCAGTTCACAATGGCCATTTTATGTCAGTTTGCAATGACCATTTTTTCTCAGTTGTCGGTGGCCATTTTGTGTCAGTTCATGGTGTCCATTGTATGTCATTTCACAATGGCCACTTTATGTCAGTTTGCAATGGCCATTTTATCTCAGTTTGGGTTGCCAGTTCATGTTTGGTTCACGGGGGCCATGTTACGTCAGTTCACAGTGGCCATTTTATGTCAGTTCACGGGGTCCATTTTATGTCAGTTCACAATGGCCATTTTATGTCAGTTCACAATGGCCATTTTATGTCAGTTCACAATGGACAGTTTATGTCAGTTCACGGGGGCCCTTTTATGTCAGTTCACAATGGCCATTGTTTGTCAGTTCACAATGGCCATTTTATGTCAGTTTGCAATGGCCATTTTTTCTCAGTTGACGGTGGCCATTTTGTGTCAGTTCACGGTGGCCATTGTATGTCAGTTTGCAATGGCCATTTTATCTCAGTTGCGGTGGCCAGTTCATGTTGGTTCACGGGGGCCATGTTATGTCAGTTCACAGTGGCCATTTTATGTCAGTTCACGGTGGCCATTTTATGTCAGATCACGGTGGCCATTGTATGTCAGTTCATGGCGTCCATTGTATGTCAGTTCACAATGGACAGTTTATGTCAGTTCACAATGGACAGTTTATGTCAGTTCACGGGGGCCATTGTATGTCAGTTCACAATGGCCATGTTATGTCAGTTCACAGTGGCCATTTTATGTCAGTTCACAGTGGCCATTTAATGTCAATTCACGGTAGCCATTGTATATCAGTTCACAATGGCCATTTTGTGTCAGTTCACGGTGGCCATTGTATGTCAGTTTGCAATGGCCATTTTATCTCAGTTGCGGTGGCCAGTTCATGTTGGTTCACGGGGGCCATGTTATGTCAGTTCACAGTGGCCATTTTATGTCAGTTCACGGTGGCCATTTTATGTCAGATCACGGTGGCCATTGTATGTCAGTTCATGGCGTCCATTGTATGTCAGTTCACAATGGACAGTTTATGTCAGTTCACAATGGACAGTTTATGTCAGTTCACGGGGGCCATTGTATGTCAGTTCACAATGGCCATGTTATGTCAGTTCACAGTGGCCATTTTATGTCAGTTCACAGTGGCCATTTAATGTCAATTCACGGTAGCCATTGTATATCAGTTCACAATGGCCATTTTATGTCAGTTCATGGTGGCCATTGTATGTCGGTTCACAATGGCCATTTTATGTCAGTTCACGGGGTCCATTTAATGTCAGTTCACGGTGGCCATTTTATGTCAGTTCACAATGGCCATTTTATGTCAGTTCACAGTGGCCATTTTATGTCAATTCACGGTAGCCATTGTATATCAGTTCACAATGGTCATTTTATGTCAGTTCATGGTGGGCATTGTATGTCAGTTCACAATGGCCATTTTATGTCAGTTCACGGGGTCCATTTTATGTCAGTTCACGGTGGCCATTTTATGTCAGTTCACAATGTCCATTTTATGTCAGTTCACGGTGGCCATTGTATGTCAGTTCACAATAGTCATTTTATGTCTGTTCACAATGCCCATTTTATGTCTGTTCACAATGGCCATTTTATGTCAGTTCATGGTGGCCATTGTATGTCAGTTCACCATGGCCATTGTATGTCAGTTCACAATGGCCATTTTACGTCAGGTTGCAAAGGCCATTGTATGTCAGATCACAATGGCCATTTTATGTCAGTTTGCAATGGCCATTTAATCTCAGTTGCGGTGGCCAGTTCATGTTGGTTCACGGGGGCCATTTTATGTCAGTTCACGGTGGCCATTTTATGTCAGTTCACGGGGGCCATTTTATGTCAGTTCATGGTGGCCATTTTATCTCAGTTCACAGTGGCCATTTTATGTCAGTTCACGGGGGGCATTTTATTCAGTCGAAGGGGCCATTTAATGTCAGTACACGGTGGCCATTTTATGTCAGTTCATGGTGGTCATTTTATGTCGTTTGAAGGTAACCATTTTATTTCAGCTCGCAATGGCCATTTTATGTCAGTTCACGGTGGCCATTGTATGTCAGTTCACGGAGGCCATTTTATGTCAGGTCACGGCGGCTATTTTATGTGAGCTCACGGCAGCCATTTTATGTTCATTTACGGTGGCCATTTTATGTCAGTTCACGGCAGCCATTTTATGTCAGTACACGGTGGTCATTCAATGTCGGTTGAAGGGGTCCATTGTATGTCAGTTCACGGTGGCCATTTTAAGTCAGTTCACGGTGGCCATTTTAAGTCAGTTCACGGTGGCCATTTTATGTCAGTTCACGTTGGCCATTTTATGTCAGTTCACGGCAGCCATTTTATGTCAGTTCACGGTGGCCATTATATGTCAGTTCACGGTGGCCATTTTACGTCAGTTCACGGCAGGCTTTTTATGTCAGAACACGGCAACCATTTCTGGCAATTTTCAGCCATCCCACAGCCAGCACTGCCAGTGCTCACCCACACAGCCAGCACTGTCAGCGCTCCCCTACACAGCCAGCACTGTCAGTGCTCCCACCACACAGCCAGCACTGTCAGTGCTCCGCCCACACAGCCAGCACTATCAATGCTCCCACCACACAGCCAGCACTGTCAGTGCTCCCACCACACAGCCAGCACTGTCAGTGCTCAGCCCACACAGCCAGGACTGTCAGTGCTCCCACCACACAGCCAGCACTGTCAGTGCTCCCCCACACAGCCAGCACTGTCAGTGCTCACCCCACACAGCCAGGACTGTCAGTGCTCCCACCACACAGCCAGCACTGTCAGTGCTCCCACCACACAGCCAGCACTGTCAGTGCTCCCACCACACAGCCAGCACCGTCAGTGCTCCCACCACACAGCCAGCACTGTCAGTGCTCCCCAAACAGCCAGCACTGTCAGTGCTCTCCCCACACAGCCAGCACTGTCAGTGCTCCCCCACACAGCCAGCACTGTCAGTGCCCCCCCACACAGCCAGCACTGTCAGTGCTCCCCACACAGCCAGCACTGTCAGTGCTCCCCCCACACAGCCAGCACTGTCAGTGCTCCCCCCAAAGAGCCAGCACTGTCAGTGCTCCCCCACACAGCCAGCACTGTCAGTGCTCCCCCCACACAGCCAGCACTGTCAGTGCTACCCCCACACAGTCAGCACTGTCAATGCTCCCCCACACAGCCAGCACTGTCAGTGCTCCCACCACACAGCCAGCACTGTCAGTGCTCCCACCACACAGCCAGCACTGTCAGTGCTCCACCCTCACAGCCAGCTCTGTCAGTGCTCCCACAACACAGCCAGCACTGTCAGTGATCCCGCACACAGCCAGCGCTATCAGTGCTCCCCTCACACAGCCAGCACTGCCAGTGCTCCCACCGCACAGCCAGCACTGCCAGTGCTCCCACCACACAGCCAGCACTGTTAGTGCTCCCCCACACAGCCAGCACTGTCAGTGCTCCCACCGCACAGCCAGCACTGCCAGTGCTCCCACCACACAGCCAGCACTGTCAGTGCTCCCCATACACAGCCAGCACTGTCTGTGCTCCCCACACAGCCAGCACTGTCTGTGCTCCCCCACAGAGCCAGCACTGTCAGTGTTCCACCCTCACAGCCAGCACTGTCAGTGCTCCCACCACACAGCCAGCACTGTCAGTGCTCCCACCACACTGCCAGCACTGTCAGTGCTCCCACCACACAGCCAGACTGTCAGTGCTCCCCCCAGACAGCCAGCACTGTCAGTGCTCCCCACACAGCCAGCATTGTCAGTGCTCCCCCACACAGCCAGCACTGTCAGTGCTCCCCCACACAGCCAGCACTGTCAGTGCTCCCTCACCACACAGCCAGCAATGCCAGTGCTCCCACCACACAGCCAGCACTGTCAGTGCTCCCACCACACAGCCAGCAATGCCAGTGCTCCCACCACACAGCCAGCACTGTCAGTGCTCCCACCACACAGCCAGCACTGACAGTGCTCCACCACAGAGCCAACACTGTCAGTCCTCCCACCACACAGCCAGCACTGTCAGTGCTCCCCCCACGCAGCCAGCACTGTCAGTGCTCCCACCACACAGCCAGCACTGTCAGTGCTCCCACCACACAGCCAGCAATGCCAGTGCTCCCACAACACAGCCAGCACTGTCAGTGCTCCCACCCCACAGAGCCAACACTGTCAGTGCTCCCCTCACACAGCTAGCACTGTCAGTGCTCCCCAAACAGCCAGCACTGTCAGTGACCCCCCACATAGCCAGCACTGTCAGTGCTCTCACCCCACACAGCCAGCACTGTCAGTGCTCCACCCTCACAGCCAACACTGTCAGTGCTCTCCCACACAGCCAGCACTGTCAGTGCTCCCACCACACAGCCAGCACTGTCAGTGCTCCCCCACAAAGCCAGCACTATCAGTGCTCCCACCACACAGCGAGCACTGTCAGTGCTCCCCACACAGCCAGCACTGTCAGTGCTCCCCTACACAGCCAGCACTGTCAGTGCTTCCACCCAACACAGCAAGCACTGTCAGTGCACCCCCACACAGCCAGCACTGCCAGTGCTCCCACCACACAGCCAGCACTGTCAGTGCTCGCCCACACAGCCAGCACTGACAGGGCTCCCCCCACACAGCCAGCACTGTCAGTGCTCCCCCCACACAGCCAGCACTTTCAGTGCTCCCACCACACAGCCAGCACTGTCAGTGCTCCCCCCACACAGCCAGCACTTTCAGTGCTCCCACCACACAGCCAGCACTGTCAGTGCTCCCCCCACAGAGCCAGCACTGTCCGTGCTCCCACTAGATAGCCTGCACTGTCAGTGCTCCCACCACACAGCCAGCACTGCCAGTGCTCCCACCACACAGCCAGCACTGTCAGTGCTCCCCCCACACAGCCAGCACTGTCAGTGCTCCCACCATACAGACGGCACTGTCAGTGCTCCCACACACACAGCCAGCACTGTCAGTGCTCCCACCACAAAGCCAGCACTGTCAGTGCTCTCCCCACACTTGCCAGCACTGTTAGTGCTCCCACCACACAGCCAGCACTGTCAGTGCTCCCCCCACACAGCCAGCACTGTCAGTGCTCCCACACAGCCAGCAATGCCAGTGCTCTCCCACACAGCCAGCACTGTCAGTGCTCCTACCGCACCCAGCCAGCACTGTCAGTGCTCCCCCCACATAGGCAGCACTGTCAGTGCTCCCCCCACATAGGCAGCACTGTCAGTGCTCCCCACACAGCCAGCACTGTCAGTGCTCCCCCCACACAGCCAGCACTGTCAGTGCTCCCACCACACAACCCGCACTGTCAATGCTCCCCCACACAGCCAGCACTGTCAGTGCTCCCCCACACAGCCAGCACTGTCAGTGCTCCACCCACACAGCCTGATCTGTCAGTGCTCCCCGCACAGCAAGCACTGTCAGTGCTCCCCCCACACAGCCAGCACTGTCATCCTCCCCCCACACAGCCAGCACTGTCAGTGCTCCCCCACACAGCCAGCACTGTCATTGCTCCACCCACAAAGCCAGCACTATCAGTGCTCCACCCACAAAGCCAGCACTATCAGTGCTCCCCCCACACAGCCAGCACTGTCAGTGCTCCCACCACAAAGCCAGCACTGTCAGTGCTCCCACCACACAGCCAGCACTGTCAGTGATCCCACCACACAGCCAGTACCGTCAGTGCTCCCCCTACACAGCCAGCACTGTCAGTGCTCCCCCACACAGCCCCCACTGTCAGTGCTCCCACCCCACACGGCCAGCACTGTCAGAGCTCCCGCCACACAGCCCGAACAGTCAGTGCTCCCCCACACAGCCAGCACTGTCAGTGCTCCCCCCACATAGCCAGCAATGTCAGTGCTCCCACCACACAGCCAGCACTGTCAGTGCTCCCCCCACACAGCCAGCACTGTCAGTGCTCCCACCACACAGCCAGCACTGTCAGTGCTCCCCCACACAGCCAGCACTGTCAGTGCTCTCCCCACACAGCCAGCACTGTCAGTGCTCCCACCACACAGCCAGCACTGTCAGTGCTCCCACCACACAGCCAGAACTGTCAGTGCTCCCACCACACAGCCAGCACTGCCTGTGCTCCCCCCACACAGCCAGCACTGTCAGTGCTCCCCCACACAGCCAGCACTGTCGGTGCTCCCCCCCCCCATACAGCCAACACTGTCAGTGCTCTCCCCACACAGCCAGCACTGTCAGTGCTCCCACCACACAGCCAGCACTGTCAGTCCTCCCCCCACACTGCCAGCACTGGCAGTGCTCCCCCACACAGCCAGCGATGTCAGTGCTCCCCACAGAGCCAGCAGTGTCAGTGCTCCCCCACACAGCCAGCACTGTCAGTGCTCCCACCACACAACCAGCACTGTCAGTGCTCCCACCACACAGCCAGCACTGTCAGTGCACCCCCACACAGCCAGCACTGTCAGTGCTCCCACCACACAGCCAGCACTGTCAGTGCTCCCCCCACACAGCCAGCACTGTCAGTGCTCCCCCCACACAGCCAGCACTGTCAGTGCTCCCCCCATACAGCCAGCACTGTCAGTGCTCCCCCACACAGCCAGCACTGTCAGTGCTGCCACCACACAGCCAGCACTGTCAGCCCTCCCCCACACAGCCAGCACTGTCAATGCTCCCCCACACAGCCAGCACTGTCAGCGCTCCCCTACACAGCCAGCACTGTCAGTGCTCTCACCACACAGCCAGCACTGTCAGTGCTCCCACCACAAAGCCAGCACTGTCAGTGCTCCCACCACACAGCCAGCACCGTCAGTGCTCCCACCACACAGCCAGCACTGTCAGTGCTCCCACCACACAGCCAGCACTGTCTGTGCTCCCACCACACAGCCAGCACTGTCAGTGCTCCCCACACAGCCAGCACCATCAGTGCTCCCACCACACAGCCAGCAATGTCAGTGCTCCCCCCACACAGCCAGCACTGTCAGTGCTCCCCACGCAGCCAGCACTGTCAGTGCTCGGCCCACACAGCCAGCACTGTCAGTGCTCCCCCCAAAGAGCCAGCACTGTCAGTGCTCCCCCCACACAACCAGCACTGTCAGTGCTCCCCCACACAGCCAGCACTGTCAGTGCTCCCCACACAGTCAGCACTGTCAATGCTCCCCCCACACAGCCAGCACTGTCAGTGCTACCCCCACACAGTCAGCACTGTCAATGCTCCCCCACACAGCCAGCACTGTCAGTGCTCCCACCACACAGCCAGCACTGTCAGTGCTCCCCACACAGCCAGCACTGTCAATGCTCCCCCACACAGCCAGCACTGTCAGTACTCCACCCGCACAGCCAGCACTGTCAGTGCTCCCACAACACAGCCAGCACTGTCAGTGATCCCCGCACACAGCCAGCACTGCCAGTGCTCCCACCGCACAGCCAGTACTGTCAGTGCTCCGCCCACACAGCCAGCACTGTCAGTGCTCCCACCACACAGCCAGCACTGTCAGTGCTCCCACCACACAGCCAGCACTGTCAGTGCTCCCACCACACAGCCAGCACTGTCAGTGCTCCACCCTCACAGCCAGCACTGTCAGTGCTCCCACAACACAGCCAGCACTGTCAGTGATCCCGCACACAGCCAGCGCTATCAGTGCTCCCCTCACACAGCCAGCACTGCCAGTGCTCCCACCACACAGCCAGTACTGTCAGTGCTCCGCCCACACAGCCAGCACTATCAGTGCTCCCACCACACAGCCAGCACTGTCAGTGCTCCCCACACACATACATCATTGTCAGTGCTCCCCCACACAGCCAGCACTGTCAGTGCTCCCCACACACAGACAGCACTGTCAGTGCTCCCCCACACAGCCAGCACTGTCAATGCTCCCCCACACAGCCAGCACTGTCAGCGCTCCCCTAAACAGCCAGCACTGTCAGTGCTCCCACCACACAGCCAGCACTGTCAGTGCTCCCACCACACAGCCAGCACCGTCAGTGCTCCCACCACCCAGCCAGCATTGTCAGTGCTCCCACCACACAGCCAGCACTGTCTGTGCTCCCACCAGACAGCCAGCACTGTCAGTGCTCCCCACACAGCCAGCACCGTCAGTGCTCCCACCACACAGCCAGCAGTGTCAGTGCTCCCCCCACACATCCAGCACTGTCAGTGCTCCCCCACGCAGCCAGCACTGTCAGTGCTCCCCCCACACAGCCAGCACTGTCAGTGCTCCCCCCACACAGCCAGCACTGTCAGTGCTCCCCCCACACAGCCAGCACTGCCAGTGCTCCCAACACACAGCCAGCACTGTCAGTTCCCCCCTCACACACAGCCAGCACTGTCAGTGCTCCCCCACACAGCCAGCACTGTCGGTGCTCCCCACACAGCCAGCACTGTCGGTGCTCCACCCCCACAGAGCCAGCACTGTCAGTGCTCCCCCACACAGCCAGCACTGTCAGTGCTCCCACCACACAGCCAGCACTGTCAGTGCTCCCCACACAGCCAGCACTGTCAGTGCTCCCACCACACAGCCAGCACTGTCAGTGCTCCCCCACACAGCCAGCACTGTCAGTGCTCCCCCACACAGCCAGCACTGTCAGTGCACCCCCCACAGTCAGCACTGCCAGTGCTCCCCCACAATGCCAGCACTGTCAGTGCTCCCACCACAAAGTCAGCTCTCTCAGTGCTCTCCAGACACAGCCAGCACTGTCAGTGCTCCCACCACACAGCCAGCACTGTCAGTGCTCCACCCCCACACAGCCAGCACTGTCTGTGCTCTCCCAAACAGCCAGCACTGTCAGTGCTCCCACCACACAGCCAGCACTGTCAGTGCTCCCCCACACAGCCAGCACTGTCAGTGCTCCCCCACACAGCCAGCACTGTCAGTGCTCACCCACACAGCCAGCACTGTCAGTGCTCCCCCACACAGCCAGCACCGTCAGTGCTCCCCCACACAGCCTGCACTGTCAGTGCTCTCCCGACACAGCCAGCACTGTCAGTGCTCCCACCACACAGCCAGCACTGTCATTACTCCAACCACACAGCCAGAACTGTCACTGCTCCCCCCACACAGCCAGCACTTTCAGTGCTCCCACCGCACAGCCAGCACTGTCAGTGCTCCCACCACACAGCCAGCACTGTCAGTGCTCCCACCACACAGACAGCACTGTCAGGGCTTCCCCCACACATCCAGCACTGTCAGTGCTCCCACCACACAGCCAGCACTGTCAGCCCTTCCCCACACAGCCAGCACTGTCAATGCTCCCCCACACAGCCAGCGCTGTCAGTGCTCCTCCCACACAGCCCGCACTGTCAGTGCTCCCCCACACAGCCAGCACTGTCAGTGCTCCCTCACCACACAGCCAGCACTGTCAGTGCTCCCACCACACAGCCAGCACTGACAGTGCTCCCACCACACAGCCAGCACTGTCAGTGCTCCCACCACACAGCCAGCACTGTCAGTGCTCCCACCACACAGCCAGCACTGACAGTGCTCCACCACAGAGCCAACACTGTGAGTCCTCCCACCACACAGCCAGCCCTGTCAGTGCTCCCCCCACGCAGCCAGCACTATCAGTGCTCCCACCACACAGCCAGCACTGTCAGTGCTCCCACCACACAGCCAGCAATGCCAGTGCTCCCACCACACAGCCAGCATTGTCAGTGCTCCCACCACACAGAGCCAACACTGTCAGTGCTCCCCTCACACAGCTAGCACTGTCAGTGCTCCCCATACAGCCAGCACTGTCAGTGACCCCCCACATAGCCAGCACTGTCAGTGCACTCACCCCACACAGCGAGCACTGTCAGTGCTCCACCCTCACAGCCAACACTGTCAGTGCTCTCCCACACAGCCAGCACTGTCAGTGCTCCCACCACACAGCCAGCACTGTCAGTGCTCTCCCACAGAGCCAGCACTATCAGTGCTCCCACCACACAGCGAGCACTGTCAGTGCTCCCCCCACACAACCAGCACTGCCAGTGCTCCCCCCACACAGCCAGCACTGTCAGTGCTCCCCACACAGCCAGCACTGTCAGTGCTCCCCTACACAGCCAGCACTGTCAGTGCTTCCACCCAACACAGCAAGCACTGTCAGTGCTCCCCCACACAGCCAGCACTGCCAGTGCTCCCACCACACAGCCAGCACTGTCAGTACTCCCACCACACAGCCAGCACTGTCAGTGCCCCCACACCACACAGCCAGCACTATCAGTGCTCCCCCACAGCCAGCACTGCCAGTTCTCCACCCACAGAGCTAGCACTGTCAGTGCTCGCCCACACAGCCAGCACTGTCAGTGCTCCACCCTCACAGCCAGCACTGTCAGTGCTCTCCCACACAGCCAGCACTGTCAGTGCTCCCCCACACAGCCAGCACTGTCAGTGCTCCCTCACCACACAGCCAGCACTGTCAGTGCTCCCCCCACACACCCAGCACTGTCAATGCTCCCACCACACAGCCAGCAATGCCAGTGCTCCCACCACACAGCCAGCACTGTCAGTGCTCCACCACAGAGCCAACACTGTCAGTCCTCCCACCACACAGCCAGCACTGTCAGTGCTCCCCCCACGCAGCCAGCACTATCTGTGCTCCCACCACTCAGACAGCACTGTCAGTGCTCCCACCACACAGAGCCAACACTGTCAGTGCTCCCCTCACACAGCTAGCACTGTCAGTGCTCCCCACACAGCCAGCAATGTCAGTGCTCCCCCACATAGCCAGCACTGTCAGTGCTCCCCCACATAGCCAGCACTGTCAGTGCTCCCCGCACAGCCAGCACTGTCAGTGCTCCCACCACACAGCTAACACTGCCAGTGCTCCCACCACACAGCCAGCAGTGTCAGTGCTCCCACCACACAGCCAGCACTGCCAGTGCTCCCCCACACAGCCAGCACTGTCAGTGCTCCCACCACACAGCTAGCACTGTAAGTGCTCCCACACGCAGCCAGCACTGTCAGTGCTCCCACCACACAGCCAGCACTGCCAGTGCTCCCACCACACAGCCAGCACTGTCAGTGCTCCCCCCCACACAGCCAGCACTGTCAGTGCTCCCCACACAGCCAGCACTAACAGTGCTCCCAGCACACAGCCAGCACTGTCATTACTCCCACCACACAGCCAGAACTGTCACTGCTCCCCCCCACACAGCCAGCACTTTCAGTGGTCCCACCACACAGCCAGCACTGTCAGGGCTTCCCCCCATACAGCCAGCACTGTCAGTGCTCCCCCACACATCCAGCACTGTCAGTGCTCCCACCACACAGCCAGCACTGTCAGTGCTACCCCACACAGCCAGCACTGTCAGTGCTCCCCCACACAGCCAGCACTGTCAGTGCTCCCCCACACAGCCAGAACTGTCAGTGCTCCCCACACAGCCAGCAGTGTCAATGCTCCCCCACACAGCCAGCGCTGTCAGTGCTCCTCCCACACAGCCAGCACTGTCAGTGCTCCCACCACACAGCCAGCACTGTCAGTGCTCCCCCCACACAGCCAGCACTGTCAGTGCTCCCACCACACAGCCAGCAATGCCAGTGCTCCCACCACACAGCCAGCACTGTCAGTGCTCCCACCACACAGCCAGCACTGACAGTGCTCCGCCACAGAGCCAACACTGTGAGTCCTTCCACCACACAGCCAGCCCTGTCAGTGCTCCCACCACACAGCCAGCACTGTCAGTGCTCCCCCCACACAGCCAGCACTGTCAGTGCTCCCACCACACAGCCAGCACTGTCAGTGCTCCCACCACACAGCCAGCACTGTCAGTGCTCCCCCCACACAGCCAGCACTGTCAGTGCTCCCACCACACAGCCAGCAATGCCAGTGCTCCCACCACACAGCCAGCACTGTCAGTGCTCCCACCACACAGCCAGCACTGTCAGTGCTCCCCCCACGCAGCCAGCACTATCAGTGCTCCCACCACACAGCCAGCACTGTCAGTGCTCCCACCACACAGCCAGCAATGCCAGTGCTCCCACCACACAGCCAGCACTGTCAGTGCTCCCACCACACAGAGCCAACACTGTCAGTGCTCCCCTCACACAGCTAGCACTGTCAGTGCTCCCCAAACAGCCAGCACTGTCAGTGACCCCCCACATAGCCAGCACTGTCAGTGCTCTCACCCCACACAGCGAGCACTGTCAGTGCTCCACCCTCACAGCCAACACTGTCAGTGCTCTCCCACACAGCAGCACTGTCAGTGCTCCCACCACACAGCCAGCACTGTCAGTGCTCCCCCACAGAGCCAGCACTATCAGTGCTCCCACCACACAGCCAGCACTGTCAGTGCTCCCCCCACACAGCCAGCACTGTCAGTGCTCCCCCCACACAGCGAGCACTGTCAGTGCTCCCCCCACACAACCAGCACTGTCAGTGCTCCCCCCACACAGCCAGCACTGTCAGCCCTTCCCCACACAGCCAGCACTGTCAATGCTCCCCCACACAGCCAGCGCTGTCAGTGCTCCTCCCACACAGCCCGCACTGTCAGTGCTCCCACAACACAGCCAGCACTGTCAGTGCTCCCCCACACAGCCAGCACTGTCAGTGCTCCCTCACCACACAGCCAGCACTGTCAGTGCTCCCCCACACACCCAGCACTGTCAGTGCTCCCACCACACAGCCAGCAATGCCAGTGCTCCCACCACACAGCCAGCACTGTCAGTGCTCCCACCACACAGCCAGCACTGACAGTGCTCCACCACAGAGCCAACACTGTGAGTCCTCCCACCACACAGCCAGCCCTGTCAGTGCTCCCCCCACGCAGCCAGCACTATCAGTGCTCCCACCACACAGCCAGCACTGTCAGTGCTCCCACCACACAGCCAGCAATGCCAGTGCTCCCACCACACAGCCAGCACTGTCAGTGCTCCCACCACACAGAGCCAACACTGTCAGTGCTCCCCTCACACAGCTAGCACTGTCAGTGCTCCCCATACAGCCAGCACTGTCAGTGACCCCCCACATAGCCAGCACTGTCAGTGCACTCACCCCACACAGCGAGCACTGTCAGTGCTCCACCCTCACAGCCAACACTGTCAGTGCTCTCCCACACAGCCAGCACTGTCAGTGCTCCCACCACACAGCCAGCACTGTCAGTGCTCTCCCACAGAGCCAGCACTATCAGTGCTCCCACCACACAGCGAGCACTTTCAGTGCTCCCCCCACACAACCAGCACTGCCAGTGCTCCCCCCACACAGCCAGCACTGTCAGTGCTCCCCACACAGCCAGCACTGTCAGTGCTCCCCTACACAGCCAGCACTGTCAGTGCTTCCACCCAACACAGCAAGCACTGTCAGTGCTCCCCCACACAGCCAGCACTGCCAGTGCTCCCACCACACAGCCAGCACTGTCAGTACTCCCACCACACAGCCAGCACTGTCAGTGCCCCCACACCACACAGCCAGCACTATCAGTGCTCCCCCACAGCCAGCACTGCCAGTTCTCCACCCACAGAGCTAGCACTGTCAGTGCTCGCCCACACAGCCAGCACTGTCAGTGCTCCACCCTCACAGCCAGCACTGTCAGTGCTCTCCCACACAGCCAGCACTGTCAGTGCTCCCCCACACAGCCAGCACTGTCAGTGCTCCCTCACCACACAGCCAGCACTGTCAGTGCTCCCCCCACACACCCAGCACTGTCAATGCTCCCACCACACAGCCAGCAATGCCAGTGCTCCCACCACACAGCCAGCACTGTCAGTGCTCCCACCACACAGCGAGGACTGTCAGTGCTCCCCACACAGCCAGCACTGTCAGTGCTCCCCCACACAGACAGCACTGTCAGTGCTCCCACCACACAGAGCCAACACTGTCAGTGCTCCCACCACACAGCCAGCACTGTCAGTGCTCCCCCACACAGCCAGCACTGTCAGTGCTCCACCACAGAGCCAACACTGTCAGTGCTCCCACCACACAGCCAGCACTGTCAGTGCTCCCCCCACGCAGCCAGCACTATCTGTGCTCCCACCACTCAGACAGCACTGTCAGTGCTCCCACCACACAGAGCCAACACTGTCAGTGCTCCCCTCACACAGCTAGCACTGTCAGTGCTCCCCACACAGCCAGCACTGTCAGTGCTCCCCCACATAGCCAGCACTGTCAGTGCTCCCCGCACAGCCAGCACTGTCAGTGCTCCCACCACACAGCTAACACTGCCAGTGCTCCCACCACACAGCCAGCACTGTCAGTGCTCCCCCACACAGCCAGCACTGTCAGTGCTCCCACCACACAGCCAGCACTGTCAGTGCTCCCCATACAGCCAGCACTGCCAGTGCTCCCCCACACAGCCAGCACTGTCAGTGCTCCTCCACACAGCCAGCACTGTCAGTGCTCCCACCACACAGCTAGCTCTGTAAGTGCTCCCCCACGCAGCCAGCACTGTCAGTGCTCCCACCACACAGCCAGCACTGTCAGTGCTCCCCCCCACACAGCCAGCACTGTCAGTGCTCCCCACACAGCCAGCACTGTCAGTGCTCCACCCACACAGCCAGCACTAACAGTGCTCCCAGCACACAGCCAGCACTGTCATTACTCCCACCACACAGCCAGAACTGTCACTGCTCCCCCCACACAGCCAGCACTTTCAGTGGTCCCACCGCACAGCCAGCCCTGTCAGGGCTTCCCCCCATACAGCCAGCACTGTCAGCCCTTCCCCACACAGCCAGCACTGTCAATGCTCCCCCACACAGCCAGCGCTGTCAGTGCTCCTCCCAAACAGCCAGCACTGTCAGTGCTCCCACCACACAGCCAGCACTGACAGTGCTCCGCCACAGAGCCAACACTGTGAGTCCTTCCACCACACAGCCAGCACTGTCAGTGCTCCCCCCACGCAGCCAGCACTATCAGTGCTCCCACCACACAGCCAGCACTGTCAGTGCTCCCACCACACAGCCAGCAATGCCAGTGCTCCCACCACACAGCCAGCACTGTCAGTGCTCCCACCACACAGAGCCAACACTGTCAGTGCTGCCCCACACAGCGAGCACTGTCAGTGCTCCCCCCACACAACCAGCACTGTCAGTGCTCCCCCCACACAGCCAGCACTGTCAGTGCTCCCCACACAGCCAGCACTGTCAGTGCTCCCCTACACAGCCAGCACTGTCAGTGCTTCCACCCAACACAGCCAGCACTGTCAGTGCTCCCCCACACAGCCAGCACTGCCATTGCTCCCACCACACAGCCAGCACTGTCAGTGCCCCCACACCACAAAGCCAGCACTATCAGTGCTCCCCCACAGCCAGCACTGCCAGTTCTCCACCCACAGAGCTAGCACTGTCAGTGCTCGCCCATACAGCCAGCACTGTCAGTGCTCCACCCTCACAGCCAGCACTGTCAGTGCTCCCCCACACAGCCAGCACTGTCAGTGCTCCCCCACACAGCCATCATTGTCAGTGCTCCCTCACCACACAGCCAGCACTGTCAGTGCTCCCCCCACACAGCCAGCACTGTCAGCCCTTCCCCACACAGCCAGCACTGTCAATGCTCCCCCACACAGCCAGCGCTGTCAGTGCTCCTCCCACACAGCCCGCACTGTCAGTGCTCCCACAACACAGCCAGCACTGTCAGTGCTCCCCCACACAGCCAGCACTGTCAGTTCTCCCTCACCACACAGCCAGCACTGTCAGTGCTCCCCCACACACCCAGCACTGTCAGTGCTCCCACCACACAGCCAGCAATGCCAGTGCTCCCACCACACAGCCAGCACTGTCAGTGCTCCCACCACACAGCCAGCACTGACAGTGCTCCACCACAGAGCCAACACTGTGAGTCCTCCCACCACACAGCCAGCCCTGTCAGTGCTCCCCCCACGCAGCCAGCACTATCAGTGCTCCCACCACACAGCCAGCACTGTCAGTGCTCCCACCACACAGCCAGCAATGCCAGTGCTCCCACCACACAGCCAGCACTGTCAGTGCTCCCACCACACAGAGCCAACACTGTCAGTGCTCCCCTCACACAGCTAGCACTGTCAGTGCTCCCCATACAGCCAGCACTGTCAGTGACCCCCCACATAGCCAGCACTGTCAGTGCACTCACCCCACACAGCGAGCACTGTCAGTGCTCCACCCTCACAGCCAACACTGTCAGTGCTCTCCCACACAGCCAGCACTGTCAGTGCTCCCACCACACAGCCAGCACTGTCAGTGCTATCCCACAGAGCCAGCACTATCAGTGCTCCCACCACACAGCGAGCACTGTCAGTGCTCCCCCCACACAACCAGCACTGCCAGTGCTCCCCCCACACAGCCAGCACTGTCAGTGCTCCCCACACAGCCAGCACTGTCAGTGCTCCCCTACACAGCCAGCACTGTCAGTGCTTCCACCCAACACAGCAAGCACTGTCAGTGCTCCCCCACACAGCCAGCACTGCCAGTGCTCCCACCACACAGCCAGCACTGTCAGTACTCCCACCACACAGCCAGCACTGTCAGTGCCCCCACACCACACAGCCAGCACTATCAGTGCTCCCCCACAGCCAGCACTGCCAGTTCTCCACCCACAGAGCTAGCACTGTCAGTGCTCGCCCACACAGCCAGCACTGTCAGTGCTCCACCCTCACAGCCAGCACTGTCAGTGCTCCCTCACCACACAGCCAGCACTGTCAGTGCTCCACCCTCACAGCCAGCACTGTCAGTGCTCCCCCACACAGCCAGCACTGTCAGTGCTCCCTCACCACACAGCCAGCACTGTCAGTGCTCCCCCCACACACCCAGCACTGTCAATGCTCCCACCACACAGCCAGCAATGCCAGTGCTCCCACCACACAGCCAGCACTGTCAGTGCTCCACCACAGAGCCAACACTGTCAGTCCTCCCACCACACAGCCAGCACTGTCAGTGCTCCCCCCACGCAGCCAGCACTATCTGTGCTCCCACCACTCAGACAGCACTGTCAGTGCTCCCACCACACAGAGCCAACACTGTCAGTGCTCCCCTCACACAGCTAGCACTGTCAGTGCTCCCCACACAGCCAGCAATGTCAGTGCTCCCCCACACAGCCAGCACTGTCAGTGCTCCCCCACATAGCCAGCACTGTCAGTGCTCCCCGCACAGCCAGCACTGTCAGTGCTCCCACCACACAGCTAACACTGCCAGTGCTCCCACCACACAGCCAGCACTGTCAGTGCTCCCCCACACAGCCAGCACTGTCAGTGCTCCCACCACACAGCCAGCACTGTCAGTGCTCCCCATACAGCCAGCACTGCCAGTGCTCCCCCACACAGCCAGCACTGTCAGTGCTCCCACCACACAGCTAGCACTGTAAGTGCTCCCCCACGCAGCCAGCACTGTCAGTGCTCCCACCACACAGCCAGCACTGTCAGTGCTCCCCCCCACACAGCCAGCACTATCAGTGCTCCCCACGCAGCCAGCACTGTCAGTGCTCCCACCACACAGCCAGCACTGTCAGTGCTCCCCCACACAGCCAGCACTTTCAGTGGTCCCACCGCACAGCCAGCACTGACAGTGCTCCCACCACACAGCCAGCACTGTCAGGGCTTCCCCCCATACAGCCAGCACTGTCAGTGCTCCCCCACACATCCAGCACTGTCAGTGCTCCCACCACACAGCCAGCACTGTCAGCCCTTCCCCACACAGCCAGCACTGTCAATGCTCCCCCACACAGCCAGCGCTGTCAGTGCTCCTCCCACACAGCCAGCACTGTCAGTGCTCCCACCACACAGCCAGCACTGTCAGTGCTCCCCCCACACAGCCAGCACTGTCAGTGCTCCCACCACACAGCCAGCAATGCCAGTGCTCCCACCACACAGCCAGCACTGTCAGTGCTCCCACCACACAGCCAGCACTGACAGTGCTCCGCCACAGAGCCAACACTGTGAGTCCTTCCACCACACAGCCAGCACTGTCAGTGCTCCCCCCACACAGCCAACACTGTCAGTGCTCTCCCACACAGCAGCACTGTCAGTGCTCCCACCACACAGCCAGCACTGTCAGTGCTCCCCCACAGAGCCAGCACTATCAGTGCTCCCACCACACAGCCAGCACTGTCAGTGCTCCCCCCACACAGCCAGCACTGTCAGTGCTCCCCCCACACAGCGAGCACTGTCAGTGCTCCCCTACACAGCCAGCACTGTCAGTGCTTCCACCCAACACAGCAAGCACTGTCAGTGCTCCCCCACACAGCCAGCACTGCCATTGCTCCCACCACACAGCCAGCACTGTCAGTGCCCCCACACCACAAAGCCAGCACTATCAGTGCTCCCCCACAGCCAGCACTGCCAGTTCTCCACCCACAGAGCTAGCACTGTCAGTGCTCGCCCATACAGCCAGCACTGTCAGTGCTCCACCCTCACAGCCAGCACTGTCAGTGCTCCCCCACACAGCCAGCACTGTCAGTGCTCCCCCACACAGCCATCATTGTCAGTGCTCCCTCACCACACAGCCAGCACTGTCAGTGCTCCCCCCACACACCCAGCACTGTCAGTGCTCCCACCACACAGCCAGCAATGCCAGTGCTCCCACCACACAGCCAGCACTGTCAGTGCTCCCACCACACAGCCAGCACTGACAGTGCTCCACCACAGAGCCAACACTGTCAGTCCTCCCCCCACGCAGCCAGCACTATCTGTGCTCCCACCACACAGACAGCACTGTCAGTGCTCCCACCACACAGCCAGCAATGCCAGTGCTCCCACCACACAGAGCCAACACTGTCAGTGCTCCCCTCACACAGCCAGCACTGTCAGTGCTCCCCCACACAGCCAGAACTGAGAGTGCACCCCACACAGCCAGCACTGCCAGTGCCCTCCCACAGAGCTAGCAGTGTCAGTGCTCCCCCACACAGCCAGCACTGTCAGTGCTCCCACCACACAACCAGCACTGTCAGTGCTCCCACCACACAGCCAGCACTGTCAGTGTACCCCCACACAGCCAGCACTGTCAGTGCTCAAACCACACAGCCAGCACTGTCAGTGCTCCACCCACACAGCCAGCACTGTCAGTGCTCCCCCCACACAGCCAGCACTGTCAGTGCTACCCCCCATACAGCCAGCACTGTCAGTGCTCCCCCACACAGCCAGCACTGTCAGTGCTCCCACCACACAGCCAGCACTGTCAGTGCTCCCACCACACAGCCAGCACTGTCAGCCCTCCCCCACACAGCCAGCACTGTCAATGCTCCCCCACACAGCCAGCGCTATCAGCGCTCCTCCCACACAGCCAGCACTGTCAGTGCTGCCCCCACAGAGCCAGCACTGTCAGTGCTCCCACCACACAGCCAGCACTGTCAGTGCTCCCCCCACACAGCCAGCACTCTCAGTGCTCCCCCACACAGCCAGCACGTTCAGTGCTCCCACCACACAGCCAGCACTGTCAGTGCTCCCACCACACAGCCAGCACTGTAAGTGCTCCTCACACAGCCAGCACTGTCAGTGCTCCCACCACACAGCCAGCACTGTCAGTGCTCCCACCACACAGCCAGCACTGTCTGTGCTCCCCCACACAGCCAGCACTGTCAGTGCTTCCCCCACACAGCCAGATCTGTCAGTGCTCCCCCACACAGCAAGCACTGTCAGTGCTCCCCCACACAGCCAGCACTGTCAGTGATCCCCCCACACAGCCAGCCCTGTCAGTGCTCCCCCCACAGCCAGCACTGTCAGTGCTCCACCCACACAGCCAGCATTGCCAGTGTTCCCCCACACAGCCAGCACTGTCAGTGCTCCACCCACACAGCCAGAACTGTCAGTGCTCCCCAAACACAGCCAGCACTCTCAGTGCCCCCCCCCCCACAGAGCCAGCACTGTCAGTGCTCCCACCACACAGCCAGCACTGTCAGTGCTCCCCCACACAGCCAGCACTGTCAGTGCTCTCACCACACAGCGAGCACTGTCAGTGCTCCCACCACACAGCCAGCACTGTCAGTGCTCCCACCACACAACCAGCACTGTCAGTGCTCCCACACACAGCCAGCACTGTCAGTACTCCCACCACACAGACAGCACTGTCAGTGCTCCCACCACACGGCCAGCACTGTCAGTGCTCCCACCACACAGCCAGCACTGTCTGTGCTCCCCCCACACAGCCAGCACTGTCAGTGCTCCCCCACACAGCCAGCAATGTCGGTGCTCCCCCCCCCCCATACAGCCAGCACTGTCAGTGCTCTCCCCACACAGCCAGCACTGTCAGTCCTCCCCCCACACTGCCAGCACTGGCATTGCTCCCCCACACAGCCAGCGCTATCAGCGCTCCTCCCACACAGCCAGCACTGTCAGTGCTCCCCCCACAGAGCCAGCACTGTCAGTGCTCCCACCACACAGCCAGCACTGTCAGTGCTCCCCCCACACAGCCAGCACTCTCAGTGCTCCCCCACACAGCCAGCACGTTCAGTGCTCCCACCACACAGCCAGCACTGTCAGTGCTCCCACCACACAGCCAGCACTGTAAGTGCTCCTCACACAGCCAGCACTGTCAGTGCTCCCACCACACAGCCAGCACTGTCAGTGCTCCCACCACACTGCCAGCACTGTCTGTGCTCCCCCACACAGCCAGCACTCTCAGTGCTTCCCCCACACAGCCAGAACTGTCAGTGCTCCCCCACACAGCAAGCACTGTCAGTGCTCCCCCACACAGCCAGCACTGTCAGTGATCCCACCACACAGCCAGCCCTGTCAGTGCTCCCCCCACAGCCAGCACTGTCAGTGCTCCACCCACACAGCCAGCATTGCCAGTGTTCCCCCACACAGCCAGCACTGTCAGTGCTCCACCCACACAGCCAGAACTGTCAGTGCTCCCCACACACAGCCAGCACTCTCAGTGCCCCCCCCCCCCCCACAGAGCCAGCACTGTCAGTGCTCCCACCACACAGCCAGCACTGTCAGTGCTCCCCCACACAGCCAGCACTGTCAGTGCTCTCACCACACAGCGAGCACTGTCAGTGCTCCCACCACACAGCCAGCACTGTCAGTGCTCCCACCACACAACCAGCACTGTCAGTGCTCCCACACACAGCCAGCACTGTCAGTACTCCCACCACACAGACAGCACTGTCAGTGCTCCCACCACACGGCCAGCACTGTCAGTGCTCCCACCACACAGCCAGCACTGTCTGTGCTCCCCCCACACAGCCAGCACTGTCAGTGCTCCCCCACACAGCCAGCAATGTCGGTGCTCCCCCCCCCATACAGCCAGCACTGTCAGTGCTCTCCCCACACAGCCAGGACTGTCAGTGCTCCCACCACACAGCCAGCACTGTCAGTGCTCCCCCCACACTGCCAGCACTGGCATTGCTCCCCCACACAGCCAGCGATGTCAGTGGTCCCCCACACAGCCAGCACTGTCAGTGCTCCCCCACACAGCCAGCACTGGCAGTGCACTCCCACAGAGCTAGCAGTGTCAGTGCTCCCCCACACAGCCAGCACTGTCAGTGCTCCCACCACACAACCAGCACTGTCAGTGCTCCCACCACACAGCCAGCACTGTCAGTGCACCCCCACACAGCCAGCACTGTCAGTGCTCCCACCACACAGCCAGCACTGTCAGTGCTCCCCCCACCCAGCCAGCACTGTCAGTGCTCCCCCCACACAGCCAGCACTGTCAGGGCTTCCCCCCATACAGCCAGCACTGTCAGTGCTCCCCCACACATCCAGCACTGTCAGTGCTCCCACCACACAGCCAGCACTGTCAGCCCTTCCCCACACAACCAGCACTGTCAATGCTCCCACACACAGCCAGCGCTGTCAGTGCTCCTCCCACACAGCCAGCACTGTCAGTGCTCCCCCACACAGCCAGCACTGTCAGTGCTCCCACCACACAGCCAGCACTGTCAGTGCTCCCCCCACGCAGCCAGCACTCTCAGTGCTCCCCCCACACAGCCAGCACGGTCAGTGCTCCCACCACACAGCCAGCACTGTCAGTGCTCCCACCACACAGCCTGCACTGTCAGTGCTCCCCCACACAGCCAGCACTGTCAGTGCTCCCACCCCACACAGCGAGCACTGTTAATGCTCCCACCACACAGCCAGCACTGTCAGTGCTCCCACCACACAGCCAGCACTGTCAGTGCTCCCCCACACAGCCAGCACTGTCAGTGCTCCCTCACACAGCCAGAACTGTCAGTGCTCCCCACACAGCAAGCACTGTCAGTGCTCCCCCACACAGCCAGCACTGTCAGTGATCCCCCCACACAGCGAGCCCTGTCAGTGCTCCCCCCACAGCCAGCACTGTCAGTGCTCCCACCACACAGTCAGCACTGTCAGTGCTCCCCTCACACAGCCAGCACTGTCAGTGCTCCCACCACACAGCCAGCACTGTCAGTGCTCCCCCACACAGCTAGCACTGTCAGTGCTCCCACCACACAGCCAGCACTGTCAGTGCTCCCCCCACACAGCTAGCACTGTCAGTGCTCCCACCACACAGCCAGCACTGTCAGTGCTCCCCCCACACAGCCAGCAGTGTCAGTGCTCCCACCACACAACCATCAATGTCAGTGCTCCCCACACACAGCCAGCGCTGTCGGTGCTCCCACCACACAGCCAGCACTGTCAGTTCTCCCCCCATACAGCCAGCACTGTCAGTGCTCCCACCACAAAGCCAGCACTGCCAGTGCTCCCCCACACAGCCAGGACTGTCAGTGCTCCCCCCACACTGCCAGCACTTCCAGTTCTACCCCACACAGCCATCACTGTCTGTGCTCCCCCATACAGCCAGCACTGTCAGTGTTCCCCCCACACAGCCAGCACTGTCAGTGCTCCCACCACACAGCCAGCACTGTCAGTGCTCCCCCACACAGCCAGCACTGTCAGTGCTACCTTACACAGCCAGCACTGGAAATGCTCCCGCCAAACTCTGTCTGTGTCTCTGTCTGTGTCGCTGTGTCTCTCTGTGTCTCTCTCTCTGTCCCTGTCTCTGTCTCTGCCTGTGTCTCTGTCTCTCTCTGTGTCTCTGTCTGTATCTCTGTCTCTGTCCCTGTCTCTGTCTGTGTCCCTGTCTCTGTCTGTGTCCCTGTCTCTGTCTGCGTCTCTGTCTGTGTCTCTGTCTCTGTCTGTGTCCCTGTCTCTGTCTGTGTCCCTGTCTGTGTCTCTGTCTGTGTCCCTGTCTGTGTCTCTGTCTGTGTCCCTGTCTCTGTCTGTGTCCCTGTCTCTCTCTGTGTCTCTGTGTCTGTCTGTGTCTTAGTCTCTGTCTGTGTCTTAGTCTCTGTCTGTGTCTCTGTCTGTGTCTCTGTCTGTATCTCTGTCTGTGTCTCTGTGTCTGTCTGTATCTCTCTCTGTGTCTCTGTGTCTGTCTGTGTCTCAGTCTCTGTCTCTGTCTCAGTCTGTGTCTCTGTGTCTGTCGGTCTCTGTGTCTCACTCTCTGTCTCTGTCTGTGTCTCTGTCTCTGTCTCTGTCTGGGGCACATTCTGCTGCACAGACTGTGTTTAGGTGTGAGGCACACACCCAGCTGATCGGCAATGCGGGGAAGCACATACACCCAGCTGATTGGCCATGGTGGAGGCACACACCCAGCTGGTCGGCAATGGGGAGAGGCACACATCCAGCTGATCGGCAATGGGGAGAGGCACACATCCAGCTGATCGGCAATGGGGGAGTCACACACACCCAGTTGATCGGCAATGGGGGGAAGCACACACACAGCTCACGGGCCATGGGGGAGTCACACTGAACCAGCTGATCGGCCATGGGAGAGTCACACTGACCCAGTTGATCGGCCATGGGGGAGTCACACTGACCCAGCTGATCGACCATGGGGGAGTCACACAGACCCAGCTCATCGGCCATGGGGGAGTCACACTGACCCAGCTGATCGGCCATGGGGGAGTCACACTGATCCAGCTGATCGGCCATGGGGGAGTCACACTGACCCAGCTGATCGGCCATGGGGGATTCACACCCACCCACCGACAGTCTCTCCTGGTAATGCAGAATGGTAAATCTCTGCATGTGTCTCTGCCTGTATCTGTCCAATTCTCTCTCTGTCTGTGTTTCTGTCTGTGTTTCTGTCTGTGTCTCTGTCTATGTCTCTGTCTGTATCTCTGTCTGTATCTCTGTCTGTGTCTCTGTGTCGGTCTGTATCTCTCTCTGTGTCTCCGTCTCTGTCTGTGTCTCTGTCTGTGTCTGTGTCTGTATCTCTCTGTGTCTGTGTCCCTGTTGAGGCTGTGACAGTGTCTCTCCCTGTGTCTCTATCTGTGCCTCTATCTGTATCTCTGTCTGTGTTTCTGTCTGTGTCACTGGCAGTGTCTCTTTCTCTGTCCGTGACTGTCTCTGTATCTCTGTCTGTGTCACTGCCTCTGTCTGTCTGTTTCTGTATGTTTGTCTCTATCTGTGTCTCTGTCTGTGTCTCTGTCTGTGTCTCTGTCTCTGCCTCTGTCTGTGTCTGTGTCTCTGTCTGTGTCTCTGTCTGTGTCCCTGTTTCTGTCTGTGTCTCTCTGTATCTCTGTCTGTGTCTCTGTCTGTGTCACTGCCTCTGTCTCTGTCTGTTTCTGTGTGTTTGTCTCTATCTGTGTATCTGTCTGTGTCTCTGTCTGTGTCTCTGTCTCTGCCTCTGTCTGTGTCTGTCTGTGTCTCTGTCTGTGTCTCTCTGTACCTCTGTCTGTGTCTCTGTCTCTGTCACTGCCTCTGTCTCTGTCTGTTTCTGTGTGTTTGTCTCTGTCTGTATCTGTGTCTGTCTCTGTATCTCTGTCTGTGTCTCTGCCTGTGTCACTGCCTCTGACTCAGTCTGTTTCTTTGTCTCTGTCTGTTTCTGTATCTCTGTCTGTGTCACTGCCTCTGTCTCTGTCTGTTTCTGTGTGTTTGTCTCTGTCTGTTTCTGTGTGTTTGTCTCTGTCTGTGTCTCTGTCTGTGTCTCTGTCTCTGCCTCTGTCTGTGTCTGTGTCTCTGTCTGTGTCCCTGTTTCTGTCTGTGTCTCTCTGTACCTCTGTCTGTGTCTCTGTCTGTGTCACTGCCTCTGTCTCTGTCTGTTTCTGTGTGTTTATCTCTATCTGTGTCTCTGTCTGTGTCTCTGTCTGTGTCTCTGTCTGTGTCTCTGTCTCTGCCTGTGTCCCTGTTTCTGTCTGTGTCTCCCTGTACCTCTGTCTGTGTCTCTGTGTCTCTGTCTGTGTCTCTGTCTGTGCCTCTGTCTCTGTCTCTGCCTCTGTCTGTGTCTCTTTCTCTGTCTGTGTCTCTGCCTGTGTCCCTGTTTCTGTCTGTGTCTCCCTGTACCTCTGTCTGTGTCTCTGTCTCTGTCTGTGTCTCTGTCTGTGTCTCTGTCTGTGTCTCTGTCTCTGCCTCTGTCTGTGTCTGTGTCTCTGTCTGTGTCTCTGTCTGTGTCGCTGTTTCTGTCTGTGTCTCCCTGTACCTCTGTCTGTGTCTCTGTGTCTGTCTGTGTCTCAGTCTCTGTCTCTGTCTGGGGCACATTTTGCTGCACAGACTGTGTTTAGGTGTGAGGCACACTCCCAGCTGATCGGCATTGGGAGAGTCACACACACCCAGCTGATCGGCCATGGTGGGGGCACACACCCAGCTGATCGGCAATGGGGGGAGGCACACACCCAGCTGATCGGCAATGCGGGGAAGAACACACCCAGCTGATCGGCAATGGGGGGAAGCACACACCCAGCTGATCGGCAATGGTGGGAGCCACACACCCAGCTGATCGGTAATGGGGGGAAGCACACACCCAGCTGATCGGTAATGGGGGGAAGGACACACCCAGCTGATCGGCAATGGGGGGAAGCACACACCCAGCTGATCGGCAATGGGGGGAGACACACACCCAGCTGATCGGCAATGCGGGGAAGGACAAACCCAGCTGATCGGCAATGCGGGGAAAGCACACACCCAGCTGATCGGCAATGGGGGGAGACACACACCCAGCTGATCGGCCATGGTGGGGGCACACACCCAGCTGATCGGCAATGCGGGGAAGGACACACCCAGCTGATCGGCAATGGGGGGAAGCACACACCCAGCTGATCGGCAATGCGGGGAAAGCACACACCCAGCTGGTCGGCAATGGGGGGAGACACACACCCAGCTGATCGGCAATGGGGGGAAGCACACACCCAGCTGATCGGCAATGCGGGGAAAGCACACACCCAGCTGATCGGGAATGGGGTGAAGCACACACCCAGCTGATCGGCATTGGGGGGGAAGGACACACCCAGCTGATCGGCAATGGGGGGAAGCACACACCCAGCTGATCGGCAATGGGGGGAAGGACACACCCAGCTGATCGGCAATGGGGGGAAGCACACACCCAGCTGATCGGCAATGGGGGGAAGTACACACCCAGCTGATCGGCAATGGGGGGGAAGGACACTCCCAGCTGATCGGGAATGGGGGGAAGCACACACCCAGCTGATCGGCATTGGGGGGGAAGGACACACCCAGCTGATCGGCAATGGGGGGAAGCACACACCCAGCTGATCGGCAATGGGGGGAAGGACACACCCAGCTGATCGGCAATGGGGGGAAGCACACACCCAGCTGATCGGCAATGGGGGGAAGTACACACCCAGCTGATCGGCAATGGGGGGGAAGGACACTCCCAGCTGATCGGCAATGGGGGGAAGCACACACCCAGCTGATCAGCAATGCAGGGAAGCACACACCCAGCTGATCGGCAATGGGGGGAAGCACACACCCAGCTCATCAGCAATGCGGGGAAGCACACTCCCAGCTGATCGGCAATGGGGGGAAGCACACTCCCAGCTGATCGGCAATGCGGGGAAGGAGACACACAGCTGATCGGCAATGGGGGGAAGGAGACACCCAGCTGATCGGCAATGGGGGGAAGGACAGACCCAGCTGATCGGCAATGGGGGGAAGCACACACCCAGCTGATCGGCAATGCGGGGAAGGAGACACCCAGCTGATCGGCAATGCGGGGAAGGAGACACCCAGCTGATCGGCAATGGGGGGAAGGACAGACCCAGCTGATCGGCAATGGGGGGAAGCACACACCCAGCTGATCGGCAATGGGGGGAAGGACACACCCAGCTGATCGGCAATGGGGGGAAGCACACACCCAGCTGATCGGCAATGGGGGTAAGCACACACCCAGCTGATCGGCAATGCGGGGAAGCACCCACCCAGCTGATCGGCAATGGGGGGAAGCACACACCCAGCTGATCGGCAATGCGGGAAAGGAGACACCCAGCTGATCGGCAATGGGGGGAAGCACACTCCCAGCTGATCGGCAATGCGGGGAAGTACACTCCCAGCTGATCGGCAATGGGGGGAAGCACACACCCAGCTGATCGGCAATGGGGGGAAGCACACACCCAGCTGATCGGCAATGGGGGGAAGCACACACCCAGCTGATCGGCAATGCAGGGAAGCACACACCCAGCTAATCGGCAATGGGGGGAAGCACACACCCAGCTAATCGGCAATGGGGGGAAGCACACACCCAGCTGATCGGCAATGCGGGGAAGGACAGACCCAGCTGATCGGCAATGCGGGGAAGCACACACCCAGCTGATCGGCAATGGGGGGAAGGACAGACCCAGCTGATCGGCAATGGGGGGAAGCACACACCCAGCTGATCGGCAATGGGGGGAAGCACACACCCAGCTGATCGGCAATGCGGGGAAGGACAGACCCAGCTGATCGGCAATGCGGGGAAGCACACACCCAGCTGATCGGCAATGCGGGGAAGCACACACCCAGATGATCGGCAATGCGGGGAAGCACAATCCCAGCTGATCGGCAATGGGGGGAAGGACACACCCAGCTGATCGGCAATGGGGGGAAGGACAAACCCAGCTGATCGGCAATGGGAGGAAGCACACACCCAGCTGATCGGCAATGGGGGGAAGGACACACCCAGCTGGTCGGCAATGGGGGGAAGGACACACCCAGCTGATCGGCAATGGGGGGAAGGACAGACCCAGCTGATCGGCAATGGGGGGAAGGACACACCCAGCTGATCGGCAATGGGGGGAAGGACAGACTCAGCTGATCGGCAATGGGGGGAAGGACAGACTCAGCTGATCGGCAATGGGGGGAAGCACACACCCAGCTGATCGGCAACGCGGGGAAGCACACACCCAGCTGATCGGCAATGGGGGGAAGCACACACCCAGCTGATCGGCAATGGGGGGAAGCACACACCCAGCTGATCGGCAATGGGGGGAAGCACACTCCCAGCTGATCGGCAATGGGGGGAAGCACACACCCAGCTGATCGGCAATGGGGGGAAGCACACTCCCAGCTGATCGGCAATGGGGGGAAGCACACACCCAGCTGATCGGCAATGGGGGGAAGGACAGACCCAGCTGATCGGCAATGCGGGGAAGCACACTCCCAGCTGATCGGCAATGGGGGGAAGCACACACCCAGCTGATCGGCAATGCGGGGAAGCACACACCCAGCTGATCGGCAATGCGGGGAAGCACACTCCCAGCTGATCGGCAATGCGGGGAAGGACACTCCCAGCTGATCGGCAATGGGGGGAAGGACACACCCAGCTGATCGGCAATGGGGGGAAGCACACACCCAGCTGATCGGCAATGCGGGGAAGGACACTCCCAGCTGATCGGCAATGGGGGAAGCACACACCCAGCTGATCGGCAATGGGGGGAAGCACACACCCAGCTGATCGGCATGGGGGGGAAGCACACACCCAGCTGATCGGCAATGCGGGGAAGCACACTCCCAGCTGATCGGCAATGCGGGGAAGCACACACCCAGCTGATCGGCAATGGGGGGAAGCACACACCCAGCTGATCGGCAATGGGGGGACGCACACTCCCAGCTGATCGGCAATGGGGGGAAGCACACGCCCAGCTGATCGGCAATGGGGGGAATCACACGCCCAGCTGATCGGCAATGGGGGAAAGCACACACCCAGCTGATCGGCAATGGGGGGAAGCACACACCCAGCTGATCGGCAATGGGGGGAAGCACACACCCAGCTGATCGGCAATGGGGGGAAGGACAGACCCAGCTGATCGGCAATGGGGGGAAGGACAGACCCAGCTGATCGGCAATGGGGGGAAGGGCAGACCCAGCTGATCGGCAATGGGGGGAAGCACACACCCAGCTGATCGGCAATGGGGGGAAGGACAGACCCAGCTGATCGGCAATGGGGGGAAGCACACACCCAGCTGATCGGCAATGGGGGGAAGGACAGACCCAGCTGATCGGCAGTGGGGGGAAGCACACACCCAGCTGATCGGCAATGCGGGGAAGGACAGACCCAGCTGATCGGCAATGGGGGGAAGCACACACCCAGCTGATCGGCAATGCGGGGAAAGCACACACCCAGCTGATCGGCAATGGGGGGAAGGACAGACCCAGGTGATCGGCAATGGGGGGAAGCACACACCCAGCTGATCGGTAATGCGGGGAAGCACACACCCAGCTGATCGGCAATGGGGGGAAGGGCAGACCCAGCTGATCGGCAATGGGGGGAAGGGCAGACCCAGCTGATCGGCAATGCGGGGAAGCACACTCCCAGCTGATCGGCAATGTGGGGAAGCACACACCCAGCTGATCGGCAATGGGGGGAAGGACAGACCCAGCTGATCGGCAATGCGGGGAAGCACACTCCCAGCTGATCGGCAATGTGGGGAAGCACACACCCAGCTGATCGGCAATGGGGGGAAGCACACACCCAGCTGATCGGCAATGGGGGGAAGGACACACCCAGCTGATCGGCAATGGGGGGAAGCACACACCCAGCTGATCGGCAATGCAGGGAAGCACACACCCAGCTAATCGGCAATGGGGGGAAGCACACACCCAGCTAATCGGCAATGGGGGGAAGCACACACCCAGCTGATCGGCAATGCGGGGAAGGACAGACCCAGCTGATCGGCAATGCGGGGAAGCACACACCCAGCTGATCGGCAATGGGGGGAAGGACAGACCCAGCTGATCGGCAATGGGGGGAAGCACACACCCAGCTGATCGGCAATGGGGGGAAGCACACACCCAGCTGATCGGCAATGCGGGGAAGGACAGACCCAGCTGATCGGCAATGCGGGGAAGCACACACCCAGCTGATCGGCAATGCGGGGAAGCACACACCCAGATGATCGGCAATGCGGGGAAGCACACTCCCAGCTGATCGGCAATGGGGGGAAGGACAAACCCAGCTGATCGGCAATGGGAGGAAGCACACACCCAGCTGGTCGGCAATGGGGGGAAGCACACACCCAGCTGATCGGCAATGGGGGGAAGGACAGACCCAGCTGATCGGCAATGGGGGGAAGGACACACCCAGCTGATCGGCAATGGGGGGAAGGACAGACTCAGCTGATCGGCAATGGGGGGAAGCACACACCCAGCTGATCGGCAACGCGGGGAAGCACACACCCAGCTGATCGGCAATGGGGGGAAGCACACACCCAGCTGATCGGCAATGGGGGGAAGCACACACCCAGCTGATCGGCAATGGGGGGAAGCACACTCCCAGCTGATCGGCAATGGGGGGAAGCACACACCCAGCTGATCGGCAATGGGGGGAAGCACACTCCCAGCTGATCGGCAATGGGGGGAAGCACACACCCAGCTGATCGGCAATGGGGGGAAGGACAGACCCAGCTGATCGGCAATGCGGGGAAGCACACTCCCAGCTGATCGGCAATGGGGGGAAGCACACACCCAGCTGATCGGCAATGCGGGGAAGCACACACCCAGCTGATCGGCAATGCGGGGAAGCACACTCCCAGCTGATCGGCAATGCGGGGAAGGACACTCCCAGCTGATCGGCAATGGGGGAAGCACACACCCAGCTGATCGGCAATGGGGGGAAGCACACACCCAGCTGATCGGCATGGGGGGGAAGCACACACCCAGCTGATCGGCAATGCGGGGAAGCACACTCCCAGCTGATCGGCAATGCGGGGAAGCACACACCCAGCTGATCGGCAATGGGGGGAAGCACACACCCAGCTGATCGGCAATGGGGGGACGCACACTCCCAGCTGATCGGCAATGGGGGGAAGCACACGCCCAGCTGATCGGCAATGGGGGGAATCACACGCCCAGCTGATCGGCAATGGGGGAAAGCACACACCCAGCTGATCGGCAATGGGGGGAAGCACACACCCAGCTGATCGGCAATGGGGGGAAGCACACACCCAGCTGATCGGCAATGGGGGGAAGGACAGACCCAGCTGATCGGCAATGGGGGGAAGGACAGACCCAGCTGATCGGCAATGGGGGGAAGGGCAGACCCAGCTGATCGGCAATGGGGGGAAGCACACACCCAGCTGATCGGCAATGGGGGGAAGCACACACCCAGCTGATCGGCAATGCGGGGAAGGACACTCCCAGCTGATCGGCAATGCGGGGAAGGACAGACCCAGCTGATCGGCAATGGGGGGGAAGAACACACCCAGCTGATCGGCAATGGGGGGAAGCACACTCCCAGCTGATCGGCAATGCGGGGAAGGACACTCCCAGCTGATCGGCAATGCGGGGAAGGACACTCCCAGCTGATCGGCAATGGGGGGGAAGAACACACCCAGCTGATCGGCAATGGGGGGAAGCACACTCCCAGCTGATCGGCAATGCGGGGAAGCACACACCCAGCTGATCGGCAATGGGGGGAAGGACACACCCAGCTGATCGGCAATGGGGGGAAGCACACACCCAGCTGATCGGCAATGTGGGGAAGCACACACCCAGCTGATCGGCAATGGGGGGAAGCACAGACCCAGCTGTTCGGCAATGCGGGGAAGCACACACCCAGCTGATCGGCAATGGGGGGAAGGACACACCCAGCTGATCGGCAATGGGGGGAAGGACAGACCCAGCTGATCGGCAATGCGGGGAGGCACACACCCAGCTGATCGGCAATGGGGGGAAGCACACTCCCAGCTGATCGGCAATGTGGGGAAGCACACACCCAGCTGATCGGCAATGGGAGGAAGGACACACCCAGCTGATCGGCAATGGGGGGAAGGACACAAGCAGCTGATCGGCAATGGGGGGAAGGACAGACCCAGCTGATCGGCAATGCGGGGAAGCACACACCTAGCTGATCGGCAATGGGGGGAAGGACAGACCCAGCTGATCGGCAATGGGGGGAAGGACACACCCAGCTGATCGGCAATGTGGGGAAGCACACACCCAGCTGATCGGCAATGGGGGGAAGCACACACCCAGCTGATCGGCAATGGGGGGAAGCACACACCCAGCTGATCGGCAATGGGGGGAAGGACACAAGCAGCTGATCGGCAATGGGGGGAAGGACAGACCCAGCTGATCGGCAATGCGGGGAAGCACACTCCCAGCTGATCGGCAATGGGGGGAAGGACACACCCAGCTGATCGGCAATGTGGGGAAGCACACACCCAGCTGATCGGCAATGGGGGGAAGCACACACCCAGCTGATCGGCAATGGGGGGAAGCACACACCCAGCTGATCGGCAATGGGGGGAAGGACACAAGCAGCTGATCGGCAATGGGGGGAAGGACAGACCCAGCTGATCGGCAATGCGGGGAAGCACACTCCCAGCTGATCGGCAATGGGGGGAAGGACAGACCCAGCTGATCGGCAATGCGGGGAAGCACACACCCAGCTGATCGGCAATGCGGGGAAGGACACTCCCAGCTGATCGGCAATGGGGGGAAGCACACACCCAGCTGATCGGCAATGGGGGAAAGGACAGACCCAGCTGATCGGCAATGCGGGGAAGCACACTCCCAGCTGATCGGCAATGGGGGGAAGCACACACCCAGCTGATCGGCAATGGGGGGAAGGACAGACCCAGCTGATCGGCAATGAGGGGAAGCACACACCCAGCTGATCGGCAATGGGGGGAAGCACACACCCAGCTGATCGGCAATGCGGGGAAGCACACACCCAGCTGATCGGCAATGGGGGGAAGCACACACCCAGCTGATCGGCAATGGGGGGAAGCACACACCCAGCTGATCGGCAATGCGGGGAAGCACGCTCCCAGCTGATCGGCAATGGGGGGAAGCACACACCCAGCTGATCGGCAATGGGGGGAAGGACAGACCCAGCTGATCGGCAATGGGGGGAAGCACACTCCCAGCTGATCGGCAATGGGGGGACGCACACTCCCAGCTGATCGGCAATGGGGGGAAGGACAGACCCAGCTGATCGGCAATGGGGGGAAGCACACACCCAGCTGATCGGCAATGGGGGAAAGGACAGACCCAGCTGATCGGCAATGCGGGGAAGCACACTCCCAGCTGATCGGCAATGGGGGGAAGCACACACCCAGCTGATCGGCAATGGGGGGAAGGACAGACCCAGCTGATCGGCAATGAGGGGAAGCACACACCCAGCTGATCGGCAATGGGGGGAAGCACACACCCAGCTGATCGGCAATGCGGGGAAGCACACACCCAGCTGATCGGCAATGGGGGGAAGCACACACCCAGCTGATCGGCAATGGGGGGAAGCACACACCCAGCTGATCGGCAATGCGGGGAAGCACGCTCCCAGCTGATCGGCAATGGGGGGAAGCACACACCCAGCTGATCGGCAATGGGGGGAAGGACACACCCAGCTGATCGGCAATGGGGGGAAGCACACACCCAGCTGATCGGCAATGGGGGGAAGCACACACCCAGCTGATCGGCAATGGGGGAAGCACACGCCCAGCTGATCGGCAATGGGGGGAAGGAAACACCCAGCTGATCGGCAATGGGGGGAAGCACACACGCAGCTGATCGGCAATGGGGGGAAGCACACACCCAGCTGATCGGCAATGGGGGGAAGGACACACCCAGCTGATCGGCAATGGGGGGAAGGACACACCCAGCTGATCGGCAATGCGGGGAAGCACACACCCAGCTCATCGGCAATGGGGGGAAGGACACACCCAGCTGATCGGCAATGCGGGGAAGCACACACCCAGCTGATCGGCAATGGGGGGCAGCACACACCCAGCTGATCGGCAATGGGGGGAAGCACACACCCAGCTGATCGGCAATGGGGGGAAGGACACACCCAGCTGATCGGCAATGGGGGGAAGGACACACCCAGCTCATCGGCAATGGGGGGCAGCACACACCCAGCTGATCGGCAATGGGGGGAAGGACACTCCCAACAGATCGGCAATGGGGGGAAGGACACTCCCAACTGATCGGCAATGGGGGGAAGGACACTCCCAACAGATCGGCAATGGGGGGAAGGACAGACCCAGCTGATCGGCAATGGGGGGAAGGACACACCCAGCTGATCGGCAATGGGGGGAAGGACAGACCCAACTGATCGGCAATGGGGGGGAAGGACACACCCAGCTGATCGGCAATGGGGGGAAGCACACACCCAGCTGATCGGCAATGGGGGGAAGCACACACCCAGCTGATCAGCAATGGGGGGAAGCACACACCCAGCTGATCGGCAATGGGGGGAAGGACAGACCCAGCTGATCGGCAATGGGGGGAAGGACACACCCAGCTGATCGGCAATGGGGGGAAGCACACACCCAGCTGATCGGCAATGGGGGGAAGCACACACCCAGCTGATCGGCAATGGGGGGAAGGACAGACCCAGCTGATCGGCAATGGGGGAAGGACAGACCCAGCTGATCGGCAATGCGGGGAAGGACACACCCAGCTGATCGGCAATGGGGGGAAGCACACTCCCAGCTGATCGGCAATGCGGGGAAGCACACACCCAGCTGATCGGCAATGGGGGGGAAGCACACTCCCAGCTGATCGGCAATGCGGGGAAGGACACACCCAGCTGATCGGCAATGGGGGGAAGCACACTCCCAGCTGATCGGCAATGCGGGGAAGCACACACCCAGCTGATCGGCAATGGGGGGAAGCACACACCCAGCTGATCGGCAATGCGGGGAAGCACACACCCAGCTGATCGGCAATGGTGGGAGCCACACACCCAGCTGATCGGCAATGGGGGGAAGCACACACCCAGCTGATCGGCAATGGGGGGGAAGCACACACCCAGCTGATCGGCAATGGGGGGAAGCACACACCCAGCTGATCGGCAATGGGGGGAAGCACACACCCAGCTGATCGGCAATGGGGGGAAGGAAACACCCAACTGATCGGCAATGCGGGGAAGCACACACCCAGCTGATCGGCAATGGGGGGAAGGACAGACCCAGCTGATCGGCAATGGGGGGAAGGACACACCCAGCTGATCGGCAATGCGGGGAAGCACACACCCAGCTGATCGGCAATGGGGGGAAGCACAATCCCAGCTGATCGGCAATGGGGGGAAGGGCACACCCAGCTGATCGGCAATGGGGGGAAGCACACACCCAGCTGATCGGCAATGGGGGGAAGGACAGACCCAGCTGATCGGCAATGGGGGGAAGCACACACCCAGCTGATCGGCAATGGGGGGAAGGGCACACCCAGCTGATCGGCAATGGGGGGAAGCACAATCCCAGCTGATCGGCAATGGGGGGAAGGGCACACCCAGCTGATCGGCAATGGGGGGAAGCACACACCCAGCTGATCGGCAATGGGGGGAAGGGCACACCCAGCTGATCGGCAATGGGGGGAAGCACAATCCCAGCTGATCGGCAATGGGGGGAAGGACAGACCCAGCTGATCGGCAATGGGGGGAAGGACAGACCCAGCTGATCGGCAATGGGGGGAAGGACACTCCCAGCTGATCGGCAATGGGGGGAAGGAAACACCCAACTGATCGGCAATGCGGGGAAGCACACACCCAGCTGATCGGCAATGGGGGGAAGGACAGACCCAGCTGATCGGCAATGGGGGGAAGGACACACCCAGCTGATCGGCAATGCGGGGAAGCACACACCCAGCTGATCGGCAATGGGGGGAAGCACAATCCCAGCTGATCGGCAATGGGGGGAAGGGCACACCCAGCTGATCGGCAATGGGGGGAAGCACACTCCCAGCTGATCGGCAATGGGGGGAAGGACAGACCCAGCTGATCGGCAATGGGGGGAAGGACAGACCCAGCTGATCGGCAATGGGGGGAAGGACAGACCCAGCTGATCGGCAATGGGGGGAAGCACACTCCCAGCTGATCGGCAATGGGGGGAAGCACACACCCAGCTGATCGGCAATGGGGGGAAGGACAGACCCAGCTGATCGGCAATGGGGGGAAGCACACACCCAGCTGATCGGCAATGGGGGGAAGCACACACCCAGCTGATCGGCAATGGGGGGAAGCACACACCCAGCTGATCGGCAATGGGGGGAAGCACACACCCAGCTGATCGGCAATGGGGGGAAGCACACTCCCAGCTGATCGGCAATGGGGGGAAGCACACACCCAGCTGATCGGCAATGGGGGGAAGCACACACCCAGCTGATCGGCAATGGGGGGAAGCACACTCCCAGCTGATCGGCAATGGGGGGAAGCACACACCCAGCTGATCGGCAATGCGGGGAAGCACACACCCAGCTGATCGGCAATGGGGGGAAGCACACACCCAGCTGATCGGCAATGGGGGGAGGCACACACCCAGCTGATCGGCAATGGGGGGAAGCACACACCCAGCTGATCGGCAATGGGGGGAAGGACAGACCCAGCTGATCGGCAATGCGGGGAAGGACACTCCCAGCTGATCGGCAATGGGGGGAAGGACACACCCAGCTGATCGGCAATGGGGGGAAGGACACTCCCAGCTGATCGGCAATGGGGGGAAGGACACACCCAGCTGATCGGCAATGCGGGGAAGCACACACCCAGCTGATCGGCAATGCGGGGAAGGACAGACCCAGCTGATCGGCAATGCGGGGAAGGACAGACCCAGCTGATCGGCAATGCGGGGAAGCACAGTCCCAGCTGACCGGCAATGGGGGGGAAGCACACGCCCAGCTGATCGGCAATGGGGGGAAGCACACACCCAGCTGATCGGCAATGGGGGGAAGCACACACCCAGCTGATCGGCAATGGGGGGAAGGACAGACCCAGCTGATCGGCAATGGGGGGAAGCACACACCCAGCTGATCGACAATGGGGGGAAGGACAGACCCAGCTGATCGGCAATGGGGGGAAGGACAGACCCAGCTGATCGGCAATGGGGGGGAAGGACAGACCCAGCTGATCGGCAATGGGGGGAAGCACACACCCAGCTGATCGGCAATGCGGGGAAGGACAGACCCAGCTGATCGGCAATGGGGGGAAGCACACACCCAGCTGATCGGCAATGGGGGGAAGGACACACCCAGCTGATCGGCAATGCGGGGAAGGACAGACCCAGCTGATCGGCAATGGGGGGAAGCACACACCCAGCTGATCGGCAATGGGGGGAAGCACACACCCAGCTGATCGGCAATGCGGGGAACGACAGACCCAGCTGATCGGCAATGGGGGGAAGCACACACCCAGCTGATCGGCAATGGGGGGAAGCACACACCCAGCTGATCGGCAATGGGGGGAAGCACACGCCCAGCTGATCGGCAATGGGGGGAAGGACAGACCCAGCTGATCGGCAATGGGGGGAAGGACAGACCCAGCTGATCGGCAATGGGGGGAAGGACACACCCAGCTGATCGGCAATGGGGGGAAGGACAGACCCAGCTGATCGGCAATGGGGGGAAGCACACACCCAGCTGATCGGCAATGGGGGGAAGGACACTCCCAGCTGATCGGCAATGGGGGGAAGCACACTCCCAGCTGATCGGCAATGGGGGGAAGGACAGACCCAGCTGATCGGCAATGGGGGAAGCACACACCCAGCTGATCGGCAATGCGGGGAAGCACACTCCCAGCTGATCGGCAATGGGGGGAAGCACACACCCAGCTGATCGGCAATGGGGGGAAGCACACACCCAGCTGATCGGCAATGCGGGGAAGGACAGACCCAGCTGATCGGCAATGGGGGGAAGCACACACCCAGCTGATCGGCAATGCGGGGAAGCACACTCCCAGCTGATCGGCAATGGGGGGAAGCACACACCCAGCTGATCGGCAATGCGGGGAAGGACAGACCCAGCTGATCGGCAATGGGGGGAAGGACAGACCCAGCTGATCGGCAATGGGTGGAAGGACACTCCCAGCTGATCGGCAATGGGGGGAAGCACACTCCCAGCTGATCGGCAATGGGGGGAAGGACAGACCCAGCTGATCGGCAATGGGGGGAAGCACACACCCAGCTGATCGGCAATGGGGGGAAGCACACACCCAGCTGATCGGCAATGGGGGGAAGCACACACCCAGCTGATCGGCAATGCGGGGAAGGACACGCCCAGCTGATCGGCAATGGGGGGGAAGGACACACCCAGCTGATCGGCAACGCGGGGAAGGACAGACCCAGCTGATCGGCAATGGGGGGAAGGACAGACCCAGCTGATTGGCAATGGGGGGAAGGACAGACCCAGCTGATCGGCAATGCGGGGAAGGACACTCCCAGCTGATCGGCAATGGGGGGGAGCACACGCCCAGCTGATCGGCAATGGGGGGAAGCACACGCCCAGCTGATCGGCAATGGGGGGAAGCACACACCCAGCTGATCGGCAATGGGGGGAAGGACACTCCCAGCTGATCGGCAATGGGGGGAAGGACAGACCCAGCTGATCGACAATGGGGGGAAGGACACACCCAGCTGATCGGCAATGGGGGGAAGGACACACCCAGCTGATCGGCAATGGGGGGAAGGACACTCCCAGCTGATCGGCAATGGGGGGAAGGACAGACCCAGCTGATCGACAATGGGGGGAAGGACACACCCAGCTGATCGGCAATGGGGGGAAGGACACACCCAGCTGATCGGCAACGCGGGGAAGGACACTCCCAGCTGATCGGCAATGGGGGGAAGCACACACCCAGCTGATCGGCAATGCGGGGAAGCACACACCCAGCTGATCGGCAATGGGGGGAAGGACAGACCCAGCTGATCGGCAATGCGGGGAAGGACAGACCCAGCTGATCGGCAATGGGGGGAAGCACACACCCAGCTGATCGGCAATGCGGGGAAGGACAGACCCAGCTGATCGGCAATGGGGGGAAGCACACTCACAGCTGACCGGCAATGGGGGGAAGGACACTCCCAGCTGATCGGCAATGGGGGGAAGCACACACCCAGCTGATCGGCAATGCGGGGAAGCACACACCCAGCTGATCGGCAATGGGGGGAAGGACACACCCAGCTGATCGGCAATGGGGGGAAGGACAGACCCAGCTGATCGGCAATGGGGGGAAGCACACGCCCAGCTGATCGGCAATGGGGGGAAGGACAGACCCAGCTGATCGGCAATGGGGGGAAGGACAGACCCAGCTGATCGGCAATGGGGGGAAGCACACGCCCAGCTGATCGGCAATGGGGGGAAGGACAGACCCAGCTGATCGGCAATGGGGGGAAGCACACTCCCAGCTGATCGGCAATGGGGGGAAGGACACACCCAGCTGACCGGCAATGGGGGGAAGCACATACCCAGCTGATCGGCAATGGGGGGAAGCACACACCCAGCTGATCGGCAATGGGGGGAAGGACAGACCCAGCTGATCGGCAATGCGGGGAAGCACACTCCCAGCTGATCGGCAATGGGGGGAAGGACAGACCCAGCTGATCGGCAATGCGGGGAAGCACACACCCAGCTGATCGGCAATGGGGGGAAGCACACACCCAGCTGATCGGCAATGGGGGGAAGCACACACCCAGCTGATCGGCAATGGGGGGAAGCACACACCCAGCTGATCGGCAATGGGGGGAAGCACACTCCCAGCTGATCGGCAATGTGGGGAAGCACACACCCAGCTGATCGGCAATGCGGGGAAGCACACACCCAGCTGATCGGCAATGCGGGGAAGCACACACCCAGCTGCCCGGCAATGCGGGGAAGCACACTCCCAGCTGATCGGCAATGCGGGGAAGCACACTCCCAGCTGATCGGCAATGGGGGGAGTCACACCCACCCACCGATAGTCCTGGTCATGCAGAATGGTAAATCAGGGTGAGGCTGGCTGGGGAGGGTCAGTTCTACCGGCAGTGCGAGGAGAGAGATTCCGAGTGGGTGGGGTTTCCTCTCAGGGTTTAATGAATTGAAGAATTGAACGAAAGGGAACTTTCAGCACATTCTTCAACTGCTGCCTGAACTGAGTCTGTGTCACGGCGTAAATCGCAGTGTTTGTGCAGCAACTCAGGAGCTGCAGCATGAAGCCCAATTCCATAACATAATAATCTAACAAAACAGACCGATACCCGAGATCGTCCATCCGGCTCCATATAGAATAAACCATTAACGCTGACCATAACAGGATGAAGTTGGCGGAGATAACGAAGAGTAAGATGATGGATTTGCTGCGACTCTCCATCTCGGGGTCTCGGGCACTGTGCCCACTGCTGTGAGCCCGGAGTCTCCTGCGGGCCCTGCTGCTCAGGACAATGTGTCTGACGGTGAGAACATTGAGCAGCAGAATCAGGGCGAATGGAACACCCGGGGTTAGAATGTGGTGGAGGAACTCGATTGGTCCCCAGACCGGAGATTCCGCAACACCCATTGTGACATCACAAAACCAGGGGTTGTTCCCCAGCCGATACCCACCGGACAGCATCACCCCCCAGGAAATGTCCTTCAGACAGCTCAGCACAGCCACTGTCCCCAGAACCACAGCCGCCGCTTTCTCGCTGCAATATTCACTTTTCAGCCTCGGGCAACAAATGGCCACAAATCGATCAAAGGTGAAAGTGACGGTGAACCAGACAGAACAGTCAGTGGCTGCATAAAGCAGGGCGGCGTGGACATTACACACGGGGATGGACCGCAGGAAATAAAACTGTACAGGAAAAACAATGGGAATGTGTCTGAATATCAGGTCGAGAATCACGACCAGGAGATCCCCCACTGCCATGGCCAACAGGTAACAACTCACACATTTGGACAGCCCACAGTTTCTTCTCTTCAGGACCACAATTGTGATGAGGTTCACTGTGAGGAAGGGAAATACACAATGAAATTATACATCAGCCTGGGAAAGACATCACAAGTATGGTCGGCGTGGTGTGGAGGGAGTGAAATAAATATATACTAATACACACACTCACAGAGACAGTAACACACTCACACACAGACACAGAAACAGTAACACACTCACACACAGACAGTAATACATTCACACACACACACTCACTCACACACAGACACTAACACACTCACACAAACACAGGCACTAACACACAAACTAACACACTCACACAGACAGTAATACACTCACACACACACACACAGACAGTAATACACTCACACACACACTCACACACAGACACTAACACACTCACCCAAACACAGGCACTAACACACACACACACTTACACTCACACACAGACAGTAATACACACTCACACAGACACTAACACACACAATAACACACACACACTCACACACAGACAGTAATACACTCACTCACACACAGACACTAACACACTCACAAACACAGACACTAACACTCACACAGACACTAACACACTCACACGCACATACAGAGACAGTAATACACTCACACTTACACAGACACTAACACACACTTACACACACATACAGAGACAGTAATACCCTCACACTCACACAGACAGTAACAGACACACCGACACACATACAGTAACACACTCACACACACACGGACAGAGACAGTTATGCATTCACACTCACACAGACACTGAACCACACACATGCATACAGTAACACACTCACATACACACACAGACAGAGACAGTAATACACTCACACTCACAGACACTGACACACACACACACATCCAGAGGCAGTAATACACTCACACACACACAGCCACTAACACACACATACACACATACAGAGACAGTAATACACTCACACACACATACAGAGACAGTAATACACTCACACATACAGAGACAGTAATACACTCACACTCACACATACAGAGACAGTAATACACTCACACTCACACATACTGAGACAGTAATACACTCACACACAGACTAACACACTCACACACTCACATACAGAGACAGCAATACACTCACACAGATACTAACACACACACACACAGTAATGCACACACACGCACAGACAGAGACTGTAATGCACTCACACAGAGACTAACACACTCACACACGCATATACAGAGACAGTAATACACTCACACACACACATACACTACACACTCACACACTCATACAGAGACAGTAATACACTCACACACACACATACAGAGACAGTAATACACACACACTCACACACAGACACTAATACACACACACACAGACACACAGATAGACCCTAATACACACACTCACTCACACACACAAAGACACCAATGGGCACAATCTCACACACAGATGCACTAATACACATCCACGCACAGACTAAACAGAGACTCTAATACACACACACACTCACACACAGACACTAATACACACACACAGATACACTAATGCACACACTCACAGACAAACACACAGACAGCAATACGCACACTCACACACAGAAACACTAATACACACACTCACACAAAACAGACACACACAGGGACACTAATTCACACTCACAGACACAGAGACACAAATACACACACACTCACACAGAGACAATAATACACACACTCACAGACACAAGCACAGACATTGATACACACACTCACACACATAGACACTAATACAGACACACAAAGACACAGACAGAGGCACGAATACACACACTCACAAACACACACAGCCACACACAGATACACTAATGCACACACACAGACATACACAGACACTAATACACACACTCTCACACACAAGCACTAATGCACACACTCACAGGCACACATAGACACTAATCCACACGCACACACAGACACTAATACACACACTCACTGACACAGCGAGACAGTAATATACACACAGAGACACAGACACAATAATACACATACTCACCCACAAGCACTAATACACACTCACAGATACACTAATACACACACTCACAGACACCCACAGACACGAATACACACACACACAGGCGCACTAATACATACACTCACAGTCACACACAGACACTAATACACACACTCACAGACACCCAGAGACACTAATTCACACACTCACTGACACACAGAGACACTAATGTACACACTTACAGACCCAGAGACACAAAACTCACACACACAGACATACACAGATACATTGATAGATAAATTGAAACACACAGGGACACTAATACACACAATCACACACACACACTAATGCACACACTCACAGACATACAGAGACACTAATACACGATCTAAATGACACATAAAGACACTAATATACACACTTACATACACAGAGACACTAAAACACACACACAGACACACACAGATACAATGATACACACATAGGGACAGTAATAAACACAATCACAGACTCACACAGACACTAGCACACACACACACACAGAAACACTAATACACTCACAGACTCACACAGATACACTAATATATACACTCACAGACTCACACAGACAGTAGCACACACACTCACAGACAAACAGAGGCACCAATACACACACTCACAGACACATTAATACATACACTCACAGACTCACACAGACAGTAGCACACACACTCACAGACACACAGAAACACTAATACACACACTCACAAACACACAGAGGCACTAATACACACACTCACAGACACACAAATACACACACTTACATACACACAGAGACACTAACACACTCTCAGACACAGAGACACTAATACACACACTCACAGACACACATAGAGACACTAATACACACACACACACTTATTCACATTCTCACAGACACACAGAGACACTAATACACACACTCGCAGACACACAGAGACACTAATACACACACTCACAGACACACAGATACACTAATACACACACTCACAGACACACAGAGACACTAATACACACACTCACAGACACAAAGAGACACTAATACACACACTCGCAGACACACAGAGACACTAATACACACACACACAGACACACAGAGACACTAATACACACACTCGCAGACACACAAATACACACACTTACATACACACAGAGACACTAACACACACACTCACAGACACACAGAGACACTAATACACACACTCACAGACACACAGAGACACTAATACACACACTCACAGACACAAAGAGACACTGATACACACACTCGCAGACACACAGAGACACTAATACACACACTCACAGACACACAGAGGCACTCATACACACACTCGCAGACACACAAATACACACACTTACATACACACAGAGACACTAATACACACACTCACAGACACACAAATACACACACTCACAGACACACAGAGACACTAATACACACACTCACAGACACACAGAGACACTAATACACACACTCACAGACACAAAGAGACACGAATACACACACTCGCAGACACACAGAGACACTAATACACACACTCACAGACACACAGAGACACTAATACACACACTCACAGTCACACAGAGACACTAATACACACACTCACAGACACACAGAGACACTAATACACACACTCACAGACACAAAGAGACACTAATACACACACTCACACAGAGACACTAATACACACACTCACAGACACACAGAGACACTAATACACACACTCACAGACACACAGAGATACTAATACACACACTCACATACACACAGAGACACTAATACACACACTCACAGACACACAGAGACACTAACACACACACTCACAGACACACAGAGACACTAATACACACACTCACAGACACACAGAGACACTAATACACACACTCACAGACACACAGAGACACTAATACACACACTCTCAGACACACAGAGACACTAATACACACACTCACAGACACACAGAGACACTATACACACACTCACAGACACACAGAGACACTAACACACACACTCACAGACACACAGAGACACTAACACACACACTCACAGACACACAGAGACACTAATACACACACTCACAGACACACAGAGGCACTAATACACACACTCACAGATACACCAAGACACTAATACACACACTCACAGACACACCGAGACACTAATACACACACTCGCAGACACACAAATACACACACTTACATACACACAGAGACACTAACACACACACTCACAGACACACAGAGACACTAATACACACACTCACAGACACACAGAGACACTAATACACACACTCACAGACACAAAGAGACACTAATACACACACTCCCAGACACACAGAGACACTAATACACACACTCACAGACACACAGAGGCACTCATACACACACGCGCAGACAGACAAATACACACACTTACATACACACAGAGACACTAATACACACACTCACAGACACACAGAGACACTAATACACACACTCGCAGACACACAAATACACACACTCACAGACACACAGAGACACTAATACACACACTCACAGACACACAGAGACACTAATACACACACTCACAGACACAAAGAGACACGAATACACACACTCGCAGACACACAGAGACACTAATACACACACTCACAGACACACAGAGACACTAATACACACACTCACAGACACACAGAGACACTAACACACACACTCTCAGACACAGAGACACTAATACACACACTCGCAGACACACAAATATACAAACTCACATACACACAGAGACACTAACACACTCTCAGACACAGAGACACTAATACACACACACACACTTATTCACATTCTCACAGACACACAGAGACATACATCCACACACCCACAGGCACATGGAGACTCTAATGCACACACTCTCACACACACACAGACACTGTCATGTGCGAGTACCTGTAAGAAATGGGTGTTTATAAATGGGTGTGTATATAAATATCTATAGTGAAGTACCTTACAGAAATGGGTGTTTATTACTGCAGTGATGTCAGAGAGTGTGTGGAGATGGGCTGTCTGTCCGCTTTTTCTTTCATTTTGGCTGTTTGCTCCAGGGTGTGTTTTAGATTTGTTTTCAGTGTTGGAGCTGAAGCCAGACAGAGCAGGTGTACTGTTGATCTCTCTGCCATGAGAAACTATCTCTTGATCATTTGGTGAATTCAGAATTATAAATGTTCTCAGTAGTGAATGTAAACCAAACGTCCCTCTGGTAAAATGTGTCTGAAGTCGTTTGGGTGTCAAAAGGACAGCTTTCGGATTACTTAGTGTTGTATTCTTTGGGGGTTGAATTTGAATTAATGGTTCCTAAGTTGTTCACTGTATGTTTTAAAAAGGTTAACTTGAGCTTATAGAATAAACATTGTTTTGCTTCGAAAAATACGTTTCCATTTCTGCTGTACCCCACTGTAGTGTGGGCCATGTGCTCCCCATAACACAATCTATTAAAATTTGTGGGTCAGGGGAACTCCAAGATACACTTTGTGGTTCTCTAAACCCTGGCCCATAACACAAATACACATACTCACAGACACACAGAGACACTAATACACACACTCACAGATACACCGAGACACTAATACACTCACTCGCAGACACACAGAGACACTAATACACACACTCACATACACACAGAGACACTAATACATACACTCACAGACACACAGAGACACTAATACACACACTCGCAGACACACAAATACACACACTTACATACACACAGAGACACTAATACACACACTCACATATACACAGAGACACTAATACTCACACTCACAGACACACAGAGACACTAATACACACACTCACAGACACACAGAGACACTAATACACACACTCACAGACACACAGAGACACTAATACACACACTCACAGACACAAAGAGACACGAATACACACACTCGCAGACACACAGAGACACTAATACACACACTCACAGACACACAGAGACACTAATACACACACTCACAGACACACAGAGACACTAACACACACACTCTCAGACACAGAGACACTAATACACACACTCGCAGACACACAAATACACACACTCACATACACACAGAGACACTAACACACTCTCAGACACAGAGACACTAATACACACACACACACTTATTCACATTCTCACAGACACACAGAGACATACATCCACACACCCACAGGCACATGGAGACTCTAATGCACACACTCTCACACACACACACAGACACTGTCATGTGCGAGTACCTGTAAGAAATGGGTGTTTATAAATGGGTGTGTATATAAATATCTATAGTGAAGTACCTTACAGAAATGGGTGTTTATTACTGCAGTGATGTCAGAGAGTGTGTGGAGATGGGCTGTCTGTCCGCTTTTTCTTTCATTTTGGCTGTTTGCTCCAGGGTGTGTTTTAGATTTGTTTTCAGTGTTGGAGCTGAAGCCAGACAGAGCAGGTGTACTGTTGATCTCTCTGCCATGAGAAACTATCTCTTGATCATTTGGTGAATTCAGAATTATAAATGTTCTCAGTAGTGAATGTAAACCTAACGTCCCTCTGGTAAAATGTGTCTGAAGTCGTTTGGGTGTCAAAAGGACAGCTTTCGGATTACTTAGTGTTGTATTCTTTGGGGGTTGAATTTGAATTAATGGTTCCTAAGTTGTTCACTGTATGTTTTAAAAAGGTTAACTTGAGCTTATAGAATAAACATTGTTTTGCTTCGAAAATTACGTTTCCATTTCTGCTGTACCCCACTGTAGTGTGGGCCATGTGCTCCCCATAACACAATCTATTAACATTTGTGGGTCAGGGGAACTCCAAGATACACTTTGTGGTTCTCTAAACCCTGGCCCATAACACAAATACACATACTCACAGACACACAGAGACACTAATACACACACTCACAGATACACCGAGACACTAATACACTCACTCGCAGACACACAGAGACACTAATACACACACTCACATACACACAGAGACACTAATACATACACTCACAGACACACAGAGACACTAATACACACACTCGCAGACACACAAATACACACACTTACATACACACAGAGACACTAATACACACACTCACATATACACAGAGACACTAATACTCACACTCACAGACACACAGAGACACTAATACACACACTCACAGACACACAGAGACACTAACACACACACTCACAGACACACAGAGACACTAACACACACACTCACAGACACACAGAGACACTAATACACACACTCACAGACACACAGAGGCACTAATACACACACTCACAGATACACCAAGACACTAATACACACACTCACAGACACACCGAGACACTAATACACACACTCGCAGACACACAAATACACACACTTACATACACACAGAGACACTAACACACACACTCACAGACACACAGAGACACTAATACACACACTCACAGACACACAGAGACACTAATACACACACTCACAGACACAAAGAGACACTAATACACACACTCCCAGACACACAGAGACACTAATACACACACTCACAGACACACAGAGGCACTCATACACACACGCGCAGACAGACAAATACACACACTTACATACACACAGAGACACTAATACACACACTCACAGACACACAGAGACACTAATACACACACTCGCAGACACACAAATACACACACTCACAGACACACAGAGACACTAATACACACACTCACAGACACACAGAGACACTAATACACACACTCACAGACACAAAGAGACACGAATACACACACTCGCAGACACACAGAGACACTAATACACACACTCACAGACACACAGAGACACTAATACACACACTCACAGACACACAGAGACACTAACACACACACTCTCAGACACAGAGACACTAATACACACACTCGCAGACACACAAATATACAAACTCACATACACACAGAGACACTAACACACTCTCAGACACAGAGACACTAATACACACACACACACTTATTCACATTCTCACAGACACACAGAGACATACATCCACACACCCACAGGCACATGGAGACTCTAATGCACACACTCTCACACACACACAGACACTGTCATGTGCGAGTACCTGTAAGAAATGGGTGTTTATAAATGGGTGTGTATATAAATATCTATAGTGAAGTACCTTACAGAAATGGGTGTTTATTACTGCAGTGATGTCAGAGAGTGTGTGGAGATGGGCTGTCTGTCCGCTTTTTCTTTCATTTTGGCTGTTTGCTCCAGGGTGTGTTTTAGATTTGTTTTCAGTGTTGGAGCTGAAGCCAGACAGAGCAGGTGTACTGTTGATCTCTCTGCCATGAGAAACTATCTCTTGATCATTTGGTGAATTCAGAATTATAAATGTTCTCAGTAGTGAATGTAAACCAAACGTCCCTCTGGTAAAATGTGTCTGAAGTCGTTTGGGTGTCAAAAGGACAGCTTTCGGATTACTTAGTGTTGTATTCTTTGGGGGTTGAATTTGAATTAATGGTTCCTAAGTTGTTCACTGTATGTTTTAAAAAGGTTAACTTGAGCTTATAGAATAAACATTGTTTTGCTTCGAAAAATACGTTTCCATTTCTGCTGTACCCCACTGTAGTGTGGGCCATGTGCTCCCCATAACACAATCTATTAAAATTTGTGGGTCAGGGGAACTCCAAGATACACTTTGTGGTTCTCTAAACCCTGGCCCATAACACAAATACACATACTCACAGACACACAGAGACACTAATACACACACTCACAGATACACCGAGACACTAATACACTCACTCGCAGACACACAGAGACACTAATACACACACTCACATACACACAGAGACACTAATACATACACTCACAGACACACAGAGACACTAATACACACACTCGCAGACACACAAATACACACACTTACATACACACAGAGACACTAATACACACACTCACATATACACAGAGACACTAATACTCACACTCACAGACACACAGAGACACTAATACACACACTCACAGACACACAGAGACACTAATACACACACTCACAGACACACAGAGACACTAATACACACACTCACAGACACAAAGAGACACGAATACACACACTCGCAGACACACAGAGACACTAATACACACACTCACAGACACACAGAGACACTAATACACACACTCACAGACACACAGAGACACTAACACACACACTCTCAGACACAGAGACACTAATACACACACTCGCAGACACACAAATACACACACTCACATACACACAGAGACACTAACACACTCTCAGACACAGAGACACTAATACACACACACACACTTATTCACATTCTCACAGACACACAGAGACATACATCCACACACCCACAGGCACATGGAGACTCTAATGCACACACTCTCACACACACACACAGACACTGTCATGTGCGAGTACCTGTAAGAAATGGGTGTTTATAAATGGGTGTGTATATAAATATCTATAGTGAAGTACCTTACAGAAATGGGTGTTTATTACTGCAGTGATGTCAGAGAGTGTGTGGAGATGGGCTGTCTGTCCGCTTTTTCTTTCATTTTGGCTGTTTGCTCCAGGGTGTGTTTTAGATTTGTTTTCAGTGTTGGAGCTGAAGCCAGACAGAGCAGGTGTACTGTTGATCTCTCTGCCATGAGAAACTATCTCTTGATCATTTGGTGAATTCAGAATTATAAATGTTCTCAGTAGTGAATGTAAACCTAACGTCCCTCTGGTAAAATGTGTCTGAAGTCGTTTGGGTGTCAAAAGGACAGCTTTCGGATTACTTAGTGTTGTATTCTTTGGGGGTTGAATTTGAATTAATGGTTCCTAAGTTGTTCACTGTATGTTTTAAAAAGGTTAACTTGAGCTTATAGAATAAACATTGTTTTGCTTCGAAAATTACGTTTCCATTTCTGCTGTACCCCACTGTAGTGTGGGCCATGTGCTCCCCATAACACAATCTATTAACATTTGTGGGTCAGGGGAACTCCAAGATACACTTTGTGGTTCTCTAAACCCTGGCCCATAACACAAATACACATACTCACAGACACACAGAGACACTAATACACACACTCACAGATACACCGAGACACTAATACACTCACTCGCAGACACACAGAGACACTAATACACACACTCACATACACACAGAGACACTAATACATACACTCACAGACACACAGAGACACTAATACACACACTCGCAGACACACAAATACACACACTTACATACACACAGAGACACTAATACACACACTCACATATACACAGAGACACTAATACTCACACTCACAGACACACAGAGACACTAATACACACACTCACAGACACACAGAGACACTAATACACACACTCACAGACACACAGAGACACTAATACACACACTCACAGTCACACAGAGACACTAATACACACACTCACAGACACACAGAGACACTAATACACACACTCACAGACACAAAGAGACACTAATACACACACTCACACAGAGACACTAATACACACACTCACAGACACACAGAGACACTAATACACACACTCACAGACACACAGAGACACTAATACACACACTCACATACACACAGAGACACTAATACACACACTCACAGACACACAGAGACACAAACACACACACTCACAGACACACAGAGACACTAATACACACACTCACAGACACACAGAGACACTAATACACAGACTCACAGACACACAGAGACACTAATACACACACTCTCAGACACACAGAGACACTAATACACACACTCACAGACACACAGAGACACTATACACACACTCACAGACACACAGAGACACTAACACACACACTCACAGACACACAGAGACACTAACACACACACTCACAGACACACAGAGACACTAATACACACACTCACAGACACACAGAGACACTAATACACACACTCACAGACACACAGAGGCACTAATACACACACTCACAGATACACCAAGACACTAATACACACACTCACAGACACACCGAGACACTAATACACTCACTCGCAGACACACAGAGACACTAATACACACACTCTCAGACACACAGAGACACTAATACACTCACTCACAGACACACAGAGACACTAACACACACACTCACAGACACACAGAGACACTAACACACACACTCACAGACACACATAGACACTAATACACACACTCACAGACACACAGAGACACTAATACACACACTCACAGGCACACAGAGACACTAATACACACACTCACATACACACAGAGACCCTAATACACACACTCACAGACACACAGAGACACTAACACACACTCACAGACACACAGAGACACTAATACACACACTCACAGACACACTGATGCACTAACACACACTCACAGACACGCAGAGGCACTAACACACACTCACAGACACACAAATACACACACTTACATACACACAGAGACACTAATACACACACTCACATAAACACAGAGACACTAATACTCACACTCACAGACACACAGAGACACTAATACACACCCTCACAGACACACAGAGGCACTAATACACACACTCACAGACACACAGAGACCCTAACACACACTCACAGATACACAGAGACACTAATACACACACTCACAGACACACAGAGACACTAATACACACACTCACAGACACACAGAGACACTAATACACACACTTACAGACACAAAGAGACACTAATACACACACTCACACAGAGACACTAATACACACACTCACAGACACACAGAGACACTAATACACACACTCACAGACACACAGAGACACTAAGACACACACTCACATACACACAGAGACACTAATACACACACTCACAGACACACAGAGACACTAACACACACACTCACAGACACACAGAGACACTAATACACACACTCACAGACACACAGAGACACTAATACACACACTCGCAGACACACAGAGACACTAATACACACACTCACAGGCACACAGCGACACTAATACACACACTCACAGACACACAGAGACACTAATACACACACTCACAGACACACAGAGGCACTAATACACACACTCACAGACACACAGAGACCCTAACACACACTCACAGATACACAGAGACACTAATACACACACTCACAGACACACAGAGACACTAATACACACACTCACAGACACACAGCGGCACTAATACACACACTCACATATACACAGAGACACTAATACACACACTCACAGATACACCGAGACACTAATACACACACTCACAGACACACAGAGACACTATTACACACACTCACAGACACACTGAGGCACTAATACACACACTCACAGATACACCGAGACACTAAACACACACTCACAGACACACAGAGACACTAAGACACACACTCACAGACACACAGAGGCACTAATACACACACTCTCAGACACACAGAGACACTAATACACACACTCACAGACACACAGAGACACTATACACACACTCACAGACACACAGAGACACTAACACACACACTCACAGACACACAGAGACACTAATACACACACTCACAGACACACAGAGACACTAATACACACACTCACAGACACACAGAGGCACTAATACACACACTCACAGATACACCAAGACACTAATACACACACTCACAGACACACCGAGACACTAATACACTCACTCGCAGACACACAGAGACACTAATACACACACTCACAGACACACAGAGACACTAACACACACACTCACAGACACACAGAGACACTAATACACACACTCACAGACACACTGATGCACTAACACACACTCACAGACACACAGAGGCACTAACACCCACTCACAGACACACAAATACACACACTTACATACACACAGAGACACTAACACACTCTCAGACACAGAGACACTAATACACACACTCACAGACACACAGACACTAATACACACACTCACAGACGCACAGAGACACTAACACACACTCTCGCAGACACACAGAGACACTAACACACACTCACAGCCACACAGAGGCACTAATACACACACTCACAGCTACACCGAGACATAAATACACACACTCACTGACACACAGAGACACTAATACACACACTCACAGACACACAGAGACACTAATACACACACTCACAGATACACCGAGACACTAATACACACACTCACAGACACACAGAGACACTAATACACACACTCACAGACACACAGAGACACTAATACACACACTCTCAGACACACAGAGACACTAATACACACACTCACAGACACACAGAGACACTAATACACACACTCACAGACACACAGAGACACTAATACACACACTCACATACACACAGAGGCACTAATACACACACTCACAGCTACACCGAGACATAAATACACACACTCACTGACACACAGAGACACTAATACACACACTCACAGACACACAGAGACACTAATACACACACTCACAGATACACCGAGACACTAATACACACACTCACAGACACACAGAGACACTAATACACACACTCACAGACACACAGAGACACTAATACACACACTCACAGACACACAGAGACACTAATACACACACTCACATACACACAGAGGCACTAATACACACACTCACAGCTACACCGAGACATAAATACACACACTCACTGACACACAGAGACACTAATACACACACTCACAGACACACAGAGACACTAATACACACACTCACAGATACACCGAGACACTAATACACACACTCACAGACACACAGAGACACTAATACACACACTCACAGACACACAGAGACACTAATACACACACTCTCAGACACACAGAGACACTAATACACACACTCACAGACACACAGAGACACTAATACACACACTCACAGACACACTGATGCACTAACACACACTCACAGACACACAGAGTCACTAACACACACTCACAGACACACAAATACACACACTTACATACACACAGAGACACTAACACACTCTCAGACACAGAGACACTAATACACACACTCACAGACACACAGAGACACTAATACACACACTCACAGACACACAGAGACACTAACACACACTCTCGCAGACACACTGATGCACTAACACACACTCACAGCCACACAGAGACACTAATGCACACACTCGCAGACACAGAGACACTAACACACTCTCACAGATACACTGAGACATTAATACACACACTCGCAGACACACAGAGACACTAATACACACACTCACATACACACAGAGACACTAACACACACACTCGCAGACACACAGAGACACTAATACTCACACTCGCCGACACACAGAGCCACTAATACACACACTCGCCGACACACAGAGACACTAATACACACACTCACAGACACACAGAGACACTAATACACACACTCACAGACACACAGAGACACTAATACACACACTCACAGACACACAGAGGCACTAATACACACACTCACAGAGACACTAACACACACTCACAGATACACAGAGACACTAATACACACACTCACAGACACACAGAGACACTAATACACACACTCGCAGACACACAGAGACACTATACACACACTCACAGACACACAGAGACACTAATGCACACACTCACAGACACTCAGAGACACTAATACACACACTCACATACACACATAGACACTAATACACACACTCACAGTCACACAGAGACACTAACACACATTTGCAGACACACAGAGACACTAATACACACATTCGCAGACACACAGAGACACTAATACACACACTCCCATACACACAAAGACACTAATACACACACTCACAGACACACAATTACACACACTCACATACACACAAAGACACACACTCACAGTCACACAAAGACACACACTCACAGTCACACAGAGACACTAATACACACACTCGCAAACACACAGAGACACTGACACACACACTCACAGTCACGCAGAGACACAAATATTCACACACTCTCCCAGACACTAAGACAGACACTCACTGACACACAGAGACACTAATATACCCAGTCTCAGATACACAGAGACACTAATCAACTCACTCACACAACTCAGGCACTAATGCACACACTCACATACACTAATACATACACACAGACACACACATGCACTAATGCACAAACTCAAAGATGCACACAGAGACACTAATACACACACACAGAGAAAATAATACAACCACTCACACACAGACACTAATTCACGCACACACTGACATGCAGGTAAACTAATACACACACTCACACAAGCACAGGCACTAATACATACACACAGACACACACAGACACACACATATACTAATGCACAAACTCAAATACACACACAGAGACACTAATACACACACACAGACACACAGAGTCACGCATACACCACTCACACACAGACACTAATACACTCATTCACTGGCACGCAGATGCACTAAAACACACACTCGCAAAACACACAGAGACACTAATACACACACGCACACACACGCACATATAGTAATACACACACTCACAGATACACAGAGACACTAATACACACACTCACAGACACACAGAGACACTAATACACACACTCACAGACACACAGCGGCACTAATACACACACTCACATATACACAGAGACACTAATACACACACTCACAGATACACCGAGACACTAATACACACACTCACAGACACACAGAGACACTATTACACACACTCACAGACACACTGAGGCACTAATACACACACTCACAGATACACCGAGACACTAAACACACACTCACAGACACACAGAGACACTAAGACACACACTCACAGACACACAGAGGCACTAATACACACACTCTCAGACACACAGAGACACTAATACACACACTCACAGACACACAGAGACACTATACACACACTCACAGACACACAGAGACACTAACACACACACTCACAGACACACAGAGACACTAATACACACACTCACAGACACACAGAGACACTAATACACACACTCACAGACACACAGAGGCACTAATACACACACTCACAGATACACCAAGACACTAATACACACACTCACAGACACACCGAGACACTAATACACTCACCCGCAGACACACAGAGACACTAATACACACACTCACAGACACACAGAGACACTAACACACACACTCACAGACACACAGAGACACTAATACACACACTCACAGACACACTGATGCACTAACACACACTCACAGACACACAGAGGCACTAACACACACTCACAGACACACAAATACACACACTTACATACACACAGAGACACTAACACACTCTCAGACACAGAGACACTAATACACACACTCACAGACACACAGAGACACTAATACACACACTCACAGACACACAGAGACACTAACACACACTCTCGCAGACACACAGAGACACTAACACACACTCACAGCCACACAGAGACACTAATACACACACTCACATACACACAGAGGCACTAATACACACACTCACAGCTACACCGAGACATAAATACACACACTCACTGACACACAGAGACACTAATACACACACTCACAGACACACAGAGACACTAATACACACACTCGCAGACACACAGAGACACTAACACACACTCACAGACACACACAGACACTAACACACACACTCGCAGACACACAGAGACACTAATACACACACTCACAGACACACTGAGGCACTAATACACACACTCACAGATACACCGAGACACTAATACACACACTCACAGACACAGAGACACTAATACACACACTCACAGACACACAGAGACACTAATACACACACTCTCAGACACACAGAGACACTAATACACACACTCACAGACACACAGAGACACTAATACACACACTCACAGACACACTGATGCACTAACACACACTCACAGACACACAGAGGCACTAACACACACTCACAGACACACAAATACACACACTTACATACACACAGAGACACTAACACACTCTCAGACACAGAGACACTAATACACACACTCACAGACACACAGAGACACTAATACACACACTCAAAGACACACAGAGACACTAACACACACTCTCGCAGACACACTGATGCACTAACACACACTCACAGCCACACAGAGACACTAATGCACACACTCGCAGACACAGAGACACTAACACACTCTCACAGACACACACAGACACTAACACACACACTCGCAGACAATCAGAGACACTAATACACACACTCACAGATACACTGAGACATTAATACACACACTCGCAGACACACAGAGACACTAATACACACACTCACATACACACAGAGACACTAACACACACACTCGCAGACACACAGAGACACTAATACTCACACTCGCCGACACACAGACACTAATACACACACTCGCCGACACACAGAGACACTAATACACACACTCACAGACACACAGAGACACTAATACACACACTCACAGACACACAGAGACACTAATACACACACTCACAGACACACAGAGGCACTAATACACACACTCACAGAGACACTAACACACACTCACAGATACACAGAGACACTAATACACACACTCACAGACACACAGAGACACTAATACACACACTCGCAGACACACAGAGACACTATACACACACTCACAGACACACAGAGACACTAATACACACACTCACAGATACACCGAGACGCTAATACACACTCACAGACACACAGAGACACTAATACACACACTCACATACACACATAGATACTATACACACACTCACAGACACACAGAGACACTAATGCACACACTCACAGACACTCAGAGACACTAATACACACACTCACATACACACATAGACACTAATACACACACTCACAGTCACACAGAGACACTAACACACATTCGCAGACACACAGAGACACTAATACACACACTCCCATACACACAAAGACACTAATACACACACTCACAGACACACAATTACACACACTCACATACACACAAAGACACACACTCACTGTCACACAAAGACACACACTCACAGTCACACAGAGACACTAATACACACACTCGCAAACACACAGAGACACTGACACACACACTCACAGTCACGCAGAGACACAAATATTCACACACTCTCCCAGACACTAAGACAGACACTCACTGACACACAGAGACAGTAATATACCCAGTCTCAGATACACAGAGACACTAATCAACTCACTCACACAACTCAGGCACTAATGCACACACTCACATACACTAATACATACACACAGACACACACATGCACTAATGCACAAACTCAAAGATGCACACAGAGACACTAATACACACACACAGAGAAAATAATACAACCACTCACACACAGACACTAATTCACGCACACACTGACATGCAGGTAAACTAATACACACACTCACACAAGCACAGACACTAATACATACACACAGACACACACAGACACACACATATACTAATGCACAAACTCAAATACACACACAGAGACACTAATACACACACACAGACACACAGAGTCACGCATACACCACTCACACACAGACACTAATACACTCATTCACTGGCACGCAGATGCACTAAAACACACACTCGCACAACACACAGAGACACTAATACACACACGCACACACACGCACATATAGTAATACACACACTCAAAGACACAGACAGACACTAACACACAAACTCACAAACACACACAGCCACACACATACACTAATGCACAAACCCAAAGACACACACAGAGACACAGATACACACACACAGACACTAAAACACACACACACAGACACACTAATACACTCACTCACCGACACATAGATACACTAATACACACTTACAGACACACATACAGTCACTAATACACACACTCACACACATAGACACTAATACACGGATTGGAAATTAACAAACGTGACACCACTGTTTAAAAAAGGAGGTAGGCAGAAAGCGGGTAATTATAGGCCAGTGAGCTTAACTTCGGTGGGAGGGAAGATGCTGGAATCTATCATCAAGGAAAAAATAGCGAGGCATCTGGATGGAAATTGTCCCATTGGGCAGATGCAGCATGGGTTCATAATGGGCAGGTCGTGCCTAACTAATTTAGTGGAATTTATGAGGACATGACCAGTGCGGTAGATAACGGGGAGCCAATGGATGTGGTATATCTGGATTTCCAGAATACCATTGACAAGGTGCCACACAAAAGGTTACTGCATAAGATAAAGATGCATGGCATTAAGGGGAAAGTAATAGCATGGATAGAGGATTGGTTACTTGATGGAAAGCAAAGAGTGGGGATTAATGGGTGTTTCGCTGGTTGGCAATCAGTAGCTAGTGGTGTCCCTCAGGGATCAGTGTTGGGCCCACAATTGTTCACAATTTACATAGATGATTTGGAGTTGGGGACAAAGGGCAATGTGTCCAAGTTTGCAGACGACACTAAGATGAGTGGTAAAGCAAAAAGTGCAGAGGATACTGGAAGCCTGCAGAGGGATTTGGATAGGCTAAGTGAGTGGGCTAGGGTCTGGCAGATGGAATACAATGTTGACAAATGTGAGGTTATCCATTTTGGTAGGAATAACAGCAAAAGGGATTATTATTTAAATGATAAAATATTAAAACATGCTGCTGTGCAGAGAGACCTGGGTGTGCTAGTGCATGAGTCGCAAATAGTTGGTTTACAGGTGCAACAGGTGATTAAGAAGGCAAATGGAATTTTGTCCTTCATTGCTAGAGGGATGGAGTTCAAGACTAGGGAGGTTATGCTGCAATTGTATAAGGTGTTAGTGAGGCCACACCTGGAGTATTGTGTTCAGTTTTGGTCTCCTTACTTGAGAAAGGACGTACTGGCACTGGAGGGTGTGCAGAGGAGATTCACTAGGTTAATCCCAGAGCTGAAGGGGTTGGATTACGAGGAGAGGTTGAGGAGACTGGGACTGTACTCGTTGGAATTTAGAAGGATGAGGGGGGATCTTATAGAAACATATAAGATTATGAAGGGAATAGATAGGATAGATGCGGGCAGGTTGTTTCCACTGGCGGGTGAAAGCAGAACTAGGGGGCATAGCCTCAAAATAAGGGGAAGTAGATTTAGGACTGAGTTTAGGAGGAACTTCTTCACCCAAAGGGTTGTGAATCTATGGAATTTCTTGCCCAGTGAAGCAGTAGAGGCTCCTTCACTAAATGTTTTTAAGATAAAGATAGATAGTTTTTTGAAGAATAAAGGGATTAAGGGTTATGGTGTTCGGGCCGGAAAGTGGAGCTGAGTCCACAATAGATCAGCCATGATCTCATTGAATGGTGGAGCAGGCTCGAGGGGCCAGATGGCCTACTCCTGCTCCTAGTTCTTATGTTCTCACAGACACACGCTGGCACTAATACACACTCACAGGCTCAAAGAAACACTAATACACACTCGCAGACACACAGAGACACTAATACACACTCACAGAAACACATACAGACACTAATACACACACACAGACCCTAATACACCCACTCACAGACACAAACTGGCACCAATACACACAGACATTAACACACACACACCAGATACTAATACACACTCTAACGATGCACAGAGACAGTAATATACACACTCACAGACACAGGTAGACTCGAATGCATACACTCACACACAGCGACACTAATACACACAGTCACACACACATGCACTAATACACGCACTAACACACACACACACACACATAAACTAATACACACACTCACTGATACACAGAGACAACAATATACACACTCACAGACACAGGGAGATTGTAATGCACACACACAGACACACAGAGACACTAATACACACACTCACAGACACAAGCAGACACTAATACACACACCACACATACACTAATACACAGACACTAATACACAGACTCACAGTCAGACGCAGACACTAATACACACACTAACACACAGAGACACTAATACACATTCATAGACACACAGATACACTAATACACCAACTCACACACAGAGAGGCACTAGTACACAGCTCACAGACCGACAGAGACACTAGTACACAGCTCACAGACTGACAGAGACACTAATACACAAACACACACACATTACACACATTAATAGAGACACTCACACACATAGCCACTAACGCACTCACACAAACAGACACTAATGCACACATTCTCACACACACTCAGACACACACAGACACTAACACACACTCACACACACAGAGACACTAGTACACACACTCACTGACACATAGATACACTAATACACACTCACAGACACACATACAGACACTAATACACACACTCACATACACAGACAACAATACACGCACTAACAGACAGACAGACACTGGCACCAATACACACATACACACTCACACACATAGACACTAATACACACACTCACAAACTCACACTGGCACTAATACACACACACATACACTAACGCACAGACACAGATAGTAATACACACACAGTGATACACAGAGACAATAATATACACACTCACAGACACAGGGAGACTCTAATGCATACACTCACACACACACACAGCGACACTAATACACACACAGATACACTAAGACACATTCACAGACACACAGATACACTAATACAGACACTCACACACAGAGAGACACTAGTACACAGCTCACGGACCGACAGAGACATTAATACACAAACACACACACACTAATAGAGACACTCACACACATAGACACTAATACACTCTCACACACAGTCTAATGCCCACATTCTCACACACACACCGACACTCACAGATACACTAATATACACATAAATACAGACACACACAGACTCTAATACACACACTCAAAAGTCCCTCCACACACACACCACCCTCCACACACACACTACCCCCTCGACAGACACTACCCCCCCCACACACACTAACCCCCTCAACCACAGACATACTAACCCCCACAGATACTAACCCACCCCCACACACACTAACCCCCCACACACACACCTGACACATACTAATCCCCCACATACACACTAACCCCCCACACACACTCCCCCACCCCACACACACTAACCCCCCACACACACACGAACCCTCCCTCACACACACTAACCCCCACCACACACACTAACCCCCCCCCACACACACTACCCCCCACAACACACACACACTAACCCCCACCACACACACACTAACCCTCCCACACACACACTAACCCTCCCTCACACACACTAACCCCCCCCCCCCACACACACACTAACCCTCCCACACACAAACTAACCCCCACCACACACACACTAACCCTCCCACACACACACTAACCCTCCCACACACACACTAACCCTCCCTCACACACACTAACCCCCCACACACACACTAACCCCCCACACACACACTAACCCCCCCCACACACACTAACCCCCCACACACACACTAACACCCACCACACACACTAACACCCACCACACACACACTAACCCCCCCACACACACTAACCCTCCCTCACACACACTAATCGCCCTCACACACACACTAGCTACCCCACCCACACAAACACACATACTAACCCCCCACACACATTAATCCCCACCCCTCACACACACTAGCCCCTTCACACACACTAAACCCCCCACACACTAAACCCCCCAAATAAACACACACAAAAACACCCCCACACACACTATCCCCCACACACACAATAACCACCCCAACACACACGAACCCCCCACACACACACTAACACCCCCACACACACTAACACCCCCACACACACTAACCACACCCAACACACACTAACACCCACCACACACACACTAACACCCCCACACACACTAACACACCCAACACACAATAACCACCCCAACACACACTAACCCCCACCGCACACACACTAACCCCCCCACACACACTAACACACCCAACACACACTAACCCGCCACACACACACTAACACCCCCACACACTCTAACACCCCCACACACACTAACCACACCCAAAACACACTAACCCCCACCACACACACACTAACACCCCCACACACACTAACACACCCAACACACAATAACCACCCCAACACACACTAACCCCCACCGCACACACACTAACCCCCCCACACACACTAACACACCCAACACACACTAACCACACCCAACACACAATAACCACCCCAACACACACTAACCCCCACCGCACACACACTAACCCCCCCACACACACTAACACACCCAACACACACTAACCACACCCAACACACAATAACCACCCCAACACACACTAACCCCCACCACACACACACACTAACCCCCCCCCACACACACTAACACACCCAACCACACACACTAACCACAACCAACACACACTAACCACACCCAACACACACTAACCCCCACCACACACACTAACACCCCCACACACACTAACCCCCCCACACACACTAACCCCCACCACACACTAAACCCCCCACACACACTAAACCCCCCACACACACTAAACCCCCCACACACACACTAACCACACCCAACAAACACTAACCCCCACCACACACACACTAGCCTCCCCCACACACACAATAAACTCCTCCCCCACACACACTAACACCCCGAACACACACTAACCACACCCAACAAACACTAACCCCCACCACACACACACTAACCCCCCCCACACACACTAACACACCCAACACACACTAACCCCCACCACACACACTAACACCCCCACACACACTAACCCCCCCCCACACACTAACCCCCACCACACACTAAACCCCCCACACACACTAAACCCCCCACACACACTAAACCCCCCACACACACTAAACCCCCCACACACACTAAACCCCCCACACACGCACTGACCACACCCAACACACAATAACCACCCCAACACACACTAACCCCCACCACACACACACTAACCCCCCCCACACACACTAACACACCCAACACACACTAACACACCCAACACACACTAACCCCCACCACACACACTAACACCCCCACACACACTAACCCCCCCCCACACACTAACCCCCACCACACACTAAACCCCCCACACACACTAAACCCCCCACACACACTAAACCCCCCACACACACACTGACCACACCCAACACACAATAACCACCCCAACACACACTAGCCCCCCCCACACACACAATAAACTCCTCCCCCACACACACTAACCCCCCCCACACACACTAACCACACCCAACAAACACTAACCCCCACCACACACACATTAACCCCCCCCACACACACTAACACACCCAACACACACTAACCACAACCAACACACACTAATAACACCCAACACACACTAACCCCCACCACACACACTAACACCCCCACACACACTAACCCCCCCACACACTAACCCCCACCACACACTAAACCCCCCACACACACTAACACCCCCAACACACACTAACCACACCCAACAAAAACTAACCCCCACCACACACACACTAGCCCCCCCCCACACACACAATAAACTCCTCCCCCACACACACTAACTCACCGCCCGCACACACTAACCCACTATCCGTCCCACACACACACACACACACATACTAACCCCCCCACACACAAACACCCCCTCACACACTAACATCCCCACTACACACACACTAACCCCACACACACTAACCTCCGCAACAAATACACCCAATGAAAAAGCTGTTTCAGATACTCTGTGCTGCATATAGTTAACCATTTACTGCTCAATAATCCCTGGGAGCAGGGGACAGGCAGTGTGGCCTCAGGAGCCCCCAGTTAAAAAGGTGTTTCAGATACTCTGTGCTGTATATAGTTAACCATTTACTGCTCAATAATCCCTGGGAACAGGGGACAGGCAGTGTGGCCTCGGGAGCCCCCAATTAAAAAGCTGTTTCAGAGACCTCTGTGCTGTGTATATTTAACCATTTACTGCTCAATAATCCCTGGGAGCAGGGGACAGACAGTGTGGCCTCGGGAGCCGCCAATTAAAAAGGTGTTTCAGAGACCTCTGTGCTGTATGTATTTAACCATTTACTGCTCAATAATCCCTGGGAGCAGGGGTCAGGCAGTGTGGTCCGGGAGACCCCAATTAAAATGCTGTGTCAGAGACCTCTGTGCTGTATATAGTTAACCATTTACTTCTCAATAATCCCTGGGAGCAGTGTACAGGCAGTGTGCCCTCGGGAGCCCCCAATTAAAAAGCTGTTTCAGAGACCTGTGTGCTGTATATAGCTAACCATTTACAGCTCAATAATCCCTGGGAGCAGGGCTCAGGCAGTGTGGTCCGGGATACGCCAATTAAAATGCTGTGTCAGATACCTCTGTGCTGTATGTAGTTAACCATTTACTGCTCAATAATCCCTGGGAGCAGGGGACAGGCAGTGTGGCCTCGGGAGCCGCCAATTAAAAAGCTGTTTCAGAGACCTCTGTGCTGTATATAGTTAACCATTTACTGCTCAATAATCCCTGGGAGCAGGGTAGAGGCAGTGAGGCCTCGGGAGCCCCCCATTAAAAGGCTGTTTCAGAGACCTCTGTGCTGTACGTATTTAACCATTTACTGCTCAATAATCCCTGGGAGCAGGGGTCACGCATTGTGGCCTCGAGAACTCCAATGAAAAAGCTGATTCATAGACCTCTGTGCTGCATAGGGTTAACCATTTAATTATCAATAATCCCTGGGAGCAGGGAACAGGCAGTGTGGCCTCAGGAGCCCCCAGTTAAAAAGCTGTTTCAGATACTCTGTGCTGTATATAGTTAACCATTTACTGCTCAATAATCCCTGGGAGCAGGGAACAGGCAGCGTGGCCTCAGGAGCCCCCAGTTAAAAAGCTGTTTCAGATACTCTGTGCTGTATATAGTTAACCATTTACTGCTCAATAATCCCTGGGAGCAGGGGCCAGGCAGTGTGGCCTCCGGAGCCCCCAATTAAAAGGCTGTTTCAGAGACCTCTGTGCTGTACTTATTTAACCATTTACTGCTCAATAATCCCTGGGAGCAGGGGTCACGCAGTGTGGCCTCGAGAACCACAATTAAAAAGCTGATTCAGAGACCTCTGTGCTGTACGTAGTTAACCATTTACTGCTCAATAATCCCTGGGAGCAGGGGACAGGCAGTGTGGCCTCGGGAGCCCCCAATTAAAAAGCTGTTTCAGAGACCTCTGTGCTGTATATAGTTAACGATTTACTGCTCAATAATCCCTGGGAGCAGGGGACAGGCAGTGTGGCCTCGGGAGCCCCCAATTAAAAAGCTGTTTCAGAGACCACTGCACCTGTATATAGTTAACCATTTACTGCTCAATAATCCCTGGGAGCAGGGGACAGGCAGTGTGTCTCCGGGAGCCCCCAATTAAAAAGCTGTTTCAGAGAACCCTGTGCTGTATATAGTTAACCATTTACTGCTCAATAATCACTGGGAGCAGGGTAGAGGCAGTGTGGCCTCGGGAGCCCCCAATTAAAAGGCTGTTTCAGAGACCTCTGTGCTGTACGTATTTAACCATTTACTGCTCAATAAACCCTGGGAGCAGGTGTCACGCAGTGTGGCCTCGAGAACCCCAATTAAAAAGCTGATTCAGAGACCTCTGTGCTGTATATAGTTAACCATTTACTGCTCAATAATCCCTGGGAGCAGGGGACAGTCAGTGTGGTCCGGGAGCCCCCAATTAAAAAGCTGATTCAGAGACCTCTGTGCTGTATATAGTTAACCATTTACTTCTCAATAATCGATGGGAGCAGGGGACAGGCAGTGTGGTCCGTGAGCCACAATTAAAAAGCTGTTCAGAGACGTCTTTGCTGTATATGGTTAACGATTTACTGCTCAATAATCCCTGGGAGCAGGGGTCAGGCAGTGTGGCCTCGGGAACCCCCAATTGAAAAGCTGTTTCAGAGACCTCTGTGCTGTATATATTTAACCATTTACTGCTCAATAATCCCTGGGAGCAGGGGACAGGCAGTGTGGTCAGGGGCCCACCAGTTAAAATGCAGTGTCAGAGACCACTGCGCCTGTATATATAGTTAACCATTTACTGCTCAATAATCCCTGGGAGCAGGGGACAGGCAGTGTGGCCTCTGGAGCCATCAATGAAAAAGCTGTTTGGGAGACCTTTGTGCTGTACAGGGTTAAACATTTACTGCTCAATAATCCCTGGGAGCAGGGGACAGGCAGTGTGGCCTCGGGAGCCCCCAATTAAAAAGCTGAATCAGTGACCTCTGTGCAGTATATAGTCAACCATTTACTTCTCAATAATCCCTGGGAGCAGGGGACAGGCAGTGTGGCCTCGGGAGCCGCCAATTAAAAAGGTGTTTCAGATACTCTGTGCTGTATATAGTTAACCATTTACTGCTCAATAATCCCTGGGAGCAGGGGTCAGGCAGTGTGGCCTCGGGAGCCCCCAATTAAAATGCTGTGTCAGAGACCTCTGTGCTGTATACAGTTAACCATTTACTGCTCAATAATCCCTGGGAGCAGGGGACAGGCAGTGTGGCTTCGGGAGCCGCCAATTAAAAAGCTGTTTCAGAGACCCCTGTGCTGTATATAGTTAACCATTTACTGCTCAATAATCCCTGCGAGCAGGGTAGAGGCAGTGAGGCCTCGGGAGCCCCCAATTAAAAGGCTGTTTCAGAGACCTCTGTGCTGTACGTATTTAACCATTAACTGCTCAATAATCCCTGGGAGCAGGGGTCACGCAGTGTGGCCTCGAGAACCCCAATTAAAAAGCTGATTCAGAGACCTCTGTGCTGTATATGGTTAACCATTTAATTATCAATAATCCCTGGGAGCAGGGAACAGGCAGTGTGGCCTCAGGAGCCCCCAGTTAAAAAGCTGTTTCAGATACTCTGTGCTGTATATAGTAAACCATTTACTGCTCAATAATCCCTGGGAGCGGGGGACAGGCATTGTGGCCTCCGGAGCCCCCAATTCAAAGGCTGTTTCAGAGACCTCTGTGCTGTATATAGTTAACCATTTACTGCTCAATAATCCCTGGGAGCAGGGAACAGGCAGTGTGGTCCGTGAGCCACAATTAAAAAGCTGTTCAGAGACGTCTTTGCTGTATATGGTTAACGATTTACTGCTCAATAATCCCTGGGAGCAGGGGACAGACAGTGTGGCCTCGGGAGCCGCCAATTAAAAAGGTGTTTCAGAGACCTCTGTGCTGTATGTATTTAACCATTTACTGCTCAATAATCCCTGGGAGCAGGGGTCAGGCAGTGTGGTCCGGGAGACCCCAATTAAAATGCTGTGTCAGAGACCTCTGTGCTGTATATAGTTAACCATTTACTTCTCAATAATCCCTGGGAGCAGTGTACAGGCAGTGTGCCCTCGGGAGCCCCCAATTAAAAAGCTGTTTCAGAGACCTGTGTGCTGTATATAGCTAACCATTTACAGCTCAATAATCCCTGGGAGCAGGGCTCAGGCAGTGTGGTCCGGGATACCCCAATTAAAATGCTGTGTCAGATACCTCTGTGCTGTATGTAGTTAACCATTTACTGCTCAATAATCCCTGGGAGCAGGGGACAGGCAGTGTGGCCTCGGGAGCCGCCAATTAAAAAGCTGTTTCAGAGACCTCTGTGCTGTATATAGTTAACCATTTACTGCTCAATAATCCCTGGGAGCAGGGTAGAGGCAGTGAGGCCTCGGGAGCCCCCCATTAAAAGGCTGTTTCAGAGACCTCTGTGCTGTACGTATTTAACCATTTACTGCTCAATAATCCCTGGGAGCAGGGGTCACGCAGTGTGGCCTCGAGAACTCCAATGAAAAAGCTGATTCATAGACCTCTGTGCTGCATAGGGTTAACCATTTAATTATCAATAATCCCTGGGAGCAGGGAACAGGCAGTGTGGCCTCAGGAGCCCCCAGTTAAAAAGCTGTTTCAGATACTCTGTGCTGTATATAGTTAACTATTTACTGCTCAATAATCCCTGGGAGCAGGGAACAGGCAGCGTGGCCTCAGGAGCCCCCAGTTAAAAAGCTGTTTCAGATACTCTGTGCTGTATATAGTTAACCATTTACTGCTCAATAATCCCTGGGAGCAGGGGCCAGGCAGTGTGGCCTCCGGAGCCCCCAATTAAAAGGCTGTTTCAGAGACCTCTGTGCTGTACTTATTTAACCATTTACTGCTCAATAATCCCTGGGAGCAGGGGTCACGCAGTGTGGCCTCGAGAACCACAATTAAAAAGCTGATTCAGAGACCTCTGTGCTGTACGTAGTTAACCATTTACTGCTCAATAATCCCTGGGAGCAGGGGACAGGCAGTGTGGCCTCGGGAGCCCCCAATTAAAAAGCTGTTTCAGAGACCTCTGTGCTGTATATAGTTAACGATTTACTGCTCAATAATCCCTGGGAGCAGGGGACAGGCAGTGTGGCCTCGGGAGCCCCCAATTAAAAAGCTGTTTCAGAGACCACTGCACCTGTATATAGTTAACCATTTACTGCTCAATAATCCCTGGGAGCAGGGGACAGGCAGTGTGTCTCCGGGAGCCCCCAATTAAAAAGCTGTTTCAGAGAACCCTGTGCTGTATATAGTTAACCATTTACTGCTCAATAATCACTGGGAGCAGGGTAGAGGCAGTGTGGCCTCGGGAGCCCCCAATTAAAAGGCTGTTTCAGAGACCTCTGTGCTGTACGTATTTAACCATTTACTGCTCAATAAACCCTGGGAGCAGGTGTCACGCAGTGTGGCCTCGAGAACCCCAATTAAAAAGCTGATTCAGAGACCTCTGTGCTGTATATAGTTAACCATTTACTGCTCAATAATCCCTGGGAGCAGGGGACAGTCAGTGTGGTCCGGGAGCCCCCAATTAAAAAGCTGATTCAGAGACCTCTGTGCTGTATATAGTTAACCATTTACTTCTCAATAATCGATGGGAGCAGGGGACAGGCAGTGTGGTCCGTGAGCCACAATTAAAAAGCTGTTCAGAGACGTCTTTGCTGTATATGGTTAACGATTTACTGCTCAATAATCCCTGGGAGCAGGGGTCAGGCAGTGTGGCCTCGGGAACCCCCAATTGAAAAGCTGTTTCAGAGACCTCTGTGCTGTATATATTTAACCATTTACTGCTCAATAATCCCTGGGAGCAGGGGACAGGCAGTGTGGTCAGGGGCCCACCAGTTAAAATGCAGTGTCAGAGACCACTGCGCCTGTATATATAGTTAACCATTTACTGCTCAATAATCCCTGGGAGCAGGGGACAGGCAGTGTGGCCTCTGGAGCCATCAATGAAAAAGCTGTTTGGGAGACCTTTGTGCTGTACAGGGTTAAACATTTACTGCTCAATAATCCCTGGGAGCAGGGGACAGGCAGTGTGGCCTCGGGAGCCCCCAATTAAAAAGCTGAATCAGTGACCTCTGTGCAGTATATAGTCAACCATTTACTTCTCAATAATCCCTGGGAGCAGGGGACAGGCAGTGTGGCCTCGGGAGCCGCCAATTAAAAAGGTGTTTCAGATACTCTGTGCTGTATATAGTTAACCATTTACTGCTCAATAATCCCTGGGAGCAGGGGTCAGGCAGTGTGGCCTCGGGAGCCCCCAATTAAAATGCTGTGTCAGAGACCTCTGTGCTGTATACAGTTAACCATTTACTGCTCAATAATCCCTGGGAGCAGGGGACAGGCAGTGTGGCTTCGGGAGCCGCCAATTAAAAAGCTGTTTCAGAGACCCCTGTGCTGTATATAGTTAACCATTTACTGCTCAATAATCCCTGCGAGCAGGGTAGAGGCAGTGAGGCCTCGGGAGCCCCCAATTAAAAGGCTGTTTCAGAGACCTCTGTGCTGTACGTATTTAACCATTAACTGCTCAATAATCCCTGGGAGCAGGGGTCACGCAGTGTGGCCTCGAGAACCCCAATTAAAAAGCTGATTCAGAGACCTCTGTGCTGTATATGGTTAACCATTTAATTATCAATAATCCCTGGGAGCAGGGAACAGGCAGTGTGGCCTCAGGAGCCCCCAGTTAAAAAGCTGTTTCAGATACTCTGTGCTGTATATAGTAAACCATTTACTGCTCAATAATCCCTGGGAGCGGGGGACAGGCATTGTGGCCTCCGGAGCCCCCAATTCAAAGGCTGTTTCAGAGACCTCTGTGCTGTATATAGTTAACCATTTACTGCTCAATAATCCCTGGGAGCAGGGAACAGGCAGTGTGGTCCGTGAGCCACAATTAAAAAGCTGTTCAGAGACGTCTTTGCTGTATATGGTTAACGATTTACTGCTCAATAATCCCTGGGAGCAGGGGTCAGGCAGTGTGGCCTCGGGAACCCCCAATTGAAAAGCTGTTTCAGAGACCTCTGTGCTGTATATATTTAACCATTTACTGCTCAATAATCCCTGGGAGCAGGGGACAGGCAGTGTGGTCAGGGGCCCACCAGTTAAAATGCAGTGTCAGAGACCACTGCACCTGTATATAGTTAACGATTTACTGCTCAATAATCCCTGGGAGCAGGGGACAGGCAGTGTGGCCTCGGGAGCCCCCAATGAAAAAGCTGTTTGGGAGACCTTTGTGCTGTACAGGGTTAAACATTTACTGCTCAATAATCCCTGGGAGCAGGGGACAGGCAGTGTGGCCTCGGGAGCCCCCAATTAAAAAGCTGAATCAGTGACCTCTGTGCAGTATATAGTTAACCATTTACTTCTCAATAATCCCTGGGAGCAGGGGACAGGCAGTGTGGCCTCGGGAGCCCCCAATTAAAAAGCTGTTTCAGATACTCTGTGCTGTATATAGTTAACCATTTACTGCTCAATAATCCCTGGGAGCAGGCGACAGGCAGTGTGGTCCGGGAGCCCCCAATTAAAAAGCTGTTTCAGAGACCTCTGTGCTGTATATAGTTAACCATTTACTGCTCAATAATCCCTGGGAGCAGGGTAGAGGCAGTGAGGCCTCGGGAGCGCCCAATTAAAAGGCTGTTTCAGAGACCTCTGTGCTGTACGTATTTAACCATTTACTGCTCAATAATCCCTGGGAGCAGGGGTCACGCAGTGTGGCCTCGAGAACCCCAATTAAAAAGCTGATTCAGAGACCTCTGTGCTGTATATAGTTAACCATTTACTGCTCAATAATCCCTGGGAGCAGGGGTCAGGCAGTGTGGCCTCGGGAACCCCCAATTAAAAAGCTGTTTCAGAGACCTCTGTGCAGTGTATCGTTAACCATTTAATTATCAATAATCCCTGGGAGCAGGGGTCACGCAGTGTGGCCTCGAGAACCCCAATTAAAAAGCTGATTCAGAGACCTCTGTGCTGTATATAGTTAACCATTTACAGCTCAATAATCCCTGGGAGCAGGGGCCAGGCAGTGTGGCCTCGGGAGCCCCCAATTAAAAAGCTGTTTCAGAGACCTCTGTGCTGTATATAGTTAACCATTTACTGCTCAATAATCCCTGGGAGCAGGGGTCAGGCAGTGTGGCCTCGGGAACCCCCAATTAAAAAGCTGTTTCAGAGACCTCTGTGCTGTATATATTTAACCATTTACTGCTCAATAATCCCTGGGAGCAGGGGACAGGCAGTGTGGTCAGGGGCCCACCAGTTAAAATGCAGTGTCAGAGACCAATGCACCTGTATATAGTTAACCATTTACTGCTCAATAATCCCTGGGAGCAGGGGACAGGCAGTGTGGCCTCGGGAGCCCCCAATGAAAAAGCTGTTTGGGAGACCTTTGAGCTGTACAGGGTTAAACATTTACTGCTCAATAATCCCTGGGAGCAGGGGACAGGCAGTGTGGCCTCGGGAGCCCCCAATTAAAAAGCTGAATCAGTGACCTCTGTGCAGTATATAGTTAACCATTTACTTCTCAATAATCCCTGGGAGCAGGGTTCAGGCAGTGTGGCCTCGGGAACCCCCAATTGAAAAGCTGTTTCAGAGACCTCTGTGCTGTATATATTTAACCATTTACTGCTCAATAATCCCTGGGAGCAGGGGACAGGCAGTGTGGTCAGGGGCCCACCAGTTAAAATGCAGTGTCAGAGACCACTGCACCTGTATATAGTTAACCATTTACTGCTCAATAATCCCTGGGAACAGGGGACAGGCAGTGTGGCCTCGGGAGCCCCCAATGAAAAAGCTGTTTGGGAGACTTTTGTGCTGTACAGGGTTAAACATTTACTGCTCAATAATCCCTGGGAGCAGGGGACAGGCAGTGTGGCCTCGGGAGCCCCCAATTAAAAAGCTGAATCAGTGACCTCTGTGCAGTATATAGTTAACCATTCACTTCTCAATAATCCCTGGGAGCAGGGGACAGGCAGTGTGGCCTCGGGAGCCCCCAATTAAAAAGCTGTTTCAGATACTCTGTGCTGTATATAGTTAACCATTTACTGCTCAATAATCCCTGGGAGCAGGGGACAGGCAGTGTGGTCCGGGAGCCCCCAATTAAAAAGCTGTTTCGGAGACCTCTGTGCTGTATATAGTTAACCATTTACTGCTCAATAATCCCTGGGAGCAGGGGACAGGCAGTGTGGTCCGGGAGCCCCCAATTAAAATGCTGTGTCAGAGGACACTGCGCTGTATATAGTTAACCATTTACTGCTCAATAATCCCTTGGAGCAGGGGACAGGCAGTGTGGCCTCGCATCACCCAATGAAAAAGCTGTTTGGGAGACGTCTGTGCTGTATACAGTTAACCATTTACTTCCCAATAATCCCTGGCAGCAGGGGAAAGGCAGTGTGGCCTCAGGAGCCCCCAATTAAATGGCTGTTTCAGAGACCTCTGTGCTGAACGTATTTAACCATTTACTGCTCAATAATCCCTGGGAGCAGGGGTCAGGCAGTGTGGCCTCGGGAGACCCCAGTTAAAAAGGTGTTTCAGATACTCTGTGCTGTATATAATTAACCATTTACTGCTCAATAATCCCTGGGAGCAGGGGACAGGCAGTGTGGCCTCGGGAGCCCCCAATTAAAAAGCTGTTTCAGAGACCTCTGTGCTGCATATAGTTAACCATTTACTTCTCAATAATCCCTGGGAGCAGGGGACAGGCAGTGTGGAGTCGGGAGCCCCCAATTAAAAAGCTGTTTCAGAGACCTCTGTGCCTGTATATAGTTAACCATTTACTGCTCAATAAACCCTGGGAGCAGGGGACAGGCAGTGTGGTCCGTGAGCCCCCAATTAAAAAGCTGTTTCAGAGACGTCTTTGCTGTATATGGTTTACCATTTACTGCTCAATAATCCCTGGGAGCAGGGGGCAGGCAGGGTGGCCTCGGGAGCCCCCAATTAAAAAGCTGTTTCAGAGACCTGTGTGCTGTATATAGCTAACCATTTACTGCTCAATAATCCCTGGGAGCAGGGGTCAGGCAGTGTGGTCCGGGAGACCCCAATTAAAATGCTGTGTCACAGACCTCTGTGCTGTATATAGTTAACCATTTACTGCTCAATAATCCCTGGGAGCAGAGAACAGGCAGTGTGGCCTCGGGAGCCCCCAATTAAAAAGCTGTTTCATAGACCTCTGTGCTGTATATAGTTAACCATTTGCTTCTCAATAATCCATGGGAGCAGGGGACAGGCAGTGTGGTTCGTGAGCCCCAAATTAAAAAGCTGTTTCAGGGACGTCTTTGCTGTATATGGTTAACCATTTACTGCTCAATAATCCCTGGGAGCAGGGGTCAGGCAGTGTGGCCTCGGGAGCCCCCAATTAAAAAGCTGTTTCAGAGACCTGTGTGCTGTATATAGCTAACCATTTACTGCTCAATAATCCCTGGGAGCAGGGGTCAGGCTGTGTGGTCCGGGAGACCCCAATTAAAATGCTGTGTCAGAGACCTCTGTGCTGTATATAGTTAACCATTTACTGCTCAATAATCCCTGGGAGCAGGGGACAGGCTGTGTGGCCGCTGGAGCCGCCAATTAAAAAGCTGTTTCAGAGACCTCTGTGCTGTATACAGTTAACCATTTACTGCTCAATAATCCCTGGGAGCAGGGGACAGGCAGTGTGGCCTCGGGAGCCCCCAATTAAAAGACTGTTTCAGAGACCTCTGTGCTGTACGTATTTAACCATTTACTGCTCAATAATCCCTGGGAGCAGGGGACAAGCAGTGTGGCCTCGAGAACCCCAATTAAAAAGCTACTTCAGAGACCTCTGTGCTGTATATAGTTAACCATTTAATTATCAATAATCCCTGGGAGCAGGGAACAGGAAGTGTGGCCTCAGGAGCCCCCAGTTAAAAAGGTGTTTCAGATACTCTGTGCTGTATATAGTTAACCATTTACTGCTCAATAATCCCTGGGAGCAGGGAACAGGAAGTGTGGCCTCAGGAGCCCCCAGTTAAAAAGGTGTTTCAGATACTCTGTGCTGTATATAGTTAACCATTTACTGCTCAATAATCCCTGGGAGCAGGGACAGGCAGTGTGGTCCGGGAGCCGCAATTAAAAAGCTGTTTCGGAGACCTCTGTGCTGTATATAGTTAACCATTTACTGCTCAATAATCCCTGGGAGCAGGGGACAGGCAGTGTGGTCCGGGAGCCCCCAATTAAAATGCTGTGTCAGAGGACACTGCGCTGTATATAGTTAACCATTTACTGCTCAATAATCCCTTGGAGCAGGGGACAGGCAGTGTGGCCTCGCATCACCCAATGAAAAAGCTGTTTGGGAGACGTCTGTGCTGTATACAGTTAACCATTTACTTCCCAATAATCCCTGGCAGCAGGGAAAAGGCAGTGTGGCCTCAGGAGCACCCAATTAAATGGCTGTTTCAGAGACCTCTGTGCTGAACGTATTTAACCATTTACTGCTCAATAATCCCTGGGAGCAGGGGTCAGGCAGTGTGGCCTCGGGAGACCCCAGTTAAAAAGGTGTTTCAGATACTCTGTGCTGTATATAATTAACCATTTACTGCTCAATAATCCCTGGGAGCAGGGGACAGGCAGTGTGGCCTCGGGAGCCCCCAATTAAAAAGCTGTTTCAGAGACCTCTGTGCTGTATATAGTTAACCATTTACTTCTCAATAATCCCTGGGAGCAGGGGACAGGCAGTGTGGAGTCGGGATACCCAATTAAAAAGCTGTTTCAGAGACCTCTGTGCCTGTATATAGTTAACCATTTACTGCTCAATAAACCCTGGGAGCAGGGGACAGGCAGTGTGGTCCGTGAGCCCCCAATTAAAAAGCTGTTTCAGAGACGTCTTTGCTGTATATGGTTTACCATTTACTGCTCAATAATCCCTGGGAGCAGGGGGCAGGCAGGGTGGCCTCGGGAGCCCCCAATTAAAAAGCTGTTTCAGAGACCTGTGTGCTGTATATAGCTAACCATTTACTGCTCAATAATCCCTGGGAGCAGGGGTCAGGCAGTGTGGTCCGGGAGACCCCAATTAAAATGCTGTGTCACAGACCTCTGTGCTGTATATAGTTAACCATTTACTGCTCAATAATCCCTGGGAGCAGGGAACAGGCAGTGTGGCCTCGCGAGCCCCCAATTAAAAAGCTGTTTCATAGACCTCTGTGCTGTATATAGTTAACCATTTGCTTCTCAATAATCCATGGGAGCAGGGGACAGGCAGTGTGGTTCGTGAGCCCCAAATTAAAAAGCTGTTTCAGAGACGTCTTTGCTGTATATGGTTAACCATTTACTGCTCAATAATCCCTGGGAGCAGGGGTCAGGCAGTGTGGCCTCGGGAGCCCCCAATTAAAAAGCTGTTTCAGAGACCTGTCTGCTGTATATAGCTAACCATTTACTGCTCAATAATCCCTGGGAGCAGGGGTCAGGCAGTGTGGTCCGGGAGACCCCAATTAAAATGCTGTGTCAGAGACCTCTGTGCTGTATATAGTTAACCATTTACTGCTCAATAATCCCTGGGAGCAGGGTAGAGGCAGTGAGGCCTCGGGAGCCCCCAGTTAAAAAGCTGTTTCAGAGACCTGTGTGCTGTATATAGCTAACCATTTAATGCTCAATAATCCCTGGGAGCAGGGGTCAGGCAGTGTGGTCCGGGAGACCCCAATTAAAATGCTGTGTCAGAGACCTCTTTGCTGTATATAGTTAACCATTTACTGCTCAATAATCCCTGGGAGCAGGGGACAGGCTGTGTGGCCGCTGGAGCCGCCAATTAAAAAGCTGTTTCAGAGACCTCTGTGCTGTATATAGTTAACCATTTACTGCTCAATAATCCCTGGGAGCAGGGGTCACGCAGTGTGGCCTCGAGAATCCCAATTAAAAAGCTACTTCAGAGACCTCTGTGCTGTATATAGTTAACCATTTAATTATCAATAATCCCTGGGAGCAGGGAACAGGCAGTGTGGCCTCAGGAGCCCCCAGTTAAAAAGGTGTTTCAGATACTCTGTGCTGTATATAGTTAACCATTTACTGCTCAATAATCCCTGGGAGCAGGGTACAGGCAGTGTGGTCCGGGAGCCCCCAATTAAAAAGCTGTTTCAGAGACCTCTGTGCTTTATATAGTTGACCATTTACTGCTCAATAAACCCTGGGAGAAGGGACAGGCAGGTTGGCCTCGGGAGCCCCCAATTAAAAAGCTGTTTCAGACATCTCTGTGCCTGTATAGAGTTAACCATTTACTGCTCAATAATCCCTGGGAGCAGGGGACAGTCAGTGTGGCCTCGGGAGCCCCCAATTAAAAAGGTGTTTCAGAGACCTCTTTGCTGTACGTATTTAACCATTTACTGCTCAATAATCCCTGGGAGCAGGGGACAGGCAGTGTGGCCTCGGGAGCCCCCAGTTAAAAAGGTGTTTCAGATACTCTGTGCTGTATACAGTTAACCATTTACTGCTCAATAATCCCTGGGAGCAGGGGACAGGAAGTGTGGCCTCGGGAGCCCCCAGTTAAAAAGGTGTTTCAGATACTCTGTGCTGTATAAAGTTAACCATTTCCTGTTCAATAATCCCTCTGAGCAGGGGACAGGCAGTATGGACCGGGAGCTCCCAATTAAAAAGCTGTTTCAGGGACCTCTGTGCTGTATATAGTTAATCATTTACTGCTCAATAATCCCTGGGAGCAGGGGACAGACAGTGTGGCTTCGGGAGTCCCCAATTAAAAAGCTGTTTCAGAGACCTTTGAGTTGTATATAGTTAACCAATTACTGCTCAATAATTCCTGGAAGCAGGGGGAAGGCAGTTTGGATTCCGGAGCCCCCAATTAAAAAGCTGTTTCAGAGACCTCTATGCTGTATATAGTTAACCGTGTACTTCCCAATAATCCCTGGGAGCAGGGGACAGGCAGTGTGGCCTTGGGAGCCCCCAATTAAAAAGCTGTTTCAGAGACCTCTGTGCTGTATATAATTAACCATTTACTTCTCAATAATCCCTGGGAGCAGGGGACAGGCAGTGTGGTCCGGGAGCCCTCAATTAAAAAGCTGTTTCAGAGTCCTCTGTGCTTTATATAGTTGACCATTTACTTCTCAATAAACCCTGGGAGAAGGGACAGGCAGGTTGGCCTCGGGAGCCCCCAATTAAAAAGCTGTTTCAGAGACCTCTGTGCCTGTATAGAGTTAACCATTTACTGCTCAATAATCCCTTGGAGCAGGGAACAGGCAGTGTGGCCTCGGAGCCCCAATTAAAAGGCTGTTTCAGAGACTTCTGTGCTGTATATAGTTAACTATTTACTGCTCAATAATCCCTGGGAGCAGGGGACAGGCAGTGTGGGCTCGGGAGCCCCCAATTAAAAAGCTGTTTCAGAGACCTCTGTGCTGTATATAGTTAACCATTTACTGCTCAATAATCCCTGGGAGCAGGGGACAGGCAGTGTGGTCAGGGGCCCACCAGTTAAAATGAAGTGTCAGAGACCACTGCACCTGTATATAGTTAACCATTTACTGCTCAATAATCCCTGGGAGCAGGGGACAGGCAGTGTGGCCTCGGGAGCCCCCAATGAAAAAGCTGTTTGGGAGACCTTTGTGCTGTACAGGGTTAAACATTTACTGCTCAATAATCCCTGGGAGCAGGGGACAGGCAGTGTGGCCTCGGGAGCCCCCAATTAAAAAGCTGAATCAGTGACCTCTGTGCAGTATATAGTTAACCATTTACTTCTCAATAATCCCTGGGAGCAGGGGTCAGGCAGTGTGGCCTCGGGAACCCCCAATTGAAAAGCTCTTTCAGAGACCTCTGTGCTGTATATATTTAACCATTTACTGCTCAATAATACCTGGGAGCAGGGGACAGGCAGTGTGGTCAGGGGCCCACCAGTTAAAATGCAGTGTCAGAGACCACTGCACCTGTATATATAGTTAACCATTTACTGCTCAATAATCCCTGGGAGCAGGGGACAGGCAGTGTGGTCCGGGAGCCCCCAATGAAAAAGCTGTTTGGGAGACCTTTGTGCTGTACAGGGTTAAACATTTACTGCTCAATAATCCCTGGGAGCAGGGGACAGGCAGTGTGGCCTCGGGAGCCCCCAATTAAAAAGCTGAATCAGTGACCTCTGTGCAGTATATAGTTAACCATTTACTTCTCAATAATCCCTGGGAGCCGGGGTCAGGCAGTGTGGCCTCGGGAACCCCCAATTGAAAAGCTGTTTCAGAGACCTCTGTGCTGTATATATTTAACCATTTACTGCTCAATAATCCCTGGGAGCAGGGGACAGGCAGTGTGGTCAGGGGCCCACCAGTTAAAATGCCGTGTCAGAGACCACTGCACCTGTATATAGTTAACCATTTACTGCTCAATAATCCCTGGGAGCAGGGGACAGGCAGTGTTGGTTCGGGAGCCCCCAATGAAAAAGCTGTTTGGGAGACCTTTGTGCTGTACAGGGTTAAACATTTACTGCTCAATAATCCCTGGGAGCAGGGGACAGGCAGTGTGGCCTCGGGAGCCCCCAATTAAAAAGCTGTTTCAGATACTTTGTGCTGTATATAGTTAACCATTTACTGCTCAATAATCCCTGGGAGTAGGGGATAGGCAGTGTGGAGTCGGGAGCCCCCAATTAAAAAGCTGTTTCAGAGACCTCTGTGCTGTACGTATTTATCCATTTACTGCTCAATAATCCCTGGGAGCAGGGGACAGGCAGTGTGGTCCGTGAGCCCCCAATTAAAAAGCTGTTTCAGAGACCTCTGTGCTGTATATAGTTAACCATTTACTGCTCAATAATCCCTGGGAGCAGGGGACAGGCAGTGTGGCCTCGGGAGCCCCCAATTAAAAAGCTGTTTCAGAGACCTCTGTGCTGTACGTATTTATCCATTTACTGCTCAATAATCCCTGGGAGCAGGGGACAGGTAGTGTGGCCTCGGGAGCCCCCAGTTAAAAAGGTGTTTCAGATACTCTGTGCTGTATACAGTTAACCATTTACTGCTCAATAATCCCTGGGAGCAGGGGGCAGGCAGTGTGGCCTCGGGAGCCCCCAGTTAAAAAGGTGTTTCAGATACTCTGTGCTGTATAAAGTTAACCATTTCCTGCTCAATAATCCCTCTGAGCAGGGGACAGGCAGTGTGGACCGGGAGCTCCCAATTAAAAAGCTGTTTCAGGGACCTCTGTGCGGTATATAGTTAATCATTTACTGCTCAATAATCCCTGTGAGCAGGGGACAGACAGTGTGGCTTCGGGGGTCCCCAATTAAAAAGCTGTTTCAGAGACCTTTGTGCTGTATATAGTTCACCAATTACTGCTCAATAATCCCTGGAAGCAGGGGGAACAAAGAACAACAAAGAACAAAGAAATGTACAGCACAGGAACAGGCCCTTCGGCCCTCCAAGCCCGTGCCGACCATACTGCCCGACTAAACTACAATCTTCTACACTTCCTGGGTCCGTATCCTTCTATTCCCATCCTATTCATATATTTGTCAAGATGCCCCTTAAATGTCCCTATCGTCCCTGCCTCCACTACCTCCTCCGGTAGTGAGTTCCAGGCACCCACTACCCTCTGCGTAAAAAACTTGCCTCGTACATCTACTCTAAACTTTGCCCCTCTCACCTTAAACCTATGCCCCCTAGTAATTGACCCCTCTACCCTGGGGAAAAGCCTCTGACTATCCACTCTGTCTATGCCCCTCATAATTTTGTATACCTCTATCAGGTCGCCCCTCAACCTCCTTCGTTCCAGTGAGAACAAACCGAGTTTATTCAATCGCTCCTCATAGCTTATGCCCTCCATACCAGGCAACATTCTGGTAAATCTCTTCTGCACCCTCTCTAAAGCCTCCACATCCTTCTGGTAGTGTGGCGACCAGAATTGAACACTATACTCCAAGTGTGGCCTAACTAAGGTTCTATACAGCTGCAACATGACTTGCCAATTCTTATACTCAATGCCCCGGCCAATGAAGGCAAGCATGCCGTATGCCTTCTTGACTACCTTCTCCACCTGTGTAGCCCCTTTCAGTGATCTGTGGACCTGTACTCCTAGATCTCTTTGACTTTCAATACTCTTGAGGGTTCTACCATTCACTGTATATTCCCTACCTGCATTAGCCCTTCCAAAATGCATTACCTCACATTTGTCCAGGTTAAACTCCATCTGCCATCTCTCCGCCCAAGTCTCCAGACAATCTAAATCCTGCTGTATCCTCAGACAGTCCTCATCGCTATCCGCAATTCCACCAACCTTTGTGTCGTCTGCAAACTTACTAATCAGACCAGTTACATTTTCCTCCAAATCATTTATATATACTACAAAGAGCAAAGGTCCCAGCACTGATCCCTGTGGAACACCACTGGTCACAGCCCTCCAATTAGAAAAGCATCCCTCCATTGCTACCCTCTGCCTTCTATGGCCTAGCCAGTTCTGTATCCACCTTGCCAGTTCACCCCTGATCCCGTGTGACTTCACCTTTTGTACTAGTCTACCATGAGGGACCTTGTCAAAGGCCTTACTGAAGTCCATATAGACAACATCTACTGCCCTACCTGCAGTTTGGATTCGGGAGCCCCCAATTAAAAAGCTGTTTCAGAGTCCTCTGTGCTTTATATAGTTGACCATTTACTTCTCAATAAACCCTGGGAGAAGGGACAGGCAGGTTGGCCTCGGGAGCCCCCAATTAAAAAGCTGTTTCAGACATCTCTGTGCCTGTATAGAGTTAACCATTTACTGCTCAGCAATCCCTGGGAACAGGGGTCAGGCAGTGTGGCCTCGGGAGCCCCCAATTAAAAAGCTGTTTCAGAGACCTCTGTGCCTGTATAGAGTTAACCATTTACTGCTCAATAATCCCTGGGAGCAGGGGTCAGGCAGTTTGGCCTCGGGAGCCCCAATTAAAAGGCTGTTTCAGAGACCTCTGTGCTGTATATAGTTAACTATTTACTGCTCAATAATCCCTGGGAGCAGGGGACAGGCAGTGTGGGCTCGGGAGCCCCCAATTAAAAAGCTGTTTCAGAGACCTCTGTGCTGTATATAGTTAACCATTTACTGCTCAATAATCCCTAGGAGCAGGGGACAGGCAGTGTGGCCTCGGGAGCCCCCAATTAAAAAGCTGTTTCAGAGACCTCTGTGCCTGTATATAGTTAACCATTTACTGCTCAATAATCCCTGAGAGCAAGGGTCAGGCAGTGTGGCCTCGGGAGCCCCCAATTAAAAAGCTGTTTCAGTGACCTCTGCGCCTGTATAAAGTTAACCATTTACTGCTCAATAATCTCTGGGAGCAAGGGACAGGCAGTGTGGTCCGGGAGCACCCATTTAAAAAGCTGTTTCAGTGACCTCTGCGCCTGTATATAGTTAACCATTTACTGCTCAATAATCCTTCGGAGCAGGGTACAGGCAGTGTGGCCTCAGGCGCCCCCAATTAAAAAACTGTTTCAGAGACCTCTGTGCTGTATACAGTTAACCATTTACTTCTCAATAATCCCTGGGAGCAGGGGACAGGCGGTGTAGCCTTGGGAGCCCCCAATTAAAAAGCTGCTTCAGAGGCCTCTGTCCTGTATATACTTAACCATTTACTGCTCAACAATCCCTGGGAGCAGGGGACAGGCAGTTTGGCCTCGGGGGCCCCCAATTAAAAAGCTGTTTCAGATACTCTCTGCTGTATATAGTTAACCATTTACCGCTCAATAATCCCTGCGAGCAGGGGACAGGCAGTGTGGCCTCGGGAGTCCCCAGTTATAAAGGTGTTTCAGATACTCTGTGCTGTATATAGTTAACCATTTACTGCTCAATAATCCCTGGGAGCAACGGACAGGCAGTGTGGCCTCGGGAGCCCCCAGTTAAAAAGGTGTTTCAGATACTCTGTGCTGTATATAGTTAACCATTTACTGCTCAATAATGCCTCTGAGCAGGGGACAGGCAGTGTGGTCCGGGAGCTCCCAATTAAAAAGCTGTTTCAGAGATCTCTGTGCTGTATATAGTTAATCATTTACTGCTCAATAATCCCTGGGAGCAGGGGACAGACAGTGTGGCTTCGGGAGCCCCCAATTAAAAAAACTGTTTCAGAGGCCTCTGTGCTGTATAGAGTTAACCAATTACTGCTCAATAATCCCTGGGAGCAGGGGTAGGCTGTTTGGCCTTGGGAGTCCCCAATTAAAAAGCTGTTTCAGAGACCTGTGTGCTGTATATAGCTAACCATTTACTGCTCAATAATCCCTGGGAGCAGGGGTCAGGCAGTGTGGTCCGGGAGACCCCAATTAAAATGCTGTGTCAGAGACCTCTTTGCTGTATATAGTTAACCATTTACTGCTCAATAATCCCTGGGAGCAGGGGACAGGC